>NW_017728909.1:2727783-2744299 GCF_001723895.1 Crocodylus porosus | reverse complement strand
GCTCCTTTCCCCTACCTGACAACAGCAACCAAAAGCTGCAGCACAGGGCTGCCCAGCCCAGCTTTTTGCTGCAAAAACTGGGGCTGGGGAGTGGTGGGGGTGGATAATAGAGCCTCTCTGCTATGCAGACCTGGCCCCCACCAAGACCTGAGCCTGCAAGCTTGTGAGGGAATCCACATAGCAAAGAGGCTCCATTTTACCACCTCTCTGCCCGGCTACACAGAAGAAGTTCTGTCTCCTCCCTGCCTCCTCTCCGACACAGCAGGGGCGAGGGGCTGGGCCAGTGCTCACCTGGAACAGAGTGGCAAGGTTAGCAAGGGGCCCCTGGGATGGCCGCAGAAGTCAACCTACTTTGAAGTGTGATGGAAGTGGTAAAGACATTCAAAAAAGCGCTCTAATCTAAAGTGCTTTAGTCTAATACCACATTCATAGAGGGTTAACTTACAGCAGGATCTGACATTTTTAAAGAGCTCTAAGTCCTGTGAACATCTGTTCTATTAAAGCTTTAAACCGTTTTCTGTGTGGTTAATGCATGTTAAGTGTAACTTCTATACCTGGCCTATAATACAAACTTTTTATAAAAGGTAGCAATGTTCATATTTTTTAGCAAAACTAACTTCTTAATTCAACTAAAATGTAATGTCAATGGTTTTCACCATTAGGTTTCATCCAGTTAGCTGGAAACCAAAAAAGGGTACCTCTAGATTATCTAGAGAAGAGTTTAGGTTAAAAGCTACCATGATGACCTAAAACTGTCCTGAACTGCATGTTTACCTTCTGGTAATTGGTAATTTTTCTATGTTAACTTCTTAATTAGATATCAGCACATTTTCAGAATCTTGTATTTCAATCACAGATGGGGATATGAGAAGAAGCATTGCTATTTCACACTGACCAAACTGCTTAATCAAATCTTGACATGAGCATGAACCTGAAGCACTCTCACCACTACACTGCCACTAGTGCCAATTAGCTGCTCCCATTTTGAAAGACAGAGATAAAAGAAATAAAATGGAATATAAATGAGAAAATTAGGAGAGTAAAAAGACAATGTCCATTAGTTAATAAGATGGTTCATAAATTAAATGCTCTAATTTGTAATACTTATAAAATATCTAATTTTAGGAACCTGAACGTTCTTCTGTTTATAAAATGAGGTACATATTTCCTAAGTAGGTATATCTTTTCAAAGAATACAAAATCAACAGCATGATTAGACAAAAAGAACCAAGTAAAACAATACATTAGCTAGCATCTATGACCCCGCAGAATGAAGAAGCATTATCTAGCCTCTGCTCAGGACTTAATATATAGTTTACACACAGACTATTATGGACAAAATACAGTCAAATGAAGTTGGTTTAGTACAGGTTAAGATAGCAAAAGGGACAGAGCTGTATTAAGACCAATCAACAACAAACCTTGGCAACTTAGTACAAGTGCTATCAGATACCTGGCTAAACAAAGGAGAATGAGTTCAGTGTTACAAGACTGGACTAAGCAATATGAAAAAATACTAGGCAGTGAATGACTGCAGAAGTCCATTAAAAACATGTAATAACCCAGTCTACTTACAGAGAAAAAGAAAAGAAAAGTCTTTATTTTCCAAAACTTTAATTGCATTTCTGCCCCAAACCTTCATCAGACACATTGAAATACTGATAAAAAAAGCCTTTCAGAACAACATATAAAATTATACTAAAACTAAACTCAGATAAAATTATGCAACAAAATTCAGAACCAGATCTTGCAGAGTAGTTATTACCCACATTGCATTGAACTATGCAGCACCATAAAAGAATAATATCAGAAGGACTAGATCAGGGCTGTCCAACTGGCAGCTTGTGGACTACATGTGGCCCACAAGGGGTTAAGTTGCAGCCCCCTGGCTCCTACCGGGCGGTTGCTTCCCCCATGTCTCTGGCTGTTACAGCAGCTGGAGTCCCAAAGTTCCCCCTCCTTCCTCCGGTTCTGCTTCCTCCCGCTGTCCCATGGGGTGGGTCAGTGGAGCATGCTGTGTGGAGAGCTAGGGTGAGTCTGGGTCTGCATGCAGCAGGGGGAGGAACTGTGCCCACATGGTCCAGCTGTGGAGTGCACATAGTGCAGCAGTGTAGAGGGTGCCCACACTGGCATACTGTGTAGTGCTGGAGGATGGGGAGGGGAATGTCCACATGGCAGGCAGCCCCATGGCCCATGCCTCATCTGGTGCAGCCCATGCAGCGAGTAATTCCTACTGGTGAGACCCTGGGGTATGTGGCCACCCCAGGAGCTGAAAATTTGAACAACCCTGGATCAAACCATCAATTATTGCTAAATCCGGGTATATAAGGTCTCTGCTAAGTGAAGTGAAAAGTTTGTAAGACTAGTTTGTAGTTGGTAGACTGGTTATCTATGTAATCTATTAACTTAAGCACTGCAATGCCTAAAAATTACATCCCTGGCTTCAGATAAACATGGTTAGGCAGCCAGGATCCATATACAGTCTCAGGCACTTCTAAGGGTCAAGTCAATGCAAGATTGATGCAGAGAATAGGGATAGATGGGCAATTCAGAGCACCCAGTGCTATACCAAAATGAAAACACCAAATAATTTAGGTACTGAACAAGCATTGTGGCTCCTAAAGCAGGGCCAATCTCAACAGTACTGTGGAATTTTAACTCATTAATTCTGCCTAAATCCAGTTTAGGTGCCCATGGGACCAATCTGGATATGGCCCTTAGGCTTTCAGCCTGTTTCCAGATTATTGTATGATCTCCAGATAATTAAAATTATCTCCAGATCTTCTTTCTAGCACAAACTTCAAGCAAGGAAGGTTGGAAGGATCCAGGAAGGTCAAGGGAGATGCAACATTCCTCTTTCGGGTGCAGTGTAGCAGCAGAGTAGAACACGTCTGCTAGCTACAGCCGTCTCAGAGCTGCAGAAGCTAATGAGACTCTCTTTGTGCGTTTCCTTTCAAGATGTTTTGGAGGTTGGATCTATCTGGGTATAATCATGGATTCAGAGGCTCCACCTTCACCCTAACGCTTCTGTCAAAATCTCTTTTCTGCCTCAAACAGAACATACAGCAAAACGTCATCAGTTCTGATCCCTACTGAAAGGTACTCACCCAACTGGAAGATAAGTAAAGAAGGGTTTCCTTCTAAGAGAAATTATTCTGGGTAGCAAAATGCCAAACTGATGGAAAGGAGCTGCAGAGAGATCTCAACAGGCTAAGTGAGTGAACAACAACAATTGCAGGTGAATTTCAAGGTTGATGAGTGCAAGATAATGCACATGAGGAAAAATCACCCCATTTATAGGTACATAATTCTGGGTTCTGAAATAGCTGCTATGACTCAGGAAAGAAACCTGGGGGTCAGTGTAGATAGTTCTCTAAAAACATCAGCTGGTGCAGCATTGCCCAATAATGCTAATAAAATGTTGGGGATCATTAAGAAAGGAACTGAAAACAAAATAGAAAACACCATCATTCCAGTATACAAATCCACGGTGTTCCAAAAACTTGAGTACAATGTGCAGTTTTGCTTTCCACATCTCAAAAGGAATGCAGTAGAGTTAGAAATGGTACAGAGAAGGGAAACCAATCCAGAGTATGGAGCAGCTGCCATGCCAGGAGAGATTAATAAAGCTAGGACTCTAGTTTGAAAAGGAGAAGGCTGGGGAGATATGAGAGAGGTCTTTAAAGACATGAGAGTGTGGATAAAGTGAAAAGGGAACTGTTATTCACCAAGTCTCAGACCACCACAATCATGGGGCACCAGCGTTCAGAGGCCACGTGGTATCAGGCACTATATAAAATTAGACAGTCTCTGGCCCGGCGAGCTTACACTCTTAAACAGAGACCTAGAATGTAGGGTCCTGCTCTATGACTCGGGCTCTAAGGCACTTCTGTAATAGAAAACTTCTGAAACAGGAGAAAGTCGGTATCATTACCCCTTTTTTCAAATGCAAACCTCCCATTGAACTTACACAAAAGCTGATGCTTGCCATTTTCTAACTGAGTTTACTTAAAATTTCAGGCTAGTCTTATCCCAAAAGAAGTGCCCCTCAAATTAACAGATGGGTCAGTCTTTAAATAGTAATCTTAGATTTCTAAAATATTTGATTTTCAAAGAGTTGGGAGATTACTGGGGGTTTGGATAGGCTAATGTTTCTGAATCATCGAGTTGACTAAACTATACAGTTCATACATCATATAATACTTTACATGATTAAAAAGCCATTAGAAATGGCCAGAGAAGAAAACAAACATACAGAATTAATCCACAGAGTACAATTAAATCACAACTATTATATTTATGGATTATTAAGGTTCTTAACTTAAAAGTGAAGAAATTTAGGGCCACTGAATTAACGAATGTGCAGCTGAGGACAGAACCTCCTTTTTTTCTGAACCCCATTTTGCAAAAGTAACAAACACAACTTCGCTATGAATCTAAGCACCTCTGTCGGATGCTAACATAGACCCCCCATTCAAAGCAGCATCACTGCAGACGCTACCAGCTTGCTCTGTGTTCTGTCCCATGTATTCTAGATCCATTCTCCAGGCTTCACGTACTCCAGGTAGGAAATACTGAACACTTTGTTTAATCTTTTGAGATTCCTGAAATGAGACCCCTGTATTCAGATGGGGCAAGAAATGAACATTGTATGGTAGGGGTTTAGAGAGAAAGCAGGACTGCCTGAAAGCTGCCATAGAGCAAATCCCTTCATGGGTTAAGAGCCATGATATGGCAGGCAGGGTTCCTAAAAAGCATCCAACATACACAGTTGCTCCCAAACTATATTCAGTATATACAAGTTAAGACAAACAGTGTGGAGGCACTTACAGAGATTTGGTATTTCTCAGCCTCGTCTCCGAATGTCTTTATTTTCAGCATTTTAAGATAGCTTCCTTTTTTGAAGCTCCATTCCAATAAGAGCTAGCACCTAGAGGTCTTTCTCCATCAAAACACATATTGGCTTCAAACAGGAGCCTTGACTAAGCAAGAAATACAGGGTCAGCTCTTTGCAAGATGGAAGGTCATGGCATTGAAATAGTATGTTGAGGGATGTACTAAAATCGCCAGAATTTCACAGGCTCACCACGGCCTCCAACAGCCTCCAATTTCACGGGAGACTACGGGCACCCCCCACACCTCCAACTGGTTGGGGCGCTCAGATGACACATGGGCTACCACCGCCTCACTGTCCCCTGGCCTGAATACTCCCCACCCAGTCCTGGCCTGCACAGGGGGGGAAATAAACCCCTATGGCCCTGCATGGGTGCAGGCTGCCACTGCCCATGCTGCCCGCTGGCCCAACCTGGCTCTGCTCCCCCTGGCCCTCCCCGGCCCTACGTGAGCACAGGGACAGGCCACTGCCACCTTGCTGACCCCCGCTATCCTGGCTGGGTCCCACTCTCCCCACCACCCTGCCCTGGATCTTCTCCCCCCCAGCCCAGCCATGCTCCTGTCCCATCCCAGCTCTGCTCCCCCCAGTGCCATCCCCCACCCCACCCACTGTGGGATGGGCCCAGCCGAGTGGGTGTCTGTGGCTGCGAAGAAAAAAAAGCAGAGCTGGGCCTGTCCTGGTCTGTCCGGGCTGCAGGGATGAAAGGCTGTATAAGAGTAGCCCTCTCACCCAATCAGCAGCTAGGAACAGGGCCTAGGATTTAAAAAAGAAAAAAAGAAAAAGCCTTTTATTTTTACACAGAGCACCACTTTTTTGCAGGGCTCTTTTTTTCATAGATTTCTCTGATTTTCACGGAAAATGTATGATTTTGCATTTTCCACAAAAAAATAAATCACCGTTTTGGTACATCCCTAACCATGTTATATGAACATTTGGGTTTTGGGTTTTTTTTAATTTTCAGAACAATTTACTCTAAAAGTTTATATGTCAGTGCCGAGGCCAGTTCAGATTCTCAGAGCCAAGTTACAGACTTCTCAAAAGGAAGGTTTGTAATGGAAATGCTGACCGAACCTTGAGTCTAGTGGCAGGTGCTCTCCCCACAATACAAGGATATAATTCAATCAAGCTTTTGGCTGACGTCACAAAGTACAAAACAACTGAAACGCTTTATGAACAGTACCAGAACCCCTGAGATTCAATTACTGTCTTGATATTCTATCAGGAATTGTTCTTTGTTATTTTTAATAAAACAAAATCATTATAACAGTTATTTATCAGCTAGGTGGACCATATTTAAACTGTCTGATCAGAGGAGAAATGGAATTGTGCTGCATTAATCTGATAGCCTCCAATTTTATATAAAGAATTCAGGAACAAGGCATTTCAGGAATCCTATGCTCAGGGCAAAAAAGCAACAGCACTCGGATAGAAAAATGCCCAACTTAGATCTTATGCTTTATGTATTCATAAAATTGAATGACCTGAATCCCTAGCCCTTTATATATTAAGGAGGTGTATCTTATTAAATATGTTCTAATTCAGGGGAGGCTAACCTGCAGCATAGGTACCACAAGCATCCCAGGCAACCTCTATATGTGGTATATGGCAGGCTGGGGAGGGGAAACAACAGTGAGACCGGGCAGGGAACAGAAAGCAGAGGATCAGATCAGGCAGGGAGCACAGGGTAAGATCCAGAATGCTGAGCAGCAGATCAGGTAATGGAAAGGGATTAGAAGTAGCCCCCAGGGAGGCTGTGGGGCTAATTTGTGGCATGCCTCCTCTTTTCTAATTCAATCATGAGCTTTTGGTTTCACTGCTCCTGCATTACTGGAAGAAAAACTACGGCTTCTTTTGTGCAAGAGGACAACCCAGACAATAACCATAATGGTCCCTTATGGCCTTAAAATATGTGGGTAAGATTCTTATCCCTGATAAGTTCTTCCTAGATTGGAGTTGGAACAGTATAAAGGGATTTATAAAGCCCAGCATTCAGTCAGAAATTCAGTCTTAAGCACAGGAACCAAGAAGAAAGGTATGCAGTGTTTAGACCAGTGATTCTCAACCAGGGTCCTGTGGCACCCTGGGGTGCCTTGAGATCCTTTCAAGGATGCCATGGGGTTCCATGCAATGTTAGCAGTGTTAGGCATGCAACATGATGCCCAAGATAAACCAGATTGCAAACAGGGATCCATGGCATTAAAAACATTCTGATCTGTTGAGGTCTGAGTTCTTTGTGACTGAAGAATTGCTCTATTTCTTTTTCTGCAGTCAACAAATGAATGAAAACTAAGAGCTGACATTTTCCAAGGGGTGCCTGTGGTCGAATGAAGGGTGCATCGAGTCTAACAAGGTTGACAACCACTCGTTTAGAGGATCATTTTGCAAAAAACAGCATAACTAGTAAAGCAGCGGTTCCCAAATTGGGGGTCACAACCCCAAATGGGGTCGCAACATCAGTGGAGGGGTGGCGAGGCTGTGGGTCAGGAGTGAGGAGCCATGCTGAGGACATGGAGTCATGCTGAGGAAAAATTTTGGGAAGCGCTGTGGTAAAGCAAGGAAGCAGAAGAGGATGGAAGGGTTGTGTCAAGGGCAGGAACTGGTGGAATCACAGCACATAGTACTACAAAGACTCCGGGTGTGGCTGCCTGCAGGCAGCCCATGGCAGACAGCCACAATTTTGAAAGCCCACGCTAGAAGTGATTCGGCCACATCAGCAATTCCAAAGACAAGCGTTCAAAAGTAGTCTAGAGCCACCCTAAGCACCACCTCCCTCTGGACTACAAATTCCTCTGTAGTATGGCAGACTCTCACTCGATCAGTCTAATAAGTAACAATATGTATTTATATGCAAGTATTAGTAAAAGCATGCAGGGCTCAACATTGGGCTGTTACTCTAATAGCAAAGTCTCACTGACATAACTGCTCCCAGTGATGGCAATGACAGTGGCTACTTGACTAAGATCTGCAAGACATGTCTGTCTTAAAAATGAATCTGAAAAAAAAGGAAATTAAAGCCAAAACCAAATCCCATTGCAGTCAGAGATGTGAAGTTGGCTACAATGACAGAAGGCTGAGGCTTTTATTGAATATTTAAATTCTGTGACTAATAACTCCTCTTTCATTTTTCAAACGCATCAAAGCATCTATGTGGAAGGCACCACGGAAGTGTCTAGTAAGTTATTTTAACCTTGAAGCCTTTCCACCAAGTCAAAGAGCAATCACTATTAAAAAAAAAAAACCCTGAAAAAAGCAAAAGAGCACAACTCTAGAGGATAAAACAAATTCCACAAAAGTACTCTACAAATACAGCAGCGCGTGTGAAGTGCTGTTTCCAAAATAGATCAATACAGGGCACAGCCAACAATAGACTGCAGTTAATAAACTACATATTGTCATTACCACCAATGGTAGTCTTGAAAGTCATTCATTAAATGGTAACTGTCAGGAAGAAACACAAAAGCATTCATAGGAACAATAGTGTTACTGCACCTTTAAATAAAATACCTTTTCACAGCTCTGAAATCCTCCAAGATAACAGGATTTTTAAACACACCTGGTTGTTTGATATGCTGATTAACTGTGCTTTTATTTACTTTTGTTAAGAAAGTAAACACGCTGTCCTTTCCCACCACTTTTTTCTATTTTGGCAAGTTTGTTAAGAAAAAAGAAATACATAATAGTCCAACACAATGTTAAGAAACTTCTCTAAAAATTCAGCCACTCCTGCCACCACACCACTGACTTGGTAGGTGAAAGCTCTCACTGAGAACAAATAAGACATATGGAGACCCGGTATTCAAAGGACGACTGGTAAAATATAGGCACAAATCCCAAAATGGCATGTTTAAACGTTACAAACAGTCTTGGGCATGCGGATCAGATCCTGGGAGGTGAATAGTGCTTCCCAACTATACCATGCATTAAGGACCCTCAAAATATCATTTCATCATGTCGTTTGGCTTTTAAGCAGAATTAAGCAGATTTAAGCTGCACACACACTGATCCACAATTTTGGTAGTTACTTTTAAAATTCTGGTTCCATGTTTAAAATCAGACTCCTAAATTTGGTTTCCTGTGGGGATACAGAGACCGGAATAGACGGGGCCTGACTGAACGATCTAAGTGATCTCGTTCAGTTATAGTTATTTATTTCCCACAGTGCACTTGGCGTCTTCCATGGAAGAAAAATCGCAGCATTCCTGTCCTGAGTATGTTATAGCTTGAAGATTAATAGAGGTACAGACAGAGGTTAGGGAGAAGAAACACAGTACATGTAGAAGGCAGGACAGAGATGTACCGTATAGACAAACTGATTTAGTTAGTCTATAAGGTGCATCTCCACCCTGCCTTTGGCCTGACTTCAGACTAACAAGGGTAATCATCTCTATATGCTCATAGCATATGCACTAAAATATAATTTCCTACTATAGATTTAAAATAGCCCTGCAAACTATTCCCAAATTAACCTGGTTCTTCCCTCTAAGGACCAAACATAAAACGTATACTACTCAACTAATTTCAATTAAGAGGGCTGTCTGAGTGAGAACTATGGGATTTGGCTCCACTAGTTCCTTAGGGATCTAAACAAGTTAGTAGGTCACGTGAGATACTTCCTCTAACACAAAAAGAATGTGCACTTTTTGACAGATTTCATTTCTATCCTTCTGATGCAGCTCTGTCCACCACCCTGATAATGTTTAACTGAAACCATTTTGGTAAACGATCTTTAAAATGCAGACCATTGCAAACACACACACTGTTCCTCATTAAGCAATTGCAGATCTGTTATCTTGCCTTATGGAAAATGATCTAAATAGCATCATAATATCAAACATTGAAAACCACAGGCCTGGGGCCACCAGGACTCTACTCTTTTTGAGGCCTTTCTAAGTCACAAATTTCCAGATAGAAAATGTAGTTTACCATTAGAAGTAAATGTTTGATCTGTAAAGCTTACAAAATGGCTTTGTTTATCATAGCAGATGAAAGAAAAAAGGAATAATTTTAAGCTCAAAACAAAACTGTTTATATGCCAGCTTTTAGTGCTCTATGATTCTGTGCATTTAAGAGAGATTCAAGCAATTAACAGCACAAACTTTCATTACATAGTTCTATTATATATGTTTATGTGACTTAGTTGTTCATCTGTTATTTAAGTGATTTCCTCATTACAATAGCATGGTAAAGATAATTAGCTGATGTTGTCAAAAAATGTTAAACATTGCATTCACAACAGTCTTTAGATCCCAAAGCGTATTTGTTTAAAATATTTTACCTGCTAGAGTCAATATAAAAAATGGGGCTCCAGATTTAATCACTACATAAATGGTGAAGCAAATTACTCAGTAGATGCAAGATAACCAGAAAAAAAAATGGGCATTATGAACAGTGAAACCTTCATGATTTGGTGTTCAGTAGGTGTACAATGCAATGATGGTTTATGCCCATTTGGTGCTCTCTGAGAACGCAGTTGCTGGGAGCTGCAGTCACCTCTGACAAAAACAAATATGAATTTGGTTCCCAGAATCTGAGGGGTGATACAGACATGGATCAAATCAGGTGAAATGTACTGAATCCCACACGGTCCTATTACATCTTTCTTATTGTACCCTTTGGTATGCAAGCGATGTGGATGTGGAACACAGATACACTTCCAAATCAAGGCTGACTCTATCAATTTGACATATACCACTATTTTATTGCTAACTCATACCCATGGCTAAATTTGACTCAGACTCCTAGATCAATTGTAAAGGCCTCTTTCAAAGTTACATTTGGCTAAACTGAGCCCCAACCACATTTTCAGTCCCTCGTGTAGTAAAAATGGATGTCTTAGAACTATAAAGCACAGCCACGAGTCTTAGCAATGATTATGATTAAGCAACACATTTATACATATATAAACACTCTGTAGTAGCAAACAAGGCATGCATGTATTTTTCCAACACCAGATACAAAAATTGTTTGCTGTGTTCTACCAAAAGTTTGTGTAAACTATTACCTAAACTATCTGTCATCTTACAAAACTACACTTTATCACTGACATATGTTGAAATCAGAAATTAAGAGGGGTTTGCATTTCCTCTCTTAAAACAACTAAGACCCTAATTTATAATTCTAAGATACAGTGAACTACCTGTAGATGGCAGTTTCTCTGGAAGGTCCTTTATACAATAAAATTCACATTGTCTTTCTGAATAAGCTACATTCTCAGTACTAATCTATCTTGTTTTAATCAAAATATTTAGCTTTTCTAAGCATGCGGTATGGTATCTCGGGGCCAATTCAAATTCCACAGTATGGGCCTCATTCTGCCTCCACTGTTGTCAACAGGAGAATTGCCATGGACGCTATTAGGAGGAGGCTCGAGCTCTCTATAACTAAACATAGCTGGAAGGTTGAGAGGTAACTATCATTCTTTTTCTTTTAAATCATAATGACATAACATTAGGGAAAAAAATATGAAATTAGTTACTCTTGTATATTTGTGAAGCTAAATCCACCAGGATTCACAAATGGCAAAACAAGAGGAAAATCTTACAAAGTACAGGTTAGCAGTGGTAAAGACTGGAAGCTAATCAATTTGAGGGTAGCATGCAATTTGTATAGCTCCTGTGCCTTTTTGTGCATCCGTTCATTGAAATGGCAGAATATCATGTGTCAAGATGATAAACATGGTACAACATATATCCAACACCTACATTATATCAGATTTTGGGAGGTGGGGTTTCTTACAAGACATGACCCTTAAACCATTAAGAATTTGAATGACACTACCGAGTATTTTAGGGCATGTACCTAACCGCAATGGATAATCATGTATCAGTGCCACTTTTACTCCAATAAAACTATGTTAATCCTCTGTATTATTTTACTTTTTTCTCTTGAACAGCAACTTTAATTTAAAAAACCAGAAAGAAAAATTATACCCCTCAAAAAAAAATCTCTCCTGCCTAAGGGTTGATTCTTACCCCCCACACATGCATACACACATGCATTTCTACTCCTGTTGACACTCAGGGAAGCGGTGCATGCCTAGTGAGATGGCACCACATTCAGAGGCTGCAAAAAACATTTTCATGATAAATACTGTATTTTGCTTCTTTTTTTTTTCTGGTGATAGACTAGTGATGGAAAAATATTTTTTGTTTTTCCCAGAAGCCCAGGCTGAAAGGATGACCTTAAATCCCTTCACATTTTGCTATAGTTTACCTACACAAGTCAAAGTCAAAAAGGCCTTCAAATTCAAAGTGAATACGTGGCTTTCTAGTTCAAAGATATATTATCACCATTTTTCTAATGCAGGACAAGCCTGAATCAAACCAAATGGCACAATTATAAGTGAACTTTTAAATCCTTAAGTAACAGACTTATATTCAGTGGTCTATGCTAACAAACATTTTTTTCCTCAATAGGACTGGCCAATGATAAGGATTCAGTTGTTCCTCTGCTGCACTCACCCACACAATATTTGAACACTCATACTGTGGGCAATCTTTAACAGATGCTTGAAAACTTAGGTAAAATTAAATACTAGCAGAGGAAGCAGCCAAAATTCAATGCAACTGGGGAGAGGAGGAATTTCAAAAACACTATATAATAGTTGGAAATCTAAAGTGTACCAGATGTGACCAACATAATAGATCTAGCAAGTTCTTTAACTACCGGTAGTATCGTACATCTGCTTGAAAATTTTTCTTAAATCTAGTCCAATCTCTTATTATCTTTCCCTTATAGGATTATAGTCCGTATGTACTACAGACTACAAATGTATATTGCGGAAAGCTAAGGTAAATGCAAGGCATGTCCCATATTCAGAAAATATTATAACGTCTGGGAAAATAGGATTTGTTATTTTGGCAACTTTTCCTAAAAACTAACAAAGCTTGATTCAAATGGACACATATTTCTTAGCCCGGCTAGCAGGTATTAAATCACTTTACAAAATCAATATGTGTATTGAAATAACTCTAAGGAAGTTTTCTCAAAAATAATTCCAGTCCTCACCAATTCCCCCTGTTAAGGTCACAGAGCCTCTAAACCAGCATGGCTGAATTGTTTTAGTGCTCTCTGCTGAACACCTGCAAACATCAAACAAAAACTGCTGGTCCTTTACTGGGTTGACAAAAGCCTTTCATGTGAAAAATGCTCCATGGGAATGTCAGGGCTGTGGCTCAGGTTACATTCCTTTCTCCCTTCAGCCTCACTATTTCTTAAGGTGGTAAGAGGCCATCTTTGTGAAATTAAAGATTAAAGGAAATATGGCTGCACTTTATCTCCATTCACACATTACAAATCACAACTTAGCATCATTTATTAAATGAGTAAAGCATTATTAGATGACTTTAAGCATAAAAAGCTACCACACCTTGCAAAATGTAGCTGCCTTCATCTCACTGCATGGGGATTAATCTACTTTGGGGTCTATTTTAGTCCAGAAGTTTCAAGGCAATACAGGGGAATGGCATGCGTGCCCCTTCAGCTCAATAAATATCAATTTTGAGAGAGGAATGACACATTTGTATAGTCAAACTTTTTTAAGTGCATCTGCCCAGTAGAAAAGCAGGCTATGTATTGGTGTCAGTTCATCTAACTAAAATTTGGATAGCTAAACAAGTGCTTTATCAATATATAACTGGGACAATAAACTGTATTCTTGAATTACTAAGAACATTATTTTGATGCTGCTGCGTATTCATTTTATCTAAAACATACCTTGCAGCAGTTTCCCAAAGAATATCATGCAAAATCTGAAATTCTCAAAAAAACAGGCTAACTCCAGCAATGCGACCAAAACATAGATACTATATTGAGCTAAATAACTAACAGGAACACAATAGCTACACATTTTTCTTCATACAACTATATCTTGAGGCCACATATCTACATTCATAATTTAGTTCCAGTTTGGCGTGTGGTTTTCAACAACTTTTTTGCAACTATTGAACATTCACTTTAAAGCCCAGTGTCTAATAACCAAAGAGCAGATATTGATTTTGAAAACTGCAAGCTATTTACCTCAAAAATAGTATATATTATTCTGCACATCACTGTCTCAGTATGGATCTCTATGCATCAAGCAGGGTAGTTCTATATTCTAATAGCACATGGTGGTATATTTAAGCATACGCATTTCACCAAAGATTGTGAAATTCTGCCTAAATTTCAATTCATCTTATTATTAGTAACTTCCTTCCATTCGTGACATAATTTGCATTTAAAAAATGAAGCACCCAAGTTATTTCTATAGTTTCTATTTTAGAAATAACATAAACAATATAAAACACTTAATTTCACTAAATTTATACACTTGTTAATGTTTGTCATTTCTGATCAAACTGCTTTCAAAGCTGAAGCTTAAGATAAATTTCTTAAATAAAACCATCTAGTTAAATGCTGCTAGATCAACAATTAGTTGCTGCATTGATTGTATATAAGCATGACAAATTGATTTCTCTGGCACAAATACTTTACATTTCTTCCCAATGAAAACAAATATATTGAATATTATATATTCAGTAATACCCGCTATTAAATTTCTACAATATAATTATTAAAAAAAAATTATAAAAAATGAGGCAAGCTAAGGATTGGAAAGTATTCAGATAAATCAGTAAATTTTTCTCCCATCACTACATTCAAAATGCAAGCTTACTTATGATAAAGCAAACATCTCAATCATTTTAAAAAACCTAAATATAATCAGAAAAAGTGTAAAATTAAAGTGAAATAACTATAGGTAGAACCTAATGTGACATGTAGATAGTGTATAATAGATTACCTTCAAATTAATAATAAGTAAATCTTTCTTTAGAAATGAAGTTAATTAACATATCAGTGTATTTAATAAATTGTGATTATATGGAATGCATAAAAAAGGTTCCTCTAATTGAATACAAACAGAAAACACCAAACATGAAACCATATGTAATGGTGTGTTTATATCTAGATATCCACTAGATATAGTGCAGTTTGCAATAAAGATTTGTCCAAATTTACCATCCAGTTTAGAGTACTCTGTATCTAACAGTGCTATGTACAGTGTGTTTTTATGTGCAATTGCCAGTACTTTAAAAACAATGTAACTCTTTAACTGTAGATCTATCTGTGACATGTCCAAAACACCACATCCAGCAATGTAGGCAATCCTCTTAACTGAAGTTAATAAAGATGTGTCAAATGCGTAAGTCCCTCTAGTTTTACTTGTAATTTCTCAGGCATATAAAAATTTCCTATATAAAACTCCTCTCTAGTTGCCAGACAATGATTGTACACATATGCTGTATTGCAAAAAAAAATTATATTTCTTTTGTCACCAAACAAGGATCCTATTTTTATGAAAAGCAGAAGTTACCCATACGCTACAACTGGAGTTATATTTTTAAAAGGAAGAAACAAAAAACCCCCTCAACTATGTTTATGTCAAAGAACTCTTCAAAACCACTAACATTTTGAGGAGAGGATAAAGTATTATTGTTTTAAAATAAAATGCAAAGCTTTAATTTTTCAAGTTAATCGAAAATATCGGACGCTATTCTCTAAAATAAGAGGGGTTGCCTATTTAAATTTAATGAAGGAAAAAGAAATAAAAGAGCCTTAATTCCTCTACACAAACTAGTTCTTACATTAGCTGCTTGGTCTTTCGGTCCTCATAGACAAAGACTTGAATTTTGAATTCAAAACCTCTAATGTTTGATTTTTCAGAATGTGATTTAAACTAACTACCTCTGAGCAATTAGTACATTGGGAGGATTTTAAAATGATTTACAATAATAAATATATGAAAATATTTTGAAAATGTTCCAGATCTGTGGAAATTATGACAATAATAATACCCAGCGCTTAGAAATAATTCTGCGCAAATCTCAATGAATCTGCTCCCTAAAAATAGATTAGCACAACTAAAACAAATGTAATGCCTGCAGATAAATAACTAAGAACATTTAAACTGCATGATGAGCAAAAAAAATTACATACTTGAGCCAGTAAAATGTCCACTTGCCAAAGAAGTTGGTCCATTTTTCCCACTGCTCACAGGAGGTGAAAACATCTAAAAGAAACAAAAAGACATTACTGCTGGAAAACAGAGGAGATTTGTGTGCTCACTTAGTCACAAGTTCCTTCCACATTCGCTACCAACTACATTAACAGTTTGTTTAATATGAAACATCATCCATCTCAGATCTGAAAATGGTACAGCATTTCTTGCACCCCCCAACTCTCACCCCTCATCACCAGTTTTTTTTGGTTTGTTTTTTTTTTTTTTTTTTTTGAGGCTCATTAGCTTCCCAAACAATATTAGCTTCCCAAATATTTTGGGAGAAAAAAAAAATCACAGTCCCCAGCAAGGTTAGCAAAACTTAGGAGTGAGGATCCAGTCCCCCCTTTCGAACTCTCCTGTTTGACAAAGGCGAGGAAAAAAGTTTTGTTGTTGAAACCTTGGCCATAAATGTAGCAATGTCCATTTCCATCCCGTTTTAGGATTTGCCCGTCATATGTGAACCCAAATAATAATAATGCAAAGTGCCACCTGCCCTAAATTCTCATTTCGTCTCTAACATGAGAGCAATTTGAAGCAAGACTCTCTCTCTCTCTCACTCCCCCTCTCTCTCTCTCTCTCTC
>NW_017728909.1:2721153-2727683 GCF_001723895.1 Crocodylus porosus | reverse complement strand
GGCAGCAAAAACAACAACAAAAAAAAGCGATATTGTATTTCCAAAGAGACGATGGAAACCCGGTCACATCCACTCTCAACCCAAATCCGAAGGAGAGAAGGGGGGGTCGGGGGGGGGAGAGAGAGAGAGAGAGAGCCACGCTCTCAGCGCATCATTTATGCAACAGGAGGTTCAGCAAAGAATGAATGAGAAGCCCAGAGAAGAAACTACCAACTTTTTTTCCTCCCCCCTTCTCCTTCCCCTCCCGCCATGCACGGGAGCGGGCGAAGACGCCCCGAGTCCGCGGAGTCCGGGGCAAGGGGACGTCGGAGCTGGGGGGGAAGGGGGGAGACAAATCAGGCTTTGCCAATTCGCCCAAAGCCCCGATCCCTGCAAGACGGGCGGGTTGCAAAAATGAATGCAAAATCAATTTTAGAAAAGATTTAAAAAGCAAGCCCAGGCCTCGGCGAAGTCATCAGTTCCTTTAAAGTGGGGGAGGAGGGAGGGAAGGGGGGGCAGCCCCCATGGAGGGGGGAGCCAGGCAAGTCCTGTCCGAGCCGAGCCGAGCCGAGCCGAGCTTACCTCCACCATGCCCACCGAGCTCGAGCCTAGCGCTCCGGTGCCCCGCGCCCGGGAGAGGCGAGCGCGGGCTGCCCCTCCGCGCCCAGCCCCGCGCCCGCGGCTGCATGGCTCCGCTCCTGCCTCCACCGCGCACCGCGACCGCACGGCGCTGCCCTGCCCTGCCCGCGGAGCCGGCCGGAGGGAGGAGGGAGGGAAGGAGGCAGGCAGGAAGAAAAAGCCACAAACAAACCAAAACGAGCCGGGCTGCAAGTTCAGCAAAGCAAGGGGGACCCGGCGGCGGCGGCGGCGGCTCGCTCCCCGCAGCACCCCGCAGCCCGGCGCCTCATTTTCCTGCGGCTCGGGCGGCTCGGGAGCCGGGGCCGGGGCTGCCGCCGGCCTCCCACTTCGGAGCACTTTGGGGATGGATTATACTTTACATTTCGTCCGCTCGCACACACGCGCGCACGCACACACACACACACACACACGCGCGGCAAAGCAAGTTTATACGAGGCTGCAAATGCACGTGATGCAAAGACTTTGCCAAGAGGAACAATATTTCCCCCCCTCGTATGCTCCAGTTCACGGGTGGGGGGTTCTCCCCCCCCCCACCTTTGCTTCTCCTTTTGTCGTTTTCTGTTTTGGTTTGTTTGTGATTTCCCCCCCTCTTGCTCTAGCGCTACATTTCAGAGCCCAGGCTTCCCCCGGCCGGAGAGCATTGCTGCAAACTTTGCACTCGCCACCTTCTCCCTGGCTTTGCACTGAAGTTGCTGGGGACGATGCCAGGTCCCCCCTCCCACACGCACACACCCGCCCCCCCAGCCCCTGAAGCAGGTCAGACTTTTATTTCCAATTGGGCGACTGCAGGCCCCAACTAGTCACAAAAAAATAAAATTAAAATAAAAAAAAAAATTAAAAAGATGCCTACGGTTCGACTTCATTTCTATCAGGAAATCAAGCGGCAAGTTCATTCCACTTCTGGTTTGCACAAGCCCTTATTACAACCCCCTTCCACTTCTGGTTTGCACAAGATGCCCATCCAGGTAGTTGCACTGTGTCTCTGTGCAGAGATGCACCCTCCATAGGTGTGTGCATCTCGAGACACACACAGTGTAACTCCACTTTGCACAGCCAGTAAGTTGTAGCTCTTTCGAAAATAATAATAATAATAATAATAACACACTGGGATCCGCATCAACAACAATCAGCATAAAAGAAAAGCACACAAGTTACTCTAACAGCAAATTGTAACTTTACCTTAAATGGCCACAAATATGGTCACAATATTCCAAGGAAAGAGACTTTTTTTTTTTTAAGAAGAGAGAGAGAAATCTTCTTCAAAAGTGCTTTATTGTTTCACATGTGTTTGACCCCCAAAAACACACACCAAAAAAAGAAAAAAAAGAAGAAAAACAAAGAAAAAAAAAAAGTACTTTGAACTGGATCTCAGTCCTGTTCCGGGGTTATTCCACACAACTCTACACCTGGCTTCGTTTGGCTTTTTTGGATGATCCACCGTAAAATAACTGCCATAAAATCCCCCACCCAAACAGGACAAAAATAAAAGCCGGCAGGGGAAGTTAGAAAAAAACAGAAAAAAACAAAAAAAAAAAGGAGGGGGGGAAAATTGTTTTAAAAGATCCAACAACTTTTCCCTCTATTGTTTTTTTTATAAACACATGCTTCTGTTAATAAACTACTGAAAAATCGTGGTGGTGGTGGTGGGATTTTTTTTTCTCCCCCCCCCTGTCCTTCTTTAAAAAAAAAAGTCTTAAACTTGCTCCAAGTTTATAGATCTCTCCTCCTCCTCATCGACTCCCCCATGGAGACATTGATAATAATATGTTTCCCTGAAAGATACATTGTAATCCATTCACATCCGGGCAATACAGCGGGGCTTATAAAGAGAAAGAGCTGCTGCCGCCGCCGCCGCCGCCGCCGCCGCTGCTGCACGTTGCTGCTCGCTCCTGCGTCGGCTATTACAGACAATGACGAGGGGGGAGGAGGGAGAGGGGGAGCATAGAGAGGTAAACAGCCGGGCTAGAGAGTCGGCCAAGATGGAGGCAGCTCAATCCAGATGGGAGGAGGAGGAGGAAGAGGGAAGGGAGGTGAAGGGGGCTTTAATCTGGCCAGGGGAGTCGAAATCCCCCCAGTGCACTGACAGCATTGAGCCACTGGCTGCTTGAGGCTGGGGAAGTGAGAGGCCAAGGGGAGCTGAAGAAGCCTGCTGGTTTGCAAAGGGATGTGATCCAGCATAGTCCATGCTGGCCTGGCAAGGGAATCACCATGGCCACGGAGGCGGTCCCCGGGGAAGACCGCTGTCCTGGCAGGGGGATAGTACCTGCCAAGGTAATGTGTAGTAAAACCTCCCACGTCGCTGCTGGAGTGGAAAGGTCTTGGCTTTAAGCGTGCTTCATGGAAATGGGAGACTCCTCCCTGGCTCGCTCCTGGGGCCTTATGGGCTGAGGGCCAGCAGAATTCGGGGGCATCTGAACGACAGGCCTAGGCCTGCAAGTAGGATGCCCACCAGAGGTTTTGGAAAAGTCTGAAGCCCCCAGTAGGGGTAGAGGATGTGTGTCGGTAGTAGGGCCACTTATGGTTCTGGACTGACTCTTGGATTTGGAATTTGTTTCAGCTCATTTGGCTTGGAATATGGAAAACTTAATTTAAAAAAAAAAAGGATCTATGGTCGAGGAAAAAAGGGGGTTCAGATGGGGTGGGTGCAGTATCACCAGTATTGCCAACTATTGTGATTTTTGGCATTGTCTCACAGATGTTAGTAGGGCTGGAAGGGACTTCGTGAGATCATCGGGTCCAGCCCCTTGCCCCAGGGGCAGGAAGTCAGCTGGGGTCAAATCACCCCAGCAAGATAAGCATCCAAGTGTTTCTTAAAGGTAACCAGAGTAAGTGCTTGCACCACTTCTGGGGGGAGTGTATTCCAGACTCTGGAGACTTGGATGGTAAAGAAGTTTTTTCTTACGTCCAGTCTAAAACAATCTTCCACCAGTTTGTGACTTTTAGACCTTGTCATCGCATGGGGCGCTCTGTTGAATAGACGTTCTCCCGGTTCCTGATGCACACTACATATATACTTATAGACTGCCACCAAGTCCCCCCTGAGCCTTTGCTTCTCCAGGCTGAATAATCCCATGCCTCTCCTCATAAGGCCTACTCTCTTGACCTCTAATCATGCACATGGCTCTCCTCAGGACTCTTTCAAGTTTCTCCATGTCCTTCCTAAATTGTGGAGCCCAGAATTGGACGCAGTACTCCAGCTGCGGCTTCACCAAGGATAACTTTGTTCTTAAAGTCTATGCTTCAGGAATGTGAAGAAACTTGGCTCTTTCTTTTGTATATGTAAAAGTCTGTCTCCTGGCTAGCTGTGAGAGGACAAGAGAGGAGACGAGAGACAGGGAAGTGTTGAGGGGACAGCAATCATGTTGACTCCGCTCTGTCTATTAATACTCTCTAGGTCCTACCTCAGAGCCAGTTATGTAGCCACTGGACTGTAAAGTAGTTGAGACCGCATTTTCCCAATTTTACCATAAGGACATCTTGATGGCCACCCTGCTAGAGTCATCTGACCCCAGTAGTGTTTCCTGCCCAAATGTGTGTGGGGGGCTGGACTCAGTAATCTTGTAACATACCTTCCAGTCCCTAACATGAATAAATCTATGAAAGCTAAGGTTTTCACATTCCCAAAGAGTAGGCTTTAAGAACAATGCCAAAAATCACAGGAGTTGTATCACATATATCTCAGAACAACAGCAGAGTCTCTCTGTGCCTGAAGAGGGGCATTTGTGCCCAAAAGCTTGCAAAGAATGTTGTTCCAACTACTCCGTTGGTCTAATAAAAGACATCGCATCTACCCAAAGAAACTTGCCTACATATAACACAACACTTTTTCTTTCTCCAGGTGACAAGAACCTAGAAGCTGTACAATATGCTAGGGGCCTAGGGTTATAGTATTCAATTTGAGATCAAAGAAAAAAATAAATACGACTTTGTTGGATGGTGCACTTGTTTGGTAGATTTCAAGGTTGAAAAACACAACTAACTAGGCAAAATAGTCAAAAGATATTGTTTTGTTAGTCTTGTAGTCATTATACCTGAGTGTACATCTCTTTTTCAGAGTCGTAAAACAAAATTACTGTTCTTGAGCATCTTGGCAGTGCATCCAACACTTCACTGTCAATCATTTTTGCACTTGAATTAATGTTCACCTGAGTTAAGTTTTTTAGCTAGGATGAAGAAGAATCTGCAGGGCTGTGAAACAAGAGGGATGTCATCAGGAATGGCTAACCAACACTAAAACTGCAGACGAAAGGGTAACTTGATTAATGGAACATGAAGACCATTAAAAAGCAGTTGGGTGGCCAAGAGTCAAGTAATGAGAGGTTTTTGCCTCTTAACCACTCAGTGGCAGGGGGGCATGTAGTGAAAAGAGAAAAATTAAAGGCACCCCTGC
The DNA here is from genome assembly GCF_001723895.1 of Crocodylus porosus. Taxonomy (NCBI): domain Eukaryota; kingdom Metazoa; phylum Chordata; order Crocodylia; family Crocodylidae; genus Crocodylus; species Crocodylus porosus. The sequence goes on along the minus strand of NW_017728909.1, from coordinate 2,722,675 downwards.
ACTGTGAACTTCTGCTGCAATTCAGGTAGGTCCTTACCTGTTTTCTTCCAGAGTGTTGTGGGATGTTTGTATGCCCAAAAGCACTACTGTTGTGTTGTGAAGATGCAATGCTGCTTTGTTATCACATACATAGCTGTGAAAATGTAACTATTATTTTACCAAGGCCTCAGTTCTAGTATTTTAAAATTAAAAGACCTTTCTGGTTTAAAGTTTTACTTTTAACTGTGCAATGGAAATTTGCATGTCTTATAACTGTACAAGAGACACTGGTGGACCACATTTCAGTCATTTGAACAAAATGTTCCCAAGGTTCTTCTTATTACCAAGGATGAACATAAGAGTACAGTATAGCATATAAAACCAAACTCAGAAAGACCAACGCACAAATTGAGATACAGCTAGCCAAGGACACGCAAAGCATTTTTAAAGGTTAACAGTAGGAGGGACACCCAGGAAAACGTAGCTTCCCCTTCTGAATGAGGGGAAGCTAATCATTAACAATGGGAAGAAGGCTGAGGTGTTTAATGAATTTTCTTTACTTCAGTTTTGACAAAAAAGGTCAATTGTCAAATGGCAAACACAATTAGCATCAAGGGCAAGGTATTAAGTACTCACCTTGGAGGAGGGAAAGAACAAGTTAGGGATTATTAAAATAAAATAGATGTTTTCAAATTTGCAAGGCCTGATGGATACCTAAAAATATACTGGAGCATATTATCAAACTATTAATTTCTAATCAACTTGCAGATGGGAAGCAACAGCCAACGTAGAGTGCTGAGAGGAAGTGGATCACAAGCTGAATATAAGATGACTAATGTTGTTCCAAAAAATCTAATAGCATAGTGGGATTTACTAATAGGAGGCACAGGGAGTGTTTAATCTACTCTGTTTAGCACCGATGAGGCCTCTCTTGAAGTACCATATCCAGTTTTGGGCACTGCATTTTAAGATGGGTATGGACGTGTTGAAAGGACTCCGTCAGAAAAAAAACAAAAATTATTAGAAGTTTAGAAAACATGACATTGGAGAAAGAGTTTCAGGAACTAGGATTATTTAATCTTGTTTAGGGTATAGAAAGGAGTTCATCTGCATTGTCTGCAACTAGAGGGCCAGTGCACAGAAATCTAAGGTTGCTTTATGGGGCTCCCATTTGCTGAGGTTCCTGTGGACAGCCAAGCACAGAGAAATGTGCTGTTTGGCTGGCCACCCGGGGAACTGCACCTACCGGGAAATGAATACAAAAAAGACCTGGAATTTCCTGAAGTCCAGTGCATGCTGTCCTCCTACCAGCACAGAGTCAAAGCCTGCCACTTCTGAGAGCTTACAGAGCTCCTGTGTGAGCTGATGTGCACTGACTGAGGCCTTAGCCATGTGGTCTCTGGTCACCAACCCCTTTGCTATAGGCAAGTCATAGTTTCATAGTTTCTAGGGTATGAAGGGACCTGAGCAGATCATCAAGTCCAACCCCCTGCCATGGCAGGAAAGAGTACTGGGGTCAAACAACCCCAGGAAGGTGTACATC
>NW_017728909.1:2698347-2720858 GCF_001723895.1 Crocodylus porosus | reverse complement strand
TCATAGGGCCTGCCCTGCTGCCCCCTGATCATGCGAGTGGCCCTCCTCTGGACCCTCTCCATGTTGTCCACATCCCTCCTGAAGTGCAGCGCCCAGAACTGGACGCAGTACTCCAGCTGTGGCCTGAACAGTGCCGCATAGAGGGGGAGTATCATGTCCATGGTAGGGAAGGCATTTTGTACAGTGTTCCTGGCTATTCAGTGGATGCTGGTACTGAGATTCACCTGCTTCACCCCATCTATGGCATATGCTGCTTGTAGAAACTGACAGCCAATTTTTGAAGGATCTGGACACAAGCTTAACCATCCACAAGTTCCTAATTGGTGACCTTTGTTTCTGCAGTACCTTCAGTATTTGTTGGGTAGTGGCTATCACGTTTGTCTCACAGAAGTTCAGAAGTGGGGGGGAAAACAGCTCTCTCCATCCTGGGTTGCAGATCATGCCAGAGATGCTAATGTGATGGCAACAAACCTTTTTGACATGGGAGGAGAGTTTGGGAGGTAGATTTCTGCCTTGTTCTGTGGACAGGAAGGATTTTATTTTGTCCACAAAGAAAGAGAAGGCTGCACAGAGCAACACTGTAGCAATCTATGAGCTCAGCTTCACCTCCCTGGGGCATTAGTTTAAGATGACGGACAGACCTCCTGCAGCCATGAGGGTGGAAGGAAGTGAGGAGCAGTGTCCTGGGAAGCTGCAGCATGGAGGCATGACCTATATGGCACTCTGCATAACCAGCCAAATGTTACATATGGTTATGGAACTGACACACGTCCAAGAAGTTGTGTTGTAAAAAGCTACAATTTCTTCCTGGAGCTACCATGTATTTTCCCCAAAAAGCTGCTGGAACACCTGTACAGTCCCTTTTTTACAGCACTAACAGGGCATATTTCTTACTAGAACTGTAATGCCTGTCCATAGCCTAAGAGTAAGGGGACAGTAAGTAGCTGCCTTCAAATGTAAAAAGAGGATGATGTTCAGTTGCTGTTTTTGTCCATAGAGCAGGCTGGACAGGAAGTAATGGGCTTAAATGCAACAAGGAAGATTTAGGATGGGTATTAGGAGGAACTTTCTAATTATGTGGGTGGTTAAGCACTAGAAGAGACTAGCTAGAGTGGGTTAGAAGTTTTTTAAGTATAGATTAAACTTGGTAGAAGTTTATAGAAGTTGGTAGAAGTTTTGTTTTTAAGTATAGATTAAACGAACATTGGTCTGCAATGGTTTAAATAGCAGCTGATCCTGATTTGACCTGGAGGTTGAACTAGATGACCTCTTGAGAGGTCTCTCCTAGGTCTGTGCTGAAGGTATGCTTAAAGAGAATGCAAGTTTTAAGTCTTTAAACAGCAGGAAATCAAGAGAGATTACTAATCTAAGCTTCTGAAAACTAGAAAATACAAAGTAAGGTCCATACTAGTGTACCTATAGACTGGGGGCAGGACTGTGGCTATGGCTAGACTAAGAGCAAGGAGGAAGAAGAGGCAGGTTGGAGACTGGTGAGAATGGGGTTGAGCATCTACTTGAGGCTTGCACAGCAGTAGAGGGCATTGGTCTTCAAAAGTAATGTTTTATGCTTGAATGCCTTTCTTATACGGTACTAATGACTTAATGGGAACAGGAAGGGGAGACTAGAAATGCTCCTTGCAGTGGGCAGGAAAGGAAGCAGGGAAGGGAGAGATCAAGCAGTCTTTTTCATATGCTTAAAGTTACTGTAACCACAGTGTAATAATACTGTCAAGATTTTGGGTTATAGGCCATATCTGATTTATCTCATTAGTCCTGTCAGTCTACATGCTCTGAACATTTCAGAGTGTAACCTTTGATCCTGAAGACTTCCAACCCAGGAAAATGATGGGTTTTCTGTTTTCCAGCAGTCAATCCATTTACAAAGTAGAGTCCCAAAGAACTTTTACTTTACATTTGTTACTGGGTAAGTTTTATGATCCCACATCTTCTGATCCTTAAGGAGATAATATTGGGCTCACAGGTCCCAATGAAAACCATAGCTACAATCCTCCGGGTCTCTATTTCACTTAGCGCTCAGTGAGTTTCATTATAACGCTCACAGTTGCCATCTTGGGTCATTAAAAGGAATTGTGGTCACCATCTTGAGTCATCAAATACTTTCACTTAACGCTCGTTCTTTTGAGGAACCAATTAAGAGCACTAAGCGGGTTTGCCTGTATAGTGCAAACTGAAGGCACAGATCTTGAAAAGGTCATGGCAATCTTTTTCAGAATTAGGCTATTTTTATGTGGCTTTTCAGGCAGTTTAAGAGTGCCCATATGGAGGGGACAGCTAATGGTAATGTTTCATATTGAAATCCATGGGCAAATCTAGGATTTTGTAAAGTGGGGATGTAGTAGTGCAAATAGCACTGCAGAAGGAACCTGCCTGCTGCCATCACCTCTGCTCCTGTCCCCAGCTGTGCCTGACCTATGCACAGCTCAGCTTGGGAGGGGCAGGAATGGCTCTGGAGCTCCGTCTGTCCCTGGGTCAACTGGGGTCAGCAGAGGAGGTGGTGCTGTGCCACTGAGCACAGAAGAAAAGGCAAAAGGTGCTGAGAGGAGGGTGGGATTTTTACCTGTTTTGGGTTCTTACCTAACTGCTGCTTCTACATTGTGGTCCAAAAGGAAATGTAACCCACCAGTGCATCCCCCCCTCCCCCCTGAGGTGCCCCAGGTGGGACCCAATCAACCTGTCCTCAAAAGGGCAGAAAATGACATATAATGAAAAACAGGGTAAGAGAGAGAGCCATTGGAAGATTTCCCAGTAGATATTAAAAGTAACTCAGCCTGTGACCTTGGGTGATGAGATTGGTCTGCCATGAGATCAGACCAAAATCTATGAAACCTACTAAATTGCCTAGGAAGTTTTAGACAGAGGTGAGCCTACCTTGAGCTTCTGAAGTTCCTTTAAGCCTTGTCTTTTCCTATGATTTTATGAAATTAGTGACATTGTTTGCAGTGAAATACCTTTTCAGTGCTTTTCATACCCATGGATGTGGGGATGTATCAAAGCCCTTCTTGTAGTCTCTTCACACTAATCTTTGGTTTCTTGGATTTGGCAGTCTTCATAACCATCTTGTCAATCAAAAGTGGATTCTTCATATTTTTTATATTTTTTGCATCCTCTTTTGCTCTCCTGTACAATATCCATGCCTCTGTGGTCATGGATGTGATCTGATCTGATTGATGCTAACAGTTTCCACATGGCTGGGAGACATGTGATTGGACAGTAGCTGGAAACTGCTTAATAGCCCATGATTTTGTTTTTTGTAATTAGCTCTGTTCAATGCATCATCCATGCAGTGATTTCTCTTATAGAACTGCCTGGAGGTGTTATGTTAGTCTCAGGTGCAACAATGTAAAATATTTAAGCCAAAAACCCTGGATGCCATCTGGGCCTGGTACATTCCAGTTCTTTGCTTTGTTAAAGGGCCCTCTTGACCATGCATTCCTATTCTTATATTTTATATTTTACTTTTGCAGCATTGTTGTTATGGTTAACCAGGTTGTCCCAGATTTTTCTCTAGAATTTTATAGGTCTAGAAGCCTTGTGGTCAGTCTGATTCTAGTGACTGTCCTGAGATTTTGTGAAATAATTTCTTTTGCTTGGTGTTGAAGAGTTTGTTTTGTTTGTATATCTTAATTCTGCTATCACATGTTTCAGAGGTTTTTTGGCTCTGCAATAATATATTGTCTCAGTTCTTTCACTTCCTGCACCTAGTTAGCATTGTTTTAAGTTGTCTGATTTCCGTGTATTCCTTGAGTATTTCTTCTTTGTTTCTCATATTATTTCCATTGGAAATTACTTTAAACTGATTTGGCCTCTCTCTTTTATTTAATATTTTTCTCTCAAGCTTTGTTCATGAAGGTTTCCTTTGATTTTTTTTTTTTTTTTTTTTGTGATTTAAACCTACTATGTGTTCAGCATGTGTGGCTCTCAGGAGAAATGAGAAGAGACTTAGAGGACTGGATGGTGATTTGATGAACCTCAATTTAACTGACTTCTGTATCCTTTTTAAAGAAGAGGAAGAGTATGAAAAAAGCAAAGGAAATGTTTAGAATATGTGGGGGTCTTTTTTGGAATGGTAGGCTTTTGGCTGCTGGGTAAAGTTTGTTCTTATGACTGTCTTAAGGTCACTCAAGGGTATAATGGTAGGCCTATAAGCTGCATTATGCAGTTGGAAAGAAAAGGCATCTATGCTTTGTAGAGAGAAGGTGCAGAATATGTCCTGCCCCTCCTCTATGTAAGTGCGGTGCAAGCTGAGCCAGGGAGTTGCCTGCAGGGCCGTGTGGAGTAAGGAGCCCACACCAGAATGGTTGCCTGACAGTAGGGCTCTCAAGCTGGGAGAGAGCTGGAGAGAGGAACTGCAACCTAGGCAAGGAGCTGAGCAGCACTTTAATCTGGAGAAAGGCCCTGAAGGACATGGCCAGGTACTGCGGCGAAATAATAGCTTGGCACTGTGTGATGTATCCCCAGGATGACTGCAGTGTGAGATGTATCCCCAGGATGATGGCGGAGAGCAGCACTGTGGTGGGATGTGGATTACCTGATTAGAGACTCATGGGAGTTGATCTAGCTTTTGGGATGGGCCAAGAAGTTGAAGACAAAGCTCTGATGGGCTACCCAGGTAAGAGTTCATGTGAGGCATGGGATGGCTGTAAGGGGCAAAAAAAAGAGGCTGAAAATGGGACCCTGCAGGGGAGAGATCCTGTGAGTGAATTGTTGCCACATTGGAGGCCCCACAAAACCAGATTGCTGGGGGCAGTGGGTTATTGGCATGATGCACCTGCAGCCCTGCTGGGAACCTGAGACAGAGAGACCTAATGGCTGGAGGGGGGTGGGATCCTGAAAGACCAAGGCCTGTTGAGTGTGGGCTGAGACCAGAGCGCTCTGAGAAGATGAGTGCAGGTTGAGAGCTGAGCTAGGATGACGTGGGGAGGCTGAGAGTGAGGACGCCCGGAGGGAACAGCTGGGAGTGGTGAGAGTGAGAGAGCCCTAGGTTGAGGATTGAGAGGCACTTAAATTTGTCCCCAGCTGAACCATGGGCCAACTCCTTTAGTTACATCACCGTGCAGCAGTTGGAAACAACTAGGCAACTGGGAAGTTGGGAGAACAGGCAAGTAAAAGCTTTCCTCCAGCAGGCAGTGGACCATGCCAAGGCACAGCTGAGACTGCTATGGGGGCTAAATGTCGCCTTATGTGCCAAAATAGCACACGTGTAGCTGTGCAACTATGAGCTTGGGCACTTGCACACAGCCTGTGATTCACCCCTGCTTGCATAAGCCCATTGAGCATGCTCAGTTGGCCAGCACTTTGGCCCGGCAGTTGTGTGTCAAACTAGAATTGCTGAAGTGTGCATGTGAAGTTGGGCAAGTCCAGAAATCTTAGCTTTAGGGAAAAAACGTGACCGAGGGGGTTGGTGGTGCTAGATGTTTTTGTTAAAAATGATAAGCAGTAAAATAAGTAACTGTATTGGCAAACTATCATCTTTAGGTTCATGAATGAACAGCCTGTTGAAATGAGTGGTGTAATTCACTCCAGCTCAGAAATAGCAAGACAACAGGGAATCAGTTTGCATTCAAGTCAGGTTTTGTAAAGATTTTTTTTTTTCAAGGTCAAAAGCCTATAATCCCAATAAAAGTCTCACTTTTGGTCTATTTTATATCTATCTAGACCAGGGGTGGTCAACCGGAGGTACATGTACCCAGGGGGTACTTGAGAAGGCCCTAGGGGGTACGTGCGAGTGGGTGGGGATAGAGGGCTGCCACGCACCATCAGGTGCTGCCTTGTAGGTGCCACCTGCCTGTACTGGACTCGGTGGGTGGGGGAGGCTCGCACACGGCAGCTGCCGCCACTCCGTGTTCAGCCACGCGTCCCACCCCGACACCTTCTCCCCCTGCTCCCCATCCAGCCACTGAGGGTACACTGCTCCATGTCCAGTCACAGGGGGGTACACTCATCCAAAAAGGTTGAAAACCCCTGATCTAAACCATAAACCTCTTCAAAGAGGTGACACATTTCTCTCGTGTTTGTGCATAACACAACAGGACCATATTCCTAACTGAATCATTTGAGCTGCACTATAGGACCCTGATCCTAAGAAAAAAAAGTGAATTACTGGTTTTAAAGCATAAATCTGTGACAAATTCTGCAGTTTGAGAATTATAAATTACAGGTGACCCTGGTGTACTCTTATGCAAAATGCAAATGTACATTGAGTACAATTGCAAATTAAGGGCAGTATGCTGCCCTCTGCCTTTTTGTGCCTGGCATACCTATGCAAATAAAGTAATTGAATCACCTTAGCGTCCTCAATGTAAAGAATAAAATGTTACAGACAAGTTTTGCATGGTACTTCATATTTCCTACACTCAGAAGTACCTGTTTAGCACCACCATGGGCCAGCTAGGCTGCAAGGATGGTAAGTAGATCTTTTCTACATTAAACCATTGGCAAAAACTCCCAACACAGTGCCACATGTCAAATGAAGATCGGCTGTCTTGTTCTGGGTGATCCAACTCTCCCCATCAGAATAAGTTATTTTAAGTTGTTGATAACTTTGCTGAACAATAATCATTTCCATGCTGTTTGCCTCAAGCTGATTTGTTGTTGTGGTGTTTTCAGCCAAAACAGTGTGGCCATTCCTGTGAACAAGGGTAGAGAGAAACATTTTTTGGTATATTAAATATAAGCTGACAGACTTCTGATGGTGATGGTGTTAGTGTCCCCAGACTATTAAACAGGCACTTAAAATTTGGTAGTGGGTATTTTCAGAGTAAAAATTCTTTTGGTCTCCTGAAAATGCAACCAAACTTGGCCATGCTGTGGGGAAAAATGGTCAGCACATACCCAGTAAATCTTTTTAATCCTTTTCTGCTTTTTAGAGGTTTCCAGCTAAAATGTCTGAATAATGCACTGGGGGGAGAGGGGGCATGAAAATCAATCAGTGTGTACAAAGCACTTGGATACAATAGTGATGGGCTCCACAGAAAAGCCCACACAGATATTTAATAATGCTGTATTCAGAGCAGAATTTGAATAATGTGCCCGTAGTGAGACCAGAAGATACATACCGGAGAATGAGGATAAAACAAATTTATTCAATAGCTACTCACTCAATGAGCACCATCCACCCTATACCCAGAAAGAGTAGGAATCCTGTAGGAAAAAATAGCAGTAAAGATGTAATTAAAGACTATTGCACAATTTCAACACCTGTCCCTTCCCCCCGTTAGGCCACCAAGTGCTATTTACATGTCTATACGTGGATGCATGTGTGGCATCTAGGGCTTATGAAGACTTTAGCTTCTACTCTTCCCTGCACAACTTGACTTGACTTCTGAGCACGCTCAGAAGACAGACTCTGCTATGTCCCTTATGCTCTGTTATAATTTTATTCCACTTGGTTAAGCACTTAACTCTGTTTAAATCCCAGAGATAGTCATGGAAATAAACACAATGAACAACCCTTCAATGTGAAAAGAAGAAGATTTTTTTTTACTTTTTAGCTCGGTAACCTAGTGGTGATGCTCCCTGCCAAGAGAGCGAGAGACCCAGGTTCTAGGCACCCCTCAGACAAGAGTTTGAACCCACATCTTACACTTCCCAGCAAAGCATCCTAACCATCATGCCAGAGGCTAGGCAAGGCCAAATCACCCTGCATCCTGTTGAAGCTTGCTCCCTGGGCATCCCAGGAAAGAAAATGTGTGGGGCAAAAAATAGAGCACACCCAAAGAAGCTTTACTTTGTGGGTCAAAAGATGGGCACCACCCTAGAAAGGAGTGTGCTCTGCTTACTCGCCCCTGCCTCTGTAGTCTCTCCATTTATTCGGTGCCCATTTAAATCAAAATGTAGAAACCCCCAGGATTGGGGGGGGAGGGTTGGAGGCCAGGGCCAAGCTCCCTGGGAAATACCCTGGACCTAGAGCACCCCATTTCCAGGGAAGTCTGCATCTTGCTGAGCATGCTCAGAAGGGCAAGTTGAGCTGGGCAGGGGGGGAGGATATAAAATATGTGTAAGTGGCCCTAAAGGCCACTTGCACATCTGTATTTAGACATGTGAGCAGAACTTAGCCACCTAAGAGGGAGTCGAAATTGGGCCCATGGGTCAAATTGAGGTTGCATTGCCAGAATTATCTTAATTATGGCATTTCTTAATGTTTTAGTGCTTGACTTTGTGACCATGCTGTCCTCTGGGAGTGAGGGAAAGAGTGCTTGTGTGTGAAATTTATATCCCTTGTGTAAGGTCCATTCAGTTACTGTGGCTGTATTCTGCTCTTCACACCAGCAGTATCTAGCTCGTTATGTTCGTTGCCCTACACCACTTTGTATTTTTCCCCAGGCATTTCCAAGACCTATATATGATCACTTTCGATGAGTTTGGGATGGACCCTAATACAGGAGAAGTAAACCAGGGCACATCTACACGTGCACGCTACTGTAGAGTTGATTAGTTAGCTCCACAGTAAAGCATCGGTCTACACATGCCCAACACAAGTACTATCCTTGTGCAGTACCTGCGTGCATTCAGAGGCATGTGGAGACTGTGACTGAGGCTGGCTGGGGCATGAGGGTGCTACAATGCTGGGGCAGCTAGCTCCACACTGTAGCACCCTGGTGCCCCACCCAGCCCCTCTGCTGCCCAGTGCTGGCAACTGGAGCCCAGGGCTGACCCTGAAGCCCCCTGCTTTGGGTCAGCTTCTCCCAGACACAGCATCATCATGTGCACCCAGGATCTCCCTGGCTCGAATTGCTGCAGTCCTGGGCATATGTGAAGACATTGCACCCAGGAGCAGCTGACTCCAGTGCAAACTGCACCCAGTTTATTCAGGTGCATCAATATCACATGTAGACAATATCCCCAGTCAACAAAACCAGGAGTCACTATACACATGCCAAGGCCTGCTGAAAGCAGCATGGATAGGTGAGACACTGAGACCATACAACATGACGTTCATATGAGCAATGGAAATTGATTTAAAAAGCCAAGAACTGGATTGTTCAGAGGCGAGAAACCTAATTTTACTATTTTAAAGACTACAGTACATTAACTATTTAATAATAAAAGCTTTACACAGTCACGGTTTTGCAGTTCACATGCATCTGTGCTCCCAGAGCAGGTATACAGATACATTTCAGGTTTCCTTCTCAGAAGCCAATTCCACCGGTGTGCCAGAAAGGCCATAAGCCCTGGATTCAGCCTGGCTGGGTGAAGGAGCCCAGCTGCCTGCACTGCTGTTCTGAGAACAGGTCACTCCTGCTTCTGGATCCCACAGCCATCGAGCTCCCACCTGGGCACAGGCCTTTCACAGGGTTTTTACCACCCCTGTCTGGCATTGCCAGGCTGAAGGCAGAGCAGGAGATCACCTTAGAAACTAATTGGGCCCTTTCCCCTCCCACTGGGCTACAGTGTCTAAGTGGGGATCAAAGTATTGTCTGTGGCTGAGTATTTGTTGCTCCACATCCGTGTAGGAACAATAAGCAGATTCATTCTCTGAGCCAGCATAGTGAATATGGCATTAGTCTTCTCTTCATGGCTCTTGGGAAACATTTATGAAGGACTGAGCTGGAGATCACCACATTAACACTAAGGATCATTTCCATGGAGGAAGCCTTTCATTCCTTGCATATGTTTTAGCTGTTGAGGTCCTCTAATGGGGGTGGTTGTCAATCACCATTTAGGATTTTTTGGTACTGAGGCTGAAGCATGTTTGTATCCTACCAAGTGATGGCAATCTGTATTGAATATTTGGCACTGACTATTTTAAAGCTGGAAGTGTGCCAGAGGTGGGAGCTATATATAACTTTTATAAATATTTTAACCCCTCTAGTAAATTTGCAAACGTGCTTTAGATGGCAAATAACCAACAAAGCAATACGTTATAAAATCAGAAATAAAAAGATAATCTGTCAAGTATCATAAATATAAAAAACTAAGCTTTGAGTTACCCCTCATGTGTTCTCCCCCCCATCTCCCCTGTTTAGACCTTCATTGTTTGCATGCTTTTGAAATATCTCAGGAATTCAGGTAACATTATAAACAGTTAAAATGTTGCTGTTTCCATTCTTTCTCTTGCAAGTTTAAGAGTGCCTTGACAAAACTAATAACTAACATATTCTAAACAGCCAGGACCACACTGCTGTCAAATCAGTTGCATCAGTGTACACACTGAGCTGGGGATATGCAGAGGTTTAAGAGCAAGGAAAGGAGGAGAACTGGATTGGACTCCCAGTCCTTCCAGCTATAATCCCAGACTTGGCCCCAACGTCTCACCCCTTTCTGTGATGACAACGCATGCGGCAGAAATTTTCTCCAGAAATGAATAAGTTCCTACATATTCCCCCCGTAAATCCTCTTCAGAGATAGCCCATGGCCCCAGGAGCCCATCCCTCTTATTTATAGCATCACAGCAGACAGAAGTCCCCTAGCTAAGATGAAGAGAGACAGCTAGGCTTGGTCAAGCCACTCTGACCATCCCTTTGGACTAAGTAGTTTGTCTCCTCTGAAATGACAGCCTTCTTTTGTCATACAGCACAAGTGGTAGAAGTCTGTACTGCACAGATAAGAGCTCGCACCTTGTTGATGTTGCATCATGTAGGGGTTTATTAAAGCTGTACTTAATAAAACCTAGCAAATTATATACAAACCCCCTAAATATTTAGGTTACAAAATCAAGCAAGTGAAAGTTAGGAAATGCCAGATTTACGATTGCCTTTGCAGCCTTAATTATGCCTCTTTGTACATGTGCATTTTGATACAATCTTTAATTACAAAATCAAATATGGTTTTTCCTCAATGTCCCTGCCTCATTCACTGCACAAAAAGGACATGCAGGGGGCCAGAATTAAGGTTGCAGTGGTATCTGTTCACTTTCAAGTGTTCAAGTGCCTGACTTCGTAATAGAAATAACTCTTTCTTAATATAGTTTATTTAAGTAATAGCTATATTAATTTTGAGATGTCTTTTTTTTTTTACCTCACAAGGATGCTATGTGGATTAATTAATGCATGTACAGGGGCTTTGAAGCCATAATGTGCCACGTGAGTGCTAAGTATTTTTCAGTGGGTAACTCTTACGGTCATTCTCATGCAAGTGAATAGGAGGTTTGAATGATCAAGGATTAAGGAATTTCCCATGGTAAAATGCACTAAGTGAGTCGAAAGACCCATAGCGTCATACCTGAACTATGTTCTAGTGGTGAACAAAAGTCAAGTACAGGCTGATTCTTTAGGATCTAACAAGTGAATTAGAGGTGCAGCATGGCCGCCAGATCAGTTTTGAAATGTAGCCTATTTGACAAGTTGATGTGGGATTATAACCTTACCCATAATAGTAGCACTTCTGCTTAAAGTCCTTGTGCTTCTTGATTTAAAGCCTAGTGGAAGTGCTCCGGGTACCTTTCGAAAGTGCTGTGGGGCGCCACACGAAGTTAGCACTGTTAGGTGTGAAAAAGTAATTCACAAATAGGCCAAGAGATTCTGCCCTGATATGGTCTTTTTGAGCTCTTTCCAACAGAAAAATTACTCGATTTTTTTCCAACAGGAGATAACTAAGATCTGACATTTCTGAAGGGTGCCTTGAAACTCTCTAGGGGTGTCTTTTCATTAAAAAAGTAAAGAACTGGTCTAGCCATTTCCAAACAGTATGTGGAAAAACATAATTTATGCTCTCTATGCACTTGTTGGAGCTGGATTATACGCAGCAGCAGAACACCATCTGGCCCTCGAGGCACCATCATTCAGAGAGTTTTAAGTGTCTCGGGGAAGACTGAGGTGAGTGCATAATAGTATCTGAGTTCCTTTATTAGGGTTTATCTAAACATGACAGTGTTTCAAGCAGAATGGTTGTTCTGGACTGTCTCAATGTATGGGTATTACTTTTCAAGGAAAAGGTGCATCTTATTTTAGTTCAGCTCAGTCTGCCTCTAAAGTAGATAAAAGAACTTGTAAAAAAATTAGCTTTATTCTAAAATAAGTGTGCTGACAGGTGGAGTTATGGACTTACTCTGGAATGCCCAAGGCAGGATGTGTAGGCAAGCTTTTATTTCAGAGGCTAAGGGCAGCAGGTACACTTTGTGTAAGGTGACCACTCCGTATGCTTCCAGGAATCCTGATGAGTGCACTTTTCATAACATGAAAAATAAGTAAAACTATTTGCACTGTAGTCTCATTCTCACAGCTATGGGACAGATTCATCCTAAGTGTAACTTTGACTCAGTGGGGTTACACTAATACTGGACTTGTCTTAATGGGTCAAAACTATTCTTTCTCTGGCTTCCATGGGAAGATATTTCAAAAGAGCCAAACAATATCTCTCCTGTTCCACTGTGAGTATCTGGTTTACTTCTTTATTCCTTAATGGAATGGTATCTTTGATTTCAATTTAAAATGACATGTCATCATTTGGGGACATGCTGTGCAGTTTTAATGGATGTATACTACTTTGGTGCATTAGGGAAAAGCCACATGTTTGGAAAAAGACAAACAGGGGTTGAGAAGGAGAATTCTGTTTCATATTTCCACTGGAAATTCAAATGTGGATGCATTTTGTCAAGCACACCACTTAGGTGAATACTGTGTCAGGTCTCCATAGTACCTCATTGTGCACAATTTCATTTTATTTAGGGCTACCTAAAATGGATTACTTTCAAGATGGATTGATTTAAGTTATAGCCTAATAACTAGCTCCACAGCTATGAGCAATTAAACTGTGAGACATTTTAGGACTCTGATCATATTTTGCCTTTAAGGTGACTAAGCTGGCATTTGATGACTAAGTTGGCATTTGCCTCCAACTTATGTGTCTACTACCTCAGAAGAAACCTTGTTTCTTACATACTTTAGAAAAGTTATTCTATTCCATAGTGCTCCCCTTCTGGCATGCGCAGCTGGCAGTTGTCACACCTCCAGAGGGCTATACTGTTCTGCTGAGTCCAGTGTGATCCTACTCGGAGAAATTCTCCCAGTGGGCTGAGGCGTGGGCAGCTGAATGTACCTGTAACCTATCACAATTGGTCCGACCTGCTAAGGGAGAGGTGCCCTGATCAGATTCAGCTCACTCAGGGAAGGTTCCTACCCATGCACCTTACTGACAGACGGCTGCATTGACTTCAGTATAAATAAAAGGAGAAAACCGGCAGTGGTGGGGCTGCCCATCTTTTGTCTACTAATGGTTAAAGCATTGCCCCAGGAAGTGGGAAATAAGTTCTAGTCCCACCCCACACATCTGGACAGGTTTGAACTTGCATAGCCTATGCCACAGAACAGCATCCTAACAAGTAGGCATGGCCTTGGCAGGGTTGAAAGCACCTCTAACCTTCCTATTGATCTGGACCACTAGGTAAAAAGGAATACAAAAGTCCTGGGGTAAAAGGTAAAGTTCTGGGTGCCACACTTCAAGAAGGATGTGGAGAAGATTGAGAGAGTCCAGAGAAGAGCTGCTCATATGATTGGAGGCCTGAAGACCAAGCCATACATACGAGGAAAGGCTGACAAATATAGGACTGTTCAGCCTAGAAAAGAGAAGACTTTGGGGGGATTTGGTGGCAGCTTACAAATATATCAGGGGTGATCATGAGGGGCTAGGCAAACAACTATTCACCAAAGTGCCCAGGGGAAAACCAGGAGCATAAACTCCTAGAAGAAAGTATCAGGCTGGATATAAAGGAAAACTTCTTCAGAGTATGACCAGACTCTGGAATAGACTCCTAGGTGCAGGCACCTACCCTGGAGATCTTCAAAAGGAGACTGGACGCCCACCTTGCTGGGATTATGTGACCCCAGCAGTCTTTCCTGCCCAGAGCAGGGGGGCTGGGCCCCATAATCTCACGAGGTCCCTTCCAGCCCTAAACTTCTGTGAATCTGTAAGGTGACCAGGCATCCTGTTTTCATTAGGACAGTCCCATTTTAAACGCCTGTCCCAGGGATCCCATCAGAGCATTAAAATGAAGTATTTTGGCCAGGATGGGTTTAAAATGCCGATTTCCCAATGTAAACAGAACTGCTCCCTACCCCTGCTCTCTCCCCCACCCCCTCCCTTCCATTTAGCTAGGACTGCAGTTTGGAGACAGCTGAGAAGACCCGTGTGCTGGGAGGGAGAGTAGTGTCCTGTTTTGTGGGCAGAAAAATATGGTCACCCTACCAGAAGGAGAACATATAAAAGGGACTATGACTCTGTAGCCTAGTGCCCCTGCTTCCAATGCTGGCTATTCTTCTCTTTTCACCCAACAGATGTTTAATACAAAATGCATCAGGAGCTTTTCAGCCTAACATAGACTTGCATAAGGAATTCTAGCTGCTGTACAGGGCAGAAAAGGATCATATTTATTAACATAGATGCTTAAAAGCTAAATGCCACTTTAAGGTAAACTAGGGTTTGAAGCTAGGGATCCTAAACTTCCATTAGATTCATTACTATTTGAGGTGCTCCCCGCTCAGTGAATTTTTCACAAGGCTGAGCTGTAATTTCCGTACTGACAAGAAGTCTCTCTGGGTGCATCTACATGTGCACTTTACTGCAGAGCTGACTAATTAGCTCTGCAGGAAAGTATCATCATCTACGTATACACCCGTATTAGGATGCAGTAAATTAATTAACTCCACTTCAGAATAATAATGTCGGGAGCAAATACTATCCTATGGTGGAGTCATTTAGTGCACCAAAACTCGCATGTAGATGGTGACTGGGGCTGGCTGGGGCACAAGGGTACCATAGTGCAAGGGGTGCCTGCTGGCTAGCCCTGCACTGTAGCACCCTTGTACCCCAGCCAGCCCCTCCTTCACCTGACTACTGCTTGGGGCTGACCCCCCTGGACACCCTGCTGTCCTAGGGCTAGTCCATCCTGACTCAAATTGCTGTGATCCCAGGCACATGTGCAAATGTTGCACCCGGGAGCACCTGACTCCAGGGTGAACTGCAGCAGAGTTTATTCAGTCGGGGTAACTGAACATGTAGATGCACCCTGCGTGTCAACTTTGCAATACAAACAGTTTTTTTTTTTAAATACATTCCATTAAAACACCATTCTGTATAGAATTTCATTTCAAGGGAGCATTCCCATGTGTTCTGGTTTTTCACTGCTGCAGTTTGTCAGATAAAAATTTAGACTTGAGTCAAACTCTAGCCAAGCTGATGTCCTTCAGTTTATCCCTGTTAAGTAAATGGGCATATGTAGGTAGTTATGGAAATGTATAGGTGGTGATGACAGCTTGACTAGGAGTGCAAAATGTACAATAAAGCAATCGCTTCTAAAAATTTCAGCAAGAGATCTTTAATATTTCCTGAAGTACTAGCATCTGGAAAATGAAACAGTTCTCCACAGAAAAAAACTTTTTAAAATATTAGATTTTGTGAGGGAAGATTATAAAATAATATGGCTTTAGGGCTATATCACATTTGATTGTACATAAGCCAGACAACCATAAACTTTATTACTGATTTTCTATCTTTCTGTCTACTTTTCATGTATAGCTACAATTTCAAAGACCAAAATACAAATCTGGTAGCAATTTTCAGCTTTTATCATGAAGTAGACCACTGAAAAATAGAGATATTTAGAATCATTTAAAATTGCTCCAGGAACCCCTGAATTATAGAAGCTAATTATTTCATACAGCAAAAGCAAAAATTCTATTTTAAGTGGCTGGGCTTCTGCAGAAGTTCAATGTGTAGATGAGTGTTGTCAGTGACAGTTCCATGTGTTGCTATTTACAGAATTAGGCCATTTATTTGTTAATAAAGCAGACTGGTCTATAACAGGTTGGTTTTTTTTTTCTTGTCATGTTTAAAATTTATCTAAAATTAAAGATATTAAACAGACTTTCTTTTTTTGCTTGCTTTCTTTTTTTGAAAATTGGAATTACACATAACTTCCATAAAGCGAGTGGTCACCAGTAAACAGATGATGTTTGTTAATAAAGCATCATGAGAGTTATTTTGCTGTTTTAAGTAAAAGGGTAAATTCTAGTATCACTGTTGTAATGATTGTATAAGATATTTTTTATTGTAGGATCATAGGAATGTGGGGCTGGAAGGGACCTCACAAGGTCATCTAGTGCAGCCCCTAGCTCAAGGCAGGATTATCCATGACTAAACCATACCAGCCACGTGTCTGTTCAACCTGCTTTTGATAGTATCTGTTTATTTTCCCATCTAAGTATAGTATTTCTAACGGATGAATAATCTTTAAAAATCTCATTGGTATTTTTCATGAAAAAAAATCCAACATGGGACGAGAAGGAAATTTATGGATCAGCTAGTCCAGTCTCCTCTAAGTACAAACACCAAATAATTCCTTTTAGAAACTGACCAAGCTGCCTCTTAAAATGAGTTAGGCTTTTTGCTCCAGTACTACTAGAAGGATATCCTAGAATTTCATTCCTTTGCCTGATTCCTTTTAATTTACAGCGTACATTTGTTCCTGAGCAGTTTATTCCTCTTTGTTCTTTTTCCAGCCTTACTTTTTAACATAAGTAGTTCTTGCTACCTGATGTCTATTCATGATGTATTTATAGGAACTGTTTATAGGAACAGTCATATTTCCTCCAAGCCTTCAGTTTGCTAGGCTTAAAAAGTCAATCTCTTATAGATCCCTCTTGTGGGATAGACTCTCTATTCTGCTACTTGTTTTAGTAGCTTTCTCTACACCTGTTCAGTTTGAAGTATTTTTTCTAGTAAATATGGGTGACCAAAAGTTTGGTTCAGTGGAAATAGCTAAGTTGATTCATCCTAGGTTCATACTCGCCTTTTTCATAATTGTTCGAAACTCTAGTTAGTCTCAGATAAAGCAATAACCACAAGTCTTCCTCCTATGTTTCAAGCCAATGTGTTGACAGTTTATAGCAAAAAAACTTGTTAGTAGACCCAAATGCATGATCTGGCATTATGTCCCACTAAATTTCACTCTATCCACAATTTTAAACTGTTCCATTAATCAAAATCTTTGATTTGTTTCTATATGACATTCCCAATTTCCTTGGTTTTGACAATACCTCCCAACTTTGTGTCATCAGCAAATATTATTATCATATCTTACTTTTTGTAGTAAGGATCTAAATGACATTATTATATAAATCAGTCCCCAAATTATTTTTTTATGAATTCCATCGGTTGTTCTCCACAGTTCTCCTTTCAGTAAAAGCCACTGGCATCTCAACTTTTGCTAACTACATCATTTTTTTCTCCAGTTTCACTATGTGTCAATCATAGAAAATGCTTGCTTGCTTGCTTCCTTCCGTCCTTCCTAGTTTCATAGTTGTTAGGTGCTGGAGAGGGACATTGGCTTTATCTGCCACCCTTCGCAACAGAGGCTTAGGGGGGGGTTATAAAAAGAGAACAGAATACCTTCTAAAACAGGGGAATGAACAAAAGAACAAGATAATATAAAGGGAAACTAAGATGTGATACATCTAAAGCTTCAAGTTCAAAATGATGTTTCCAATACTTGATGCAATGGCACGATTCAGCTGCTTTCAGTCAAATTAATCACATATCTCAGAAAAGAAGCTGCTCTACATATATAACACCCTTCTCTATCTGGTTTGTCCACATTGGTTTGTGGGACCCATACTTCAAAGAGGGTTGTCCCAAATAATAGAGGCATTACAGTGTAAAAAAGGATGAAACTTTAGTTAAATTTTTCCAAACTTGTCAGGCCACAAAAATTGTGGGGATTAGAGAATTAAAAGGATGGTGACATAGTTAGCCAAAAAATATTGATAAAGGAAGGGGAAACATAAGTGCCTGTTCAATTTCCACCCATACAGGAGAGACTTCTCAGTTATCAGTTATCCAGGACTTCGCCCGTCTTACTAAGAAGGCCTTGTGATATAGCCAAAGGTTTGGAAAATGAAAGCCACCCCTTTCAACTGGTAGTTGCACCTTTTTCAATGAAAGTGAAGCCCTTTTATCCTCTTCCAATAGAAACCTGCTAAACATTTGGTTGATTTTTATCAAAATAAAATTGCGGGATTACAAATAGTAGCTTACATAATAGATAATTAGTTCAGGTTATGCATTCATTTTTTAAATATTATCATGTCCCCACAAGGATTTTTCCAGACTGCTCCACATATTCAGATCCTGTAATGCAATACTGAAAATCTGGAATTTTTGCTGGACAATAATGTTAATGTTCTTAGATATTTTAATACTTAGCTGGCATCTATGGAGACAGTCACACGTAACTAAATTATCACTCCATGTACACCTTTACTTTTTCTCTTTTGTCCTCCCCATTTTTTATCCTTCCTTCCCTTCTTGCCCTTTCTTTTTCCCCTTTCTCTCTCTCTCTTCCCATTTATTGATTATTGCTTATGACAGTCATGTATGTAGTACAAGTTGATATCTGTAGTAGATATAAATTTCTGATTTTTGTTGCTTTTAAAAATCCATATTTTTTTAATGGAAACTAGAATATCAGCATAAAACAGAACCCCCTGAAGTCTAATGAGATTAGACCTACAGCATTTTTCTTGTCTAAAAATTAGATAACTTATCAAAGAAAGATGTAAGATTAGTTTAACATTATCTTTTTTTGGTAAACATCTGTTATATTTTATCATACTTTTCATTTACCTCCATGTTTTTAATTTTCTTTCCTACAGATTCATTGTAAAATAGTTCATAGTGATACCTAACTAATGTGTCTGTGTTTGCTTTCTTCAGCTTCCTTACATATAGGAACGAGTGCCCCTGATTTTATAGATTTATTAAAAATCTTGCTGCCACCCTACTGATTTCATGTGCCAGTTTTTTTTAGTATTCTGGGACAGAGCTGATATGGGCTTTTCAACTGGAATGCACTAATATTGTTTCTACCTCAGATAAGATTATTTCCAGATCTGTAAATTCATTCTGATTAGTAATCCTGCTATTATCTCCATGTTGTATACCAAACTTTACTAAGAAAATGTTTTCAGCTATACCTAGATTATTTTTAATCTTGATTCCAAGCTTATTGCATAGTAGTTCTGTTTCCTCTCTTATTCTCATTTTATTTACATGATTTCTTTTCTAATATTATTTTTCAAATTCTACCTCAGTATGACTTCTGGCAAATTCTACATCTCTAGACAGTATTGCTTTCTTTGCTGTCCAGTCCTCTTTTTCCACACCTTGGTGGGTCTCCGCTTAGGATTGCTATCCTTATTTGAGGTGGTTGGTCTTTCAGGTAGAACTGTAGCCCTGTCCAACATGTTCTTTTTCCAGGTCTTTCAGCATCTTGAAGGAGTGGCCTATAATCATCCACCATAACATCATGGAAAATAAAGTTTGAATTCATTTTAGTATTTTGGAAAGACACAGGTGTCCTTATCTGGAGTTAATATCAGCTGAACATCTTAGATCAAGAAAAGCTTTCTAAGGGAAGGTAAAAGAAGCACAGACTCTGTCTTAGGGCTTGGCCAGCTATGCAAATTAATTTGGTCTCCCTCTCTCCATGCAGCAGTTATCTTGTTATAGGGTCTGCTTGGTGATGATGGACTAATGGACTAGAGCTAACCTGTTTAAAGAGACATTCAGTGCACCACAAGCTCTGTTCAAACAAGTTTACCAAATCAATTCTGAACTAAGCCTATCAATACTATATTTAGATTGAAGCATCCTCTTTATGAGGATGGAATAAGAAGCATTTAGCTGTTCATCATTAGTGAAGGCATATTGCTTGTTCTTTTTATTTGCATAAGCAACAAAAATAGGATGCCTCTTCTGAAGTGGTATTGGTCATCAGTAAGCATAAACATGCAGCTGCTGTATGACTGAGTGATAAAAAACTGTTGGCCAATTCATTGGAGGTGACATGTTTATACTCAAGGCCAAGTATCATAAAAATAAATGCTTGGCTCTGCATTTCAGCCATATGAGACACACCACCAAATGCATAGTCCTGACTGGAACTAAATGACTCTTATGTATAGTTTTGGTTAGCTGAAGTCATAGACTATATAAAAGAGAAATATGAGACAGAGGACACAATTCCAGTTGTCATAATCTCTAACCTCACAGATTTTATAAGACAAATGGCTTCAAATAGTCTAAGGCCAAGGGGGAAGTTCACAACATTTTATAAAGCTTGCTTGGAAATTGCCAAGATAGATGGCATATTCTTGTCTCATGCATCATTTGTAAGGACTCTTAGAGAGAGTCTGTAAGATTTAATAGTATATTCCCCCTAACAGAATGATTTAACCTAGCTGAACGCTACTTGAGGGCTCTATATGGACAGAGAAAGATTTCATTATTACTATTATTTACTATTTATATAATAATAGTGCCTAGGTAACCAGGATGGGATCACAATTCAGGGAACAGAGGGGACAGCACAATTCCATATAAACATATAAGAAAATATAACCTTTCTCAGAGTAGTTTACTATCTGCATAAAGGAAGATAATGTGAAAAAGAAATGGAAGTAAGGGTAGAAAATGTGTGAAGACAAGAGTGAAAGGGATAAGTAGTTGTGCAGATTTGTCATTTGTACAATTACATACTCGATCAAGTGCATGCAATAGTACTTGACAAAACATATAGACAAAAGAGTAAGAAGTGCCATCTCTGACAAGGGCAAGCAGTTTTTAGTGAGTCTGCTTCTCTACATTTATTCTGATGCAGATCGACTATTTTCAAGGTTAAGTAAAATGGATTGTGATGCTCTTCATTTTTCATTATTTATTGTATTTCACTAGTAAGATAATTTTACTAATCCTGTTAATAACATGATAATTTCAATGGATGTTTCAAATTCACCACAATAGTTTTCTAGGGAACTTTTTTTAAAATATGTGTGCCAAAATTTCAGAGGTCAGTGATAAAATCCCAGATCTTGGTTCAAATATTTTGAAATGGACAGACAGACAGATGTAGACACCATGGTTAGGTATAGTTTAGAATGTTTTCCCCTCTCTCCATCACACATCTTTTCAATGACACACGCTTTTACCACTGTTTCTTTGATGTAATCACCACAGATTTATCACAATGATTTATCCCTTTTTAGCTGGTTGGAATGGCATACTACCCAGGAAAAGATAAAGAGTAAAGCTGCCAAAATCCACTTATGATTCACTCAAATTAACTTATTTTGACTTGGTTAAATATGAGGGCTTAAGTTTACTGGAAGGAATGTTTAAAGAATGTAAATTGCAAGGTCGCATATATTATATGAGGAAACCAAATTTTAAATTATATTCAAACTGGAAGTAGAGGCATTTGCATTCTATTGGGAAAGAGAACAGTTCTATATGGCATATGAGACTAATCACAATTAGCAAACAGGCCAAATTTCAAATACAATGCATTGAATATTCTTGCCAGTAATTAATTGACTAAAATAATAAAATTAAATAAACACAAGGGATAGTTTGGAATAATAAAGAATACATAAGAGGAAATGGCAGCATGGCCATGACCAATTGTGACCACAAAAAGTGCTAAAATTGTTAGGGAAAAGCATTAATTGTGAATTGTTGTCTCAGCTGTAATGAAACAAAATGCTTGTGGTAAAAAGGAATAGTAAATACTTACTCTGGCCTGGTTCATAGTCTTCCAAAGAAAAGCTTTTAATATGATCTGTTATTTGTCAGGTCTTTTCAGAACCAACGTGAAGAGAAAGAGAGAAGAATTGAGGCTGGTATATAATAAGGCTGGGGATCAAGATTAAAAATAATTTAAATGCTGCACTCCACCTAAATGAAAATTTCAGTAAGGATGATGATGTAGAACATGAGGGCAGGCCTGCTAATAAGAATGAGTGTATACATACAGAAATGATCATATTTAATATGGAAGCAGAATGGAAAGCTTAAGGAGCCCAAGTTGGAGAGACCAGATAATTTCTATCCCAGCATACTAGAAGAACTGGCCCACTGGCTACACAAATGCTCTTAGTATGGGAAACAAGCAGGAGGAACTTACCCTCCTGCTACCTGACACCAACCCAGACATAGTGGGGCTCACAGAAACGTGGTGGGACCCAACACATGACTGGGCAGTGAATATCAAGAGCTATAGGCTGTACAGGAGGGACAAGACAGGGAGGAAAGGTGGGGGTGTGGTGCTCTACATCAAGGAGGAATACACATCCTCATCAAGTAGCACAGGGTCAGAGGAGGGGCACACTGAAGTGCTCTGGGTTAGAATACAAGGCAGTTGAGGGGAAAGGGATTTAGCGGTGGGGGTCTCCTACAGACCAGCCAACCAAGGGGAAGAGCTAGACCCAGAATTCTTAAGTCAGCTCACGGAGGTAGTTAGGTCAAAAGACATGGTCATCATGGGGGACCTGAACTTTCCAGACTTCTGCTGGGAAGAGCAATCAGCCAGGTCTGAACATAGGTTCCTAGCTGAAATGCAGGACCTCCATCTAACCCAGGAGGTGCACAGCCCCACCAGGGCAAATGCCTTGTTGGACCTGGTGCTGGTCATGGGCAATGACCTGGTGAGGGGGCTGTGGGTGCTTGACCACCTGGGCAACAGCGATCATCGCCTGCTGGAATTCACCATCCAGCGCAAGGTG
>NW_017728909.1:2696745-2697947 GCF_001723895.1 Crocodylus porosus | reverse complement strand
GTCACACCAGACAACAAAGCTAACTTATTTAACAACTTCCTTGCCTCCTTTTTCCTGAACAGGGACTGGATTAGCACCCCCACCAGGACCCCCTCAGGCCCCAGGGGAGGCACACCCAGGCCAAAGGTCAGTGAGGATCTAGTCAGGGAACCTCTGGAGGGACTGGATGTATTCAAATCAGCTGGTCCGGACGATCTCCACCCCAGAGTGCTGAGGGAATTAACTGAGGTCATTGTGAGACCCCTGGCATGGCTTTATGAGCACTCGTGGTGCTCTGTTGTGGTGCCAGAGGACTGGAAGAGGGCCAGCATGGTTCCCATCTTCAAAAAAGGGAGGAAGGAGGACCCGGGAAACTATAGGCCAATTAGTCTTACCTCAATCCTGGGTAAGCTTTTTGAGAGAATCATCCTGGCACATGTCCATGAGGGGCCAGCAGGGGAAGTTATACTTAAAGGCAACCAACACGGGTTCATTAGAGGCAGGTCCTGTCAGACCAACCTGGTGGGTCAGACTTGATGATCTGCTCAGGTCCCTTCCGACACTACGAACTATGAAACTATGAAGGAGGGGCACTGTATTACTGGAGAATAGCATATATTCTACCTGTATTTTTAAGAAAGTCTGATTACGTGGGTTTGATTTTTGGCATACAATATTTATTTGTTTTTTAGATTTATTGAGTGTATACTGTACATTAGGTTCCCCTATGAAGGCAAGAGTTTGTGAATTATCTGGGGACAGTTGAGGGACTGCATTTGTTTAATGAAGTTTTTATAACTTCTCCAGTCAAGAGATGGGGCCATTGAGGAGCTTCAGCAGATGGGCAAAATTGGCACCCATTGAAGTAAAAGCCACTGCAAATAGCTAAATGGTTGTTCCTTAATTTGGCAACCCATTGCAAATTAAGCAGGCTGTGGACTACCCAGATACAAGCAATCAAGGTTTTATGGTACTACAGAGTAGAGTTGTGCAAAGCTTCGGGTGCTGATTCGATTTGGAGGAGATTTGGCCCCATTCGGTGGTCGAATCTTCAAATCCAAATCAAATCGGAGGACCAATTTAAAGGTCCCAATTGATGCAAAGCTCTCTGAATCTTTGGAAAAGATTTAAAGAGCTTTGATGATTTGAGCAGTCCCCGGTGACTGCAGCAGGGAACTGTAGCCACTCCGAGCTGGTAAGTACCAGAGGCAGAGGAGGGAGGC
>NW_017728909.1:2693149-2696420 GCF_001723895.1 Crocodylus porosus | reverse complement strand
AGTGAGGGGGGTCAGGGGGCTCATGTAGAGTCCATTGCACAGTAGGGGGCAGTGGCAGGAAGCAGGAATTGCCCCTTGCCTGGCAGCACCCACTGAGTCAAGGCTTTTTTTCCCCAAAGAGCTGGGAACTGGGGTGGGCGGGGCACCCTTTACCAGGCTGGCAGAGCAGGTGAGGGATGGGCCTGGCCTGGCTGATTCGGAGATTTGGCAGCGGCCGAATCTCCAAATCAGATTTGGCCAAATCGAATTGGGACAGTTATTCAAATCACCAAACTGAATCACTGTCCCTCAAATAGGCTGAATCCGAAGCGAATACTAACCACTTCACACAGGCCTACTACAGATGCAATCTGTGTCAATTTATATATTTTTTTACCTATTTCTCGATATGGTGTATATTGTTACTATCACCTGAATTTTTTTTGTTTTTTGTTGGTGGTGGTTTTATTCATTAGAGATGCATTTCATAGAATCATAGAAAATTAGGATTTGGAGGGACCTCAGGAGGTCATCTAGTCCAATCCCCTGCTCAAAGGCGGATCATCCCCAACTAGATCATTCCAGCAAGGCTTTGCCAAGCTGGTCTTCATTTCCGTGAGTGCACCTGCATGTGCAATGAATGTAACTCAAGAAATGCTGACAGTTCAGGACCACAGCACTTTGAGCTGGGGCAGCGTAACACTGGCTACCAGGGGATTCGGGTGGTCAGCCTGCCAGCCTGAAGCTGCTCTGCCCTGGGTCAACATGTTGCAGAGGAACTGGCTGGGGCACAAAGGGTGCTACAGCGTGGAGCTAGCTAGCAGGCAGCCCTGCACTGGAGCACCCTCGTGTCCCAGCCAGCCCCGGTCACCACTTACAGATGCATTGTGACAGTGTAAATAACTTCTGCTGTAGAACAGTACTTCTGTCAGGCAGTACTATCCTACGGTGGAATTAGTTTGCTCTGGCCTAATGGTGCCACATATATAGACAGTGACGCTTTACTGTGGAGCTAATTAGTCAACTGCGGTAAAGCACATGTGTTGATGTCCCCAGTTTTACCAACTTTACATGTTAAAAGCTTCTGTCAAATTAACTTTGCAGCTGAAGTACATCTTTCGTTAGCTTTTAAGGTGCACTAATTTCCTACGTCCTTTTCCAAAACCTGAAATGTGAACCCTTTTCACCATGCTTTGTCCAGTGTAAGATGTTTTTAATCAGTTTTAAGCAAGGTACAGCATTGCCATATGGAAGCAGATTTGTTTGAGGTTATTTTATGGACAATTGGTCTAGGGCTGTTAAAGCATTTCAAGTGAATTTTATGATCGGGTGCTCCTTTATAGTGTTTAGTAATGTCACTGAGGATAGCAGATACCATCTTAAAGGTAATGCCAAGGTCATTTCTTTGTTTAACCATTTTGGAATTAGGGTGTACGATGGATGACTTAGTCAAAACTCCTATTATTAGTTTTGAATATGAGGGAGACTTTCAGTTCTTCCTCCACACGTTATCTTCAGTTTATGAATAACAAACCAATCTATATATTTAATATTTTTTCAATATTTGCTTTTCCCAAAACAACTTAAAAAATAAGGGAAAGAGACAATTGTGGCAGAAAAATCAGCCATATTTTTCCTACCCAATGGAATTACTCTCATCGTGTGTTAGGGTGATCAGGAGTTGTCCTAGATTTTTATGTAACATGATAACAATGTCAAATATGATTAAGACATTTATTTGGAGAACTCTATTGCTCATCTGAAATGGATGGTGTTGTTCTAAAATATCCAGACTGTAGATGAATGTGAAAAGAAGTTTCCCAGTAACTGACTACAAGGATGAACAAGTAATTCATCATAAGAACACCACTGCATATTAAAGATGCCTGTAGAAACAAGTTAAGTAATTCCTTATGAGCCTCTCTATTAAGAGAAAGCCTGGTACAGGATACATTTATTTCAATAGTCAAAAGAATACAAGAATTCAAAAAAATAATATTCAGATAGTGAACTGTATGGAGAGGGTTGAGGAAAGGTGCTGTGGCGTTTTAAAAAAAAATAAGTGAAGAGTCTTTCGTTATTTCAGACAGGTCACATACACCTGCTTGCAACTGCAGTCAAAAACACTGCATTATTTCATATTCTTCATGGACTTAGACCTTGTATATTCAGTTACACCTTGCATAAATTAAGTGCACGGTAGAAATAAAATGCTGCCAAATCTGAATTTCACACTCACTATGTATGCATTTTGCATAGGTGTAAATGCCTACGTAAGGTGCAAGACAGTGAAGAATCATGCTAATATTAAGTTCCTTTAAAACATTTGTACGCACATGGATAGAATATCTTACCTACTAATTGGGCTATGTATATACACCTTTTACCGCATGCACACATCTTCCTGTTCTGAATTTTACCAAAGGCAAGAAAGTAATGTCTGTCTAACAAAAGCCAGAGTAAATATAAGTAAATATATTTCTTGAGATTTCCAGCAAATTTATAAATGCAAGAGGATGCCTCAGTATACACTTCTGTGGTTCACAACGCATTTGTTTAGACTATATAAGGTGCTTAATAACACATTATTTACTGCAACCCAAGGCAAGTTTCCGCCCCCTATTCAATATGGAGGAAGGAAAGTCCATGGTCTTGCATTTGAGTGCAAGTGAAGGAGGAGGACAGGCAGCTGCTGCAACTCTGACTCTGGTCCCAAGCCTTTGTCCCCAGGCCCACCACGGTTACACTTGGGCATAGCTCCAGCTCTATTTCCTCCCAGGCATGAAGCACATGCAAGCTACAGTCCCTGCCCAACCATGCACCAGCCAGGAAGTTTTGGAAATGGATAGAGTTTAAACAGGCCACCTCAGAACTAGTTGCGGAGACCAACTGGTGGCTACAGGAATGGTGCTTCGAGGTGGGCTTTGGCTTCCTCAGGCATAACTGGCACATCACGACGAGAGACATGCTTGGATGGGATGGGCTCCACCTTTCTCCTAAAGGTAAGCATGTGCTCTCTTCTAGGTTGGCGGACCTCCTCCAGCGGGCTTTAAACTAGGCTTGTCAGGGGAAGGGGAAGATGAGGGCGGAGGAAACATCAGACTGCCAGACCAAACAACACCCACAACTACAGCCCAGCCCAGACCAACGAGCGAAACGAGCAAACAGGTAAGCAATGGGGGCCAGGGCAATGCTGGGACTAGGGGGGCAGTACACACATCCACAGGAGGCCTCAAATGCCTCTACACAAATGCTCGTAGCATGGGAAACAAGCAGGAGGAACTCACCCTCC
>NW_017728909.1:2686520-2693138 GCF_001723895.1 Crocodylus porosus | reverse complement strand
TTCTTTCCTGCCATGGCAGGGGGTTGGACTAGATGATCTGCTCAGGTCCCTTCCGACCCTAGAAACTATGAAACTAGTCATGTGAACCAAGTTGTACGTTGTAAATACTGTACTTTGTATTTTGATTCAGTTAATGGGAAAACTCCAGGTAAAAATAACAGATCCCAAAATCTTTCCTATAGTCCCAAAATATTTGGAGAACTAGACAGAATTGATCTCATCTTTCAGGAAACTCATTTTAGCTATTTTCTGGTTCCTTGATTCTTGCTAATGGCATAATGGAACATGCTATATCAAATCTGGCGAAAAATAGTCAAATGACCAATGAAGCAGTTCGAAGAACTGCAGGGCAATCTGTTTAACCATCTTTGGCTGCTGTGGTTTCTGCTTTTGGTGACTACCATTTCACCTGGAGATTTATGGACCCATCTGGATTTAGTAAAATAAGAGCAGCATGAACACACAACCATTGCTGACCAAACAACAGCAGCAGAATCTATTGGAACAGAGAACTTTATTGAAGCTCCAGTAAATCACAGGTCTGATCCTCTTGACTATTCAAAATCGAAGGAAACCATCTGGTCAGCATTTGCACTTCTGGCTAATAAGTGCCTTGGAAGCTATAGTGTCATCTGGAGGAATATTTAGCCCAAGAGGAGAGTATTCTCACCCTGCAGGTCATGTTTCAAGTCCAAATCAGTACAGCAGCTTATCTTTGTCAAATTCAATTTACTTGCTCTTGGCTACCAAGATCACCGTTTATTTCAATGAAACAGCTATTTTGAGCAGTTTCCCATTGTTTCCCACTTGAGATTTACACAGTGTCTGCTGTCACTACAAAATCAACTGAAGCCCCTAGAGAACCTCACAAACTGGGGACTGATTTTACAGCTGCCTTTTCTTATTCCATTTTTCTATATAGAACCTCTTCTTTGGGGTCTTACCCCATGTGCTGTCACTGTTGGTTTCTATAATGAGTGTGGTTTTTTTCATAGGGTTTTTTTCAGGAAATTAAAGAAATATATCTGTACTTCATTTAAGACTATTAATTGAATGTGAAAACAGAAGATTAATCCTTTGCATCTATTTTATACACTCCAGACTTTTCTTTATTATAAGGATTATATTAAAACAATCCCAATAACCAGATGTCTTTTGACCATTAAAGCCCTCTCCATGGCAGTACAGCTTCAGAATAGCAGTCTTTTTTATAAGCATCAAGTTGTTCAGTTTCCTTAAGATCTTGATTCAGGAAAGTGCTTAAGCACATGCTGAACTTTAAGCATATGAGTATTCCCATCCCTAATTTGCCAGGCACATATACATGTGTTAAACTCTCAGGGCACCTCTCAGGGTACATATATATATCCTGTTTAAGCATGTGCTTTGTGTATACTTCATTGAATGGGGATGGGATTACAAATGTGGTTAAATTAAACCTGTTTTTGAATTTTATTTGGAATCAAAGCCCAAGTGCTTTTGTTAGGCTCTGCATAAAGAGTTGTATTTTTCTCTTTTCTATGACCTCACCAGATCCACAATAAATTTATGTCAAAAGTTCCTCATTAATTGCCATTTTGAGTCTTTGTATTTTAACCAGTACTACTAAACTCAGCACTAAGACAAAGGTGAGACATCCTGACTCCCTAGAGCATTTGTGCTGTTATCATTATTTGGTCAGTATATAGCCAAAACACACCCACTGGTACATATATAGTAAGCATTTCACTGCTGCTGTCTCATGACTTTTGGAGAGTGAAGAATTTCAGACCAAGGAAATTCTGTAGCAGAAGGTCTGGCATCTTGTCAGAACGTGCCTGTTTGTGAATGAATAAAGCAAACTTCACTATGCAGCCTTCCTTGACCTATTCATTCTAATAAGTATAACAGATGCTTTTTTAAAATAACATGTTTATTGGAAAACAAGTTTATGCAACCTTCATTGATTAGAGATATTTAAGGAATGCGTTTGGTTTTCTGGAAATATTGTAGGACAGGATCTTATTAAAAATGGGAAAGACTTAGCTCTTAGAACCTGTTTTTGTGGAAGGGCAGGACCTGGCACTGCCTCAACCTTGTTTTTTTTTTTTGTAAGTTGCATTGAGAACTGGATTTTAATCACAGCCTAGCTTTGCCAGGTAGATCTGACTAATGATGTATGACAGTTTAAAAAATTGTAGCTTCTTATGATATGGCTTAAAAGGCGCAGCCTGGGAAGTAATAACAAACTTTTCCCACCCCCAGCACTGTACTCTACAGCTTCTGGTTCCAGATGTAACATACTCAAGACAAGTACAGTCAAATCCCTGTTACCCAGCATGAGTGGGGAATGGGAGGTGCCGGGTAGGGCTGTGTGAAATGGCACTGTTCAGTTTCGCCGTCATTTTTGATGGTTCGACGGAACAGCATTCTGTTTCAAATTTAATTTAGAGTCAGAACAGCTGTTTCGTTTCATTCCATCAAAACAGAAAGGCTGTTTTGATGCTGTTTTCATGTTTTGCTGGGGATGGGAAGTGAGCCCAGCTGGGCTGCTTTCCCATCTCTGGTGCTAGATCATGTTGGGGTAGAAAGCAGCCCAGCAGGGCTGCTTCCCCAACCCCTGTGCTAGGTCATGCCAGGGGGAAGTGAGGCAGCCCAGCTGCTCCCAGCACAATCTAGCATGGGGGATGGGAAAGCAGCCCAGCTGAGCTGCCTTCTGCACCCAGTGTGATCTAGTGCCAGGGATGGGGACCTAGCGCAGGGGATGGGGAGTCAACCCAGCTGGACTGACTTCCCATCTCCAGCCTATGGTTGAAACATTTCAAAAGTCAAAACATTTCAACTAGCCTCATTTTGTTTCGAAGCTATTTCGATGGCCTTTGTTTCTTTCCAGTTTTGCTGTTTTGACCTCAAAATTGATCCAAACAGCATGGAAATGAAACAGTTGGTGAAATTTCACACAGCACTAGTGCCGGGTATCTAAAAATGCCAGTTACCTGAGGTCAGCTGACTCCAGTCACCCCGCCCTAATTATGCTACTGGCTAAAGGACACTTTGGCAATTAACAGGTTTTCACACAGAGAAGACTTACAAGCCTTTCTCACAGGCTCGCATTTCATGCCTAAATGCTGTTCAAAGGGTTTAGATTGACTAATGTTTCATATGGTTTAAGGTCCTAAGCATTTTAGACACTGTTTTTCCTTTTTGCTTTAATCCAAGAGTAGAGATCAACTGCAACATTTGAAATGACAGCTTCTAAGGGACAGATTTAACATCTGAGTTAGGGAATTCTTAGTTATGTGCCTCTCAGTCTAGTGTGTGATTTCTCATTTTGATGCAAGGATCTTCTTGTAGTAGGGATAGGTTTAAGAATTCACTTAGGGTACAGACAGACGTAACACTCGAACAGTTCCAAAAAGTTCACTGACTGGGAACCGTTTCATAGTTGCCCTGGACAGAAGTGTCCACAAGTACACTGCTAAAGGTTCCAAGTAAAATGGTCATGTTTTAGGGATTGTAGTACTGCTGAAACACCACAAGGGGCACTCAGACCATCAGGTTTTCCATGCGTCAGTACCTGAAGCTTCCCCAGAGTTCCCTTTGAGGGGGAGGAAGACCTAGATTGGGGCAGAGGGCTGAAATGGAGAGGCTGCCAGGTGCTTGTTGGGGCTGTGTGGCCCCCTGATTGTGGTTCCCTGGGAGTCTGAGTGCTTTGTCTCCTCCCCCACCCTCAACAATGTCCCCATCTTTTCCCACTCATACCTTGGAAAACCACCTTGTCAGTTTCACTTCCCTGTTACGGATCCTGGATGGTGGGATCCCAAATTCAATTGTGGTTGGGGGAAGAGTTAGAGGGGTTACCAAATGTGTATTGCCCTTATTTCTCAGTTTTCTGTCATGCCTCACTTGCCCATCTCATGCCTGTACTTGCTTGCACAGGTAAGTTGCTTTCCCTGAACTCTGTGTGGTGGTATCCAGATAGGGGTTGACCAGGTGTTTGTGCCTGGTGGGGAGGGGTCAAGGGCTCCTGCTTCTTAATTCTGGAAGCTGGTTGCTTTGGAACTTCCCACAGTCTCTGCTTCACACTGCAGCTTTAAAAGAACTTTCTCTGAAAAGATACTCAAATCCCTTGCATTCCAGCAGTTGCTTAGAGATTTGTGCAGAGTGGCATCTGCAAGGCAGGGTTGGTTGCAAAAGTGTAACACAAAGATTGAATAACAGTTAACAAATTCATTCGTTTCACATTTAGCATGGAATTGAAAGCCACTCTGTTCTATTAACTGTCCATTGTACAGTAGCTCTGTTTCCCTTTCACCACAACATCGCAACTAACTGGTGTTGGCTCAGGGTTGCCAACCCAAGACATTTTTTTTTACTAATAATCTGCAAACTTTTCACTAACAACCACATTTTTTACTGACACATGTTTTTATTTTCCTGACACACTGACACTTCTGACTGTACCCTGAACCATGCTGTACCCTGCCTCTGGCCTAACCCCAATTGGTCCCACTCCACCCATAGACCCCCAGTACTGTAATTAGAGCAGGGTAAGTTGGCCGCCAGCCCCAGGCAGTGACTGAAAGGGCCCCTTTCCACTAGGAATCTTTCCATTATGGCCCCTTCCCACTAGGAATCTTTCCATGGCACACACAGCTCTACATAGGAGGCCAGGCAGATGCAGGCAGTCAGGAGCAGTGCTCTGGCCTTCAGTGGTAGGGGGTAGATGTGTGGAATGATGCTTCTTCTTCCCAGGGAGCTTTGAAATAGGAGGCTCAGTTCTGCCTCAGGAGATTGGGCACTAGGAAGGGACTCTGTGGAGCCAGTGCCACTGCCAGTCCCTCAACAGCAGCAGCTAAGGCCCTGCTGTTAAAGCAGCAGCAGTAGTAGCTGCCACTCATATGAGGAGAGCCCGAACAGGTAAGACTCCTCTCCCTCTTCCCATCTGCTTCCCCCACCCCACTCCAGTGGTCAGTATAATTCTTTTCCCAGATGCAGGCATTGTGAAAGAGCTTGCAATGTCTCTACAGACCCCTACTCAACCCACACTGCCCAGCCCCACAGCTGCAAGGAACTACAGAGCTCCAGTGAGCCACAAAGCCCTGACAGTTCACTGCTCCCACTTAGACACCAGGTGGCACTGCTTCATTCCCTCTGCCCATGGACACTTGCATTCCAGTTTCATTGGAGGAGATGTTGAATCTTTAAACAAGTGGTGCACACTGTTTTATTTTGGTTTTTTACAGATAAGTTTTTATTTTGTGGAATTTACAGGCAGCGGGGTTTGCCATCCTTTTTTCCACAAAAAAAAGGCAGATGGGGACTGAAGTGGATAGGGACAGTGGCCGTGGTGGGCCAGGGGGTGGAGAATGGGTGGGCCTTCATGTTCCCCACTGCTGCAGGGCAGTCAGACCTCCCCAGAGCTGAGGGAAGGTTGGGAACTGAGGGTGCAGTCTTTACAAAATCCTGGGTCCTCCTGTAGAAGACTGTAACTACCTAAGCACAAAAAGCGAGGCCTTGATAGGTCTATGGTATAAATTAGAAACTGAATTTTTTTATATTCAGTACATCTTGTCCCATTTCAACTTCTCCCTTTGTTTACTGCACGTTGCTTCAGATAATCTTTTATGAAACATACTTTTTTTAGGAGCTGGTTTTTAATGACATCTACACCAGCTGCTTTTTTTATTTCCTTTCTGGTATATCATGGTTTTCATTTGTGATTTATTAACTTCTCCAGCACTGCAGAAATGTTTCATTGATGTGAAGTCTACATCTTTCAACGGTTACTTTTTTGAACTGTGATTATTAATACTACCAATAACTCTGCTATTTTCAACACCACCCATTAATTCACCAACCTCACTAGTTTGAAGCTACTAGAAGAGCAGTCTTAAATACAGTGTATGATAACAATCCCATTTGGAGATGACAAAGATATGGAGAACTGTAGCAAGGTCAAAAAGTGGAGTGGTTAGTTTCCTGGTTTGCACCACAAATGGAAAAAAACCTTCAGGCCACTATATTTTTAACTACAAATTGTGATGCATTAGTTAAAAGAACAACACATGGCAATGAAGCCATGCTTCCCACCCACCACTTTTTTTTTTTTGAGAAGCTATGAAATACATAATCAATTACATTTTATTGCAATGGAAATTTGCTCTCTACATTTAGGAGTTGTAAGACCTAGATATCTGATTTTATATAAAGCTTTGGTGGTCTTTGACTCACCTTTTCTATTGGGAGTAATTCCAATATAATAAGCACTAAACCCTATGTGCTTATAAAGAGAAAAGAATCAGGCTCTTTATCTAATAGATTTTCACTTTTCTCTTTCAATATACCTATGCTGTTAGGACTGTGCTGGCTCCCCCCTGGTGGCTAACTTAGCAATTTGCTAATTTCTAGGGCTGTGTGAAGCTTTGAGTGCTGATTTGATTCAGAGGAGATTTGACCCAATTTGGTGGCTGAGTCTCCAAATCCGAATGGAATCAGGGGACCAATAAAAAGCTCAATTTGAAGCTCTCCAAATGTTCAGAAAAGGTTCATAGAGCTTTGATGATTCAGGCATCCCTGCCCACTGCAGCAGGGAGCTGGAGCCGGACTTGGAGCTGGTAAATAGGTGGCAGGGGAGGG
>NW_017728909.1:2682772-2686420 GCF_001723895.1 Crocodylus porosus | reverse complement strand
AGCAGGCAGGGGGGGGGAGGCTGGAGGACGGGGGAGGAGACCATGGGGGGGACCCCTGCCAGGCTCCATCCCTGCCTGCTTGCTCAGCCCTTCTGACCCCTGCCTACTCCCCCAGCCCATCACTCCATGACTACCCCACCTGTCCCAGTTCCTGGCGCTTTAAAAAAAAGCCCCACTCACTGGGTACTGTCAGGTGGGGTGATCCCCTCTGCTCCCCACTGCCCCATGCTGCATGGGGGGGCTCTGCATGAGCTCCCCAATCCCCACCCCCTCTCCCAGCTGCCCCCATGGCTGTCCCACTTGCTCCAGCTAATGGCTTTTTAAGAAAAAAAACCTGAACCCCCCCCCCAGACTCTCCCTTTTCTGCAGCAGCATCGGGGCTTCAGAGGGCTGGTGGAAGAGCCCCCCATGTGGTGGGAGGGAATGGGGACAGTGGGTGGCAACAGAGATCACCCCCCACCAGGCAGGAACTGGTGAGTCTGGGCTTTTTTGTGGTTGTTGCAATACCCCTGCAAAGCACTGCACCATTGTTATAATTCTTTTGGCTGGGTTTTCCACAGAGATCAAACTCAGTATCTACACATATGAGCTCCTACTTATTATCTAAGCTAAAGAACCACTCTGTAATTGGGAGGCAGCCTCAGACTTGTTAGCCTTTATGTCTTGGTGTTCC
This sequence comes from Crocodylus porosus, assembly GCF_001723895.1. Lineage (NCBI taxonomy): Eukaryota > Metazoa > Chordata > Crocodylia > Crocodylidae > Crocodylus > Crocodylus porosus. The sequence continues at coordinate 2,685,747 of NW_017728909.1, read as the reverse complement.
CACTAGAAGGAGACAGAATCAGACTGTTTTAATATAGTTTATATTTTTCTCCCCTCAAAAACTACTAGGATACTATCATGGCCATAAATGCCCCACAACAAGCAGGATCTAAATTCCATAGAAAGGTCCCTACAACACCCTATTAGAAATTCACTTTTAGGCGTATCTTAAGAGTTTCCTATTCCAGTAATTATGGAAATGGGTGATATAACTGCTACAAATGCCCCCATGTTGTTTATCTTAAGCTTAATATTAAATTATGTTTTCAACATGCCGTTGCTTTTTGGACTAGCAGCCCATAATTACTTCATATTGGTTATCAGGATGAAGACTGAGAATTAGGCAGTTAGGTATCTGAGATGAATGGGCCTTTTGGCCCATGGAGAAGTATAAAAGACTTTTTGGGGATTCTTGAAAGAGCACTCTTTCTGGATGTTTCTGTAAAAATGTTCAGCAGTAAAACAGTTAATAATGATGATAATATTGTTGTTTCATCTTTAAATTCCACTTAGAGTAACTGTGCAGCTCAGAGCTCTCTGGGTCATTGTTTCAGGTTGCTTGCAAACTCAGGAAGGTGACATTGCATTGGTTTATTCTCAGTTCATGTTTTCAAGCTTTTCCTGATAAAGCATAACCAGTGTTTTAAAAATGAGAGCTGAACACCTTATAATCCTAGAATGTAAGACTCTGAATATGGCTGCCTACCAGTGTTCATTTCTACCAGTGGAAAATTTCAGCATGCAGCTGCCCTTTTTTCCTTCTTGCATCTTCCAGGACTGGGGTGATGCCCACCTGGGGAAAGTGCTGGGTACAGTAGCTGCTCCAGTCCTCTCATTCCCAGGGGATATGGAACAGCAGTGAAAAGCCCCTGTCCTTTCCTCACACTGGAGTCCCCAGTGTGAGGAGTGGACAGAGGGATTGTGGTGCCACTCCCTCTGCTCAGCTCCTGGGTACTGGGAATGGAGCAGAAGAAGTGGTACCACAAGCCCTGTGCCCAGTTCTCTTACTGGAGTCCCCTGTGTGTGAGGTGGGGAGCAGTTAGCAGCTAGCACCTGCTCCTCCCTTCCCCTCCCCTCCCAGTCTGTAGCACAGGAGCCTGTCGCTGTGGCTCAGCTCTCATTGGTCCGGGTGGAGTTGATCTGTGGGAAGTGTACAAGTGTTTGTTCCCCCAGGCATTTCTACCTGATTGGAGTTGGGTTATTTCTTCTCCCAGAACCTCCATTTTGGAAGAAATGGTGTCAATGTTTGAACACTTTTGTTTCTACTAGGAGAATGTTGATTTTCCCAGTAAAACTATATGGCTTGTACATGGCCTGTTTTTGATGCAAAATAATAAATTTGCAATGAACTTCACTCTTATACAAACATTTTTATAAGAGTAAGAACAATATAAGAATTTTGTCTCCTTATTTATTCTCATGTTTCTTTATTGTTATAGTTTACGTTGGAATTTATTCTGAAGTTTGTAAAGAGTAAATGCTTATACACATTGACATGGTTAATGAAGCTTATGAATACTTGTGACATCATGTCAGCAAAATGCATAACAACGCAATTGCCTCTTTAACTTATGAACTTAGCCAATATTCAAAAGCCTGAAGGGTAATTTCAGTAGAATGTAAAACAGATTATGATTCAGGTATAATTAGTCTTTTGTATAATCTTGTCTATTTACCAAAAACACACAAAGTCCTATTTACCTGACTGCAGTCAAGACAAACTTCAGGTAATGTCTGCTCAGAAATCTGCAATGCTGCCATTCCAGCAAACTGTGCCCAAGAACCTGCATCTCAAAATTACTCTTACAATTACATCTCTAAGCTTTCTGCTTCCAATATACACAGGCTGCCAAACCAATATCCCAGTCCTTGTCTTTGCAATTAGGGAGACTTTTGATTGAAATAGTTTTGCTTCACTTGCCATGGATTTGAGCATTGTTGGTACCTGTCTCTGAATTCAGACTCTTCCACTGAGTCTGAAGGGATGGTTGGCATATCCACTAACTTTAAGGCTGATGATTCTTTTTGGATCAAAGACTCGCCTAGTGGCAGGCCTTGGCATCTTTCAGTATAGTACCTTGCATTTCCCACCGAATCTTCCATCAGAGAATCTCAAAGCATATTACAGTTCTCGATGAGTTAAGAACCCCAGGATTTTGCTGATGAAGGACGATTATTTTACATTTCAGGAAATCCAGGCACAAAGAAATTAAAGTATGTATTTGCTGTGTTTGGACGCTTCATATTTTGAACGCACATTTTGAGCACTCCCACTGCTCCAGCTGAAATTAACAGGAAATGTACATGCATTACAATTTTTGACACTTTCGTTCATAGTCTTTTGAGCATCATAAGCTAGGATGTCTGAGGAAAACTGATGTGTCGGCACCTTTTTATTTTAACTTGTGCGTTATCTCCCAAAATGCGGAACCCAAGAATAAGAAGAGATGTATACATTTAAAATGGGCAAGTCTTTATCAGAATATGGAGAAGTTAAAGGACATACACTTGTTTAACACTCCTGAAAGATGGCTTATCCTTCAGAAGTTTGGGAAATGCTGTTTTATCTCTGTGCTGGAAAAGAAAATACTCCATATATGTAAATCAGAGATGTAACTGACTCTGAGGCTTTAGCTCTTTAATGTGCTCTGGACCTGTGGCCCTATATAATGTGAATATCACTGGGCCCCAGGCCCTTGTCTGCTGTGCCCCTCTGGTGCTGGGCTCTCCTGCTCCCTGCGGCTTGCACCCCACTGAGACTGAGTTCTCTATTCCTTCCCACCACCACCACAGCTGTGCCCCCTCTGGACACTAATGAGGCCTCCACCTCCCCTATAGCCTCAGCCACAAACTACTGGTTTTAAACTATAACATACATAGCAATCCCTTGGGCAATCCCTGGTATTGGCAACGGGGGATGACATAGTAGGGGACCTACAGATTGGTAGCCATCTGGGGGACAGTGATCACCTAAAA
>NW_017728909.1:2676023-2682672 GCF_001723895.1 Crocodylus porosus | reverse complement strand
AGCACTCTTTCCTGCTTATGCAGGGGGTCGGACTCGATGATCTATTGAGGTCCCTTCCGACCCTAGCATCTATGAATCTATGAAAAAGTTAAGGATGGCAGTTAGCTTTCTTACTTGTTTTCTTTTCATGGGCTCCCTGTCTCCGAGTCTCCACTACCAGTTGCTCCGGCTTGTAGAACAGCTGTAGCATTGCTAGGAGCTTGCTGGAGTTCACCGTCCATTTCAGCCTTCTCCCCTGGCTTGCTCAGGCCAGGGCCTATATAGTTCTGGCCTGAGGCTCTCTCACAGTCACCTGATAGACACCATCAGCTGACAGGCCTGTGGGCTTAGCCTTTAACCCGTGCCCTGCTGGCAGGCTGTGCTTTGAAAACTGGGGTCTTCAAGGGGCCACCCTGACTTCTCATAACAGGATAAGGATTCCCTGTTACACGCCTTCATGCCCCAGCCAGCCCTGTCAATGTCTACATGTGCATTACAGTGCACTAAGTAATGTTGCTGTAGGATAGTACTTCTTTTGGGCAGTAGTATCCTACGGTGGTGTTTATTAGTTTACTACAGCCTAATAGGAACGCACATGTAGATGCTGAGATTTTACTGTGAAGTTAATTAGGCAACTCCCCAGTAAACATCTCACGTATATGCACCCAGTAACATGTAACTTGCCTAGTATGTTACTTGTGGTTATAGTACTACTTCTTTTGCATCCATTGTGTGGGATTAAATCTTTATTTCTACATATATTTTAATGCTTAGAAATTCAGCCTGACCTGTATTTTCTGGAAAATAAATAAAATAAAATAAAGGACAATATGCATAAGTACAGCGCTAAGTCCAAGTATTGTAAAACATGCCCAGCAGCAAAAGAATTGTGAGCGGCAATAATAGGATTCCAGATAAATCTGAGTAGCGGACCACACTATGAAACTTAAAAATGTCTTGAATAAATGAAAACATTTTGAGTCAAATTAATGTTCAGTATAATTCCATTGATTTCAACAGTGGGGCTAGATATGAATTTGGCTCACTGTTGCCTGAATTAGTTCTTGTTAGGCCATCTCCAATTAGTCTCTAGAATGACAGCAATTTGGATCATATCTCTTAAACATAGAAGTGGGAAGGGATGTTTGGGTTACAGGGCAAGCCCCTATTTAGTCCCTCTTGAGTATATACCTCAGATGGCACATTTTGATTCCATCATCTCTCAAAGGGGCCTTGTGGTCCAGCTATTTTTGGCTGAATCTATTGGTAGTTGCCTCTCTCCCAATTATGTTAACACAGCATGTCCAATTGTGTTTGGCACTGAAAGCCCTTTTCTTTCAGGAGTCATGACCAGAAAACTAAGAAAAGTGACTCAAAAACAGCTTCCTCTTTAAAAAAATCCTTATTTTAAAAAAGTTCATAGTAAGCAGAAAAATGATTTTTTTTTTGAAGTCCAGATATCTAACCCTTACCTACACTTTGTCCCTTCCTAGAAAGTTTTGATAAACCCCATTTAGCCCAGTACCTTCCTCTGTATTTCTTTGTCAGATTTTTCTCCAAATACTACTCCCCACAAAACTCCCATTACTCCCTAGGTTGGGAATGTTAAGGTTACTATGTCCCCTTTCATCCTAAAGTTGGACTTTAGATGGATTATACTTGATAGTTTATTTGGAGTTATGCAGGTGGGTTTCCCCACCCCATTAATAGCTTCCTCAAAAACATTTAATATTCTCTAGTATCTGATTGTTGCCACTTTTTCTACTGGATTTCCCAAGAACCTCTCTTGATTTAACTATATGCAGTCAGATAGGACAATATCAAGCATGTACACTAAGGGGTACATAATGCCTGTTAAAAAAAAAAAAAGAAGAAAAAGAATTTAGGTACCATATTTTCTCATATATGATATGCATGTTCTCCCCCAGAATCACCCCTGGCTCTGGATAGTATTGACTATGTACACTAAAAGGAACCTAATGATTATAACTACCATATTTTCTCATGTCATATACTTCCCCCCCACAAATTACCCACCTCCCTCCACAAAAAAGGTATGTGTCTAAAACAGGGAACCAATTTTCTTCACTGGAAAAAAACACAAGCCTGGAGACATGGTGCATGCCATGCAGCTGCCAAGATGACTGCCACTTGCCTGGCTTAGAAAGCTGACAGGGCATAGTCCTGTGTTAACTTTCTCATGGCCACAGCTGTTGGCTGAGCACTGTAAATTGTGCCTGAAGCAAGTGAGATGCAGATACTATTCTGATGATGAGGCTCATGATGTGGAAACAACACTTTATTTAAAAGAACTTAATATAAAGAACTACTTGCAATAAAGAACTAACAGCCTTACTGTCCTTGTAAGGGTTTGGGGCATAGCATTGTGCGACATGGATTAAGTCCTCTTGGAAACAGGACGTATAGCATCCCAGGAGACAGCATGGGTAAGGTAGCTGACACAAGAAGGTTCTTGCTGCCTGCTTCCTCATCCAGACTATCTCTTGGGATGCCACACTCTCTAGACACTCCTGGGAGTGCCACACTTTCCAGACACTGTTTCCAAGAGGACTTACTCTATGCGACAGTCCGCCATGACTCTGAAAAAAATCTTTTTCCCCTCTACATTCTGTCTCCAAAAACAAAGTACATGTTTTATTTGGGGGCATAGTATATTTTCTTGCATACAGTATTTTCTACATTATCCACAGGGACCACCTTATTATATACATTTATTCTCCCCTCTCTTTTATTTTTGAAAATTATTGAAAATGCAGTTTTCAAAAATGCCTGGAAATGTTGAAAGGCCAACTTCCACTGACTTAAATTTGAACTTAAGCTTCTGTATCATTTAGATAAGTGTTTCCCATATTGTGGAGCACCAATGATTGCTGTTGGTAGGGGAAATCAGTGACAATTGGCAATAATCACTTCCAATCAGCAGGGAGAGCATTCTGGTAGGAAGTGGCTTAACTAAGGGGGCATGAGGGTGGTTGGCTTCAGTTTTGTAGGATATAAACCCACAGCCTGCCAAATTCTGTCTTAGATGCTCTTCTTAGCCATTCAGCATAAATAATTATAAAATAGATCTCAGAAAAAGTAGTAAATTCCCAGTACCAAAAGTGTTTGAGCCCCTGATAGTCCGTCTTTGGTCACATGTTTTATCATACATTTGGGTCTTAGCAAGCGGGAAGCTCTAATTTGGAGTGAAAAGCTACAGTTGTTTCAAAGTGAAAAGAAGTGAAACTCAAGTTTTGAAAACTATTAAAAACCTGAAATTTGACCAAGTTTCATCAGTTTTACAAACATTTTAATTTGTGCTAAATTTTATCACAAACCTAGAAAATTAAATTGTCCAACACTAAAAAAAAGAAACTAAAAGAAAAGTTTTGTGATATTGTGATTTTTTTGAAGTGATTTGAACATCCTGCATTATATAAAGAAGAACAATTAAATGACTCCTTATTAAAAAGGAAACTATTTTTGTGCTTCATCATCTATTCACATAATTATCCAGCAGTGTTTAAAACCACAAAGCTTAAAAAAAGCTGAAGGCATGAATAGAATGCTACAGCAAATTCACTAACTTCTTTGTGTGACCTTCATTATAATAGTCAAGAATAACGTTTGCATAAATGGAGAATGCTATTTTTGTTGATTTTTTTTTTATCTACCAGGATGTTTATGTCATCTGTGTAATGTTTTCTTTGCAACAAGTATAATTGAAACCGGCAGCAATATTATCAGATCTGATGTAGAATACCAAACAAAAATATATTTTGTACCTTGTATGTTTGTTTTAAAAGGAAGCACCTAAATGTTCTAGTAATTCTTACATTTATAGTTGAAGAATTTCAGTATAAATAGCATGGATAGTAGTGTTTTCTTGCCTGTTGACCCTCCCCCTGTCCCCTCTCCCCCCATAACAATTGTTACCAAAATGAGGAAGAGTGACTACATTTTTTTAAGATGATAATGACTTACATTTATATAGTGCCCCAAATGCACTTTACAGGCTTCACACACAAGCTATTGATTCTGCATTAATGTGAGCCATAGGCATGCATCAGGGGGCGGGATTTGGATATGAAATAACAGATCTTGGCTGACTGTGAGGTCAATAGTAGCTAAGTATTCCCTAAACGGTGAAAAGAATTTCCAGTTTCTGAAATTGTGGCCTGGGGTCAATTTTACAGATTTACCAATTGTCTGTTAGATTAAAACAAAACAAAACCCCACAGTATCCTCAATATTTGCTAGGGAATACAGAAACCATGCCTGGTGTAACCAAATCACAACCTGAATCCTGTCAGTTTTCATTATAAATAGTTTCTGGCATTCATGACTTGGGAAAGGCTTAAAAGCATGTATGGCCCAGGTACATCCCGGGGGTGGGGGGGAGAAGTGTCCTGTCCTCCAGTGACAGTGGTGGTGGTCAGGCAGAGAGCTGAGGAGAAGGGGTCAGCTACTAGAGCAGCTTCCTCCCCTCTATAGAGCTAAGCCGAAACCAAGTACTTAACTACGTACATTTTATTACAAGAATAAATACAGACACTTAATATAAAACAGAGAATATTTACAAGGCTTAACATATAATACTATATATAATCCACAATTCACATATAATACCAAATATGAACCAAATAACTTACAACCTATACAACACAATTAACACATAGGGATGTTAACCTGTAAAACCCAAGTAACTTAACTACAATATTTCTTTAAACCTTCACAAATAGCAATACCAATATACACATTGAGGCATTAAAACACGTAAACCATATAAACCCCCTTAAAGAATACCTCTAGCTATATAACCCTTAACACAATAACAACCTTGAAATAGGGAGTACAATCAGCACCTCCCCAAAGGGTTTCCCTGAAGCCCCTCCCCTTTAGGGCTCTGGGACACACTCCCCCCGCAATGGAGGGTGGAGGTGGCAGACCCTCCTCACCTGTGTCAGCCTCCCCTGTGGGGCCCACTTCCCCAGTAACTAACATTTCCTCTCTGGAGAAGTCAAGGCTCATTAGGGCCGTGCAAGGCTTTGGACAGAGCTTCAGATCTGGAGAAGCTTCTGATGCTTCGGGGTCCAAAGCAGCCCATCCGGGTCAAAGCGCTGGCTTCGTTAGGCTTTCCGGAGCTATTCAGAGCATCTGAAGCACTTCGGAGCCACCTCGGAGCCGTGTCAGAGATCCAGCCATAGGGTATAATGGGGAAACAATAAAATATCTATAACTTTGTTGTTTTTTCTCCGGTTTGGATGGGGTTGTAGACTCTGCAGAGAGAATGAAGCTTACCAAGTTTCAAGAAGATTGGTGCAGGTGTTTGGGGGAACAGCATCCCAAATGCTTGAAAGCAAAATTCATGTCATTACAACATAGCAGGGTGAAAACCACAAACCCCTGCACCAATCTCCTTGAAATTTGGCAGGCTTTGTGGCCTCAGTAAGAGCTACCAGCTCTGCACTTTTGACCACCCTGTGTTGTAACACATAGACATTTCATGAGTTTGGCTTTCAAAAATTTGAGGTACAGTTCCTCTCAAACCCCTGCACCAATCTTCTTGAAACTTGGCAGGTTTCAGGCTCTCAGCAGAGGCAAGTTTAATTTAAATCAGACAAAAACAACAAAGTTATAGATATTTCATTGATTCCCCATTTTACCCTATGGCCAGATCTCTGAGCCGGCTCTAAAGCTCCAGAGCCGCTTTGGCTGGATCGAGGCAGAAACCCGGTCTGGAGCTCCGGATTGGATCGCTGCCAGCTGAAATGGCCAGATCCAAAGCCGGATTGGATCTCTGCTGACTCGCACTGGCCTAAAGCTGGTGGCCAATCCTGCAAGACCCTCTCCCTAGAAACTCTGGCTCTCCTCGATGGCCTGGCGCCCTGCACTGGGCCCCCTGGGCTCTCTCTCTCACATGAGCCAAGCCCTTGCAGGCTCTGACTCCCCAGTCTCAAACCAGGGGTTCTCCCTTTTCCTGGGCCCTGCTCTGGGCACCGGGGCTGTTTTAGTTAAAGGTGGAGCTGCACTGCAGGGCTGCAGTCACTCAGCCTAGGGGCTAATGTGAGCAGCCGCGAGCTGCTTCCAAGGCGGTTCTCCATGTGCCAATCTGTGCACTGGATAAGGTTTGAGCAGCCGCAAGCTTCTCTGAGGACTAGCTCTCCATGTCTCAGTCTGCACACCAACTGACCAGCCACTCGCTGGGGTCACAGGCTCGAGCCGCCTTGAGCGGCTCCTAGAGCCTGATCCCTGCGTGCCAATTCACACACCGCTGAAGCTCAAGCAGGGTCCCAAGTATGGCCATCTCTGGAGCTCCTCTCTCCTTGCTGTCCCTCGTCATCTCTCCCCAGCATGCTGAGCATGCTCCCCTTTTATACTCTTCAGGGGCTCCACCCCCAAAGTTCTCCAGACCTGGGTGGACAGTTCCGATTCAGGTCCAGCTGCTCCTTGCTCCCTCCCTGCAGAAAAGAGCAGGGCATTGCTTCCAATGTACTGCCTCCGGATTGGTGGGTGGGCTCCACTAGTCAAACAGCAGACCCTCAATCCTGGGACTCAGCCCAAGCACTGAAAAGGTAAGCCTGCTACACGTGAATCCTAGTTTCATAGTTTCATAGTTTCTACGGTCAGAAGGGACCCGAGTAGATCATCTAGTCTGACCCCCTGCCAT
>NW_017728909.1:2672468-2674612 GCF_001723895.1 Crocodylus porosus | reverse complement strand
CTCTGCTTTGGCCTTCTTGACTGCCCCCCCACATCCCCTAGCAACTGCTCGGCCTTGTCTGCTGGCTCAGGAGCCCAGGCACCATCTGGCTTCCTGGAATCAACCTTTTGCTGTGGGTTGGAGGCCTGGGCTGCCTCATTCAGTACCAGGCTCGGTCCACTCCCGGACTCCATGAAGCACCTCCTGCACCAAGCTCTCAGCCTCATTCCGGACCTGAGTTGCCCAAGTGCTCCAAAGGTCCTACTCCATGCACTGGCTTGTGTACCACGTCTCTGGCTCCACATCAAAGGTTGCAGACCCAAACCACCTCACGCAGCTCCCAGGGTCTGGGCGCCGTGTGCCATGCTGCACACTGAAAACATAGCTGCTGGAGCCGTCCACCATTCCCTGCCAATGGAAGTCTTCAGGGGCACTTCTGGGCTACTGCTTCACCCTGCTGAGCAGCTCTCCTCAGCTCTTGTAAGCCCCGCTCTTCTCTCCTCCAGATGTGTTCCCTCATGCTGGGCATGCAGCTTCTTTTATAATCTCCAGGGCTCTGCACCTGAAGTCTTCTGGACCTGAGTGTTGCAGTCTGCAATCAGGTCCGGGGAAGGGAGGGAACTCCTTTCCCCCTCCCCTCAGGAAAGGGGCGTGACTTCACTCCTCTTGCTGCCTCCTGATTGGTGGATGGCCTCCACCAATCAAAACAGCGAGATTTCAAGCCTGAGACTCAACCCAAGCTCCAAAAGGCAAGTCCTTAATGATCTTTGCATTGTCCTGGGTTGTGTTGCTATGGATTCTGGGGGCAAAACACACGACTCATTTGTTGTGCAGTAGGCTATGATTTTTTTCCCAGTTAACTTTTGGAAAATGTGTTTGTTCTTTTGGGCATCTGAGTGATTATGCCTATTGTCCCCCTACAAAGTGGCTCAGTTTCTTCTCTGAGTCATAAACCTCACCCCCAGCTTGGCCAGTTTGAAACTACCACCAGGCTCCAGTAAAAGGTTTTTGTGTAGGAGCAAGAGCAGAGTTTGAAAAGCACTAAATAAAAGCTTTGGCTAACTTTAAAAAAAAAAAAAAAAAAAAAAAAAATATCACACAATCCACTTTGCTTCACTCTTGTCTGTTTGCTTGTTAGATTTCACTCGCAACCAAATCCTAACTGCATTTTCTACACAGCTGCCAAATAGAAAGGAATGTGAGAGAAATATTTCCTCAGATCTAATGAAGATGAAGGCTCGAGAGTGCGTGCAAAGGGATGAGGGAGGGATTTCCAGAAAGTGTGGCATTCTCAGGTCCTTCATGCCAGGATTTACCAACTTCACTGCAGTGTAGGCAAGTCCCTTAGTCTCTCCTTTGGGCCTTGTTGCACAGTAGTATTGGGCAGCTCCTAGAACTCTTAACCCCTAGATTGTCTATATATTACCTTCCGTAAAGTAGTTTAAGCATTTGTTATGTGGTTTAAAGTTATGCCACTCCAGGGCAGGATTTTCTCTGGTCTGTACTACCCAGCTCCTGTTCCAATAAGGCACAGCCACCCAAGTTCAAGATCTCCAGTATCCCAGGATCTCTGTCACCTCCACCTATACAGCAGGGATAGAAGCCTGTCTTGGCTCACCAGCCTTCTACTGGCAACTCACAGTTACAGCTCCTTGTCCTGCCCCTGCTCACCAGGCCTCTCATAGTCAAAGAAGGTTTCCAAACTAAGGGTGTGACTACTAGGCCTGTGCAAAGCAGCTAGTATTTGCTTCAAAATAGGCCGATATGGGGGACAGTGATTCCCAGCCCCCCCAGCTCTTAGCACTTGGGGGAAAAAAGCTCTGGCTCAGCAGGTCCTGCCAGGCAGGAGGTGATCCCCACTGCCCCACGCTGCATGGGGGGATCTGCACAAACCCCAAACCCTCCCACTTCCCCAGCCCCATCATGGGTGTTCCGCATGGGCCAGCTCTGGTCCTTTAAGGAAAAAAAACATGAAGAAAACCCGGGAGTCACTGCTCCTGCCAGTGGGGGGTGGTTCCTGCTACCCCCCTCACTGCCCCACACCACATGGGGGGCTCTGCATGAGCCCCCTGAAACCTCAAGGCTGCACCGGAAGCAGTGAGTCCTGGAGCTTTTCTCAGCTTTTTTTTTGTCTTAAAGGGTCAGAGCCCAGGCAGACGGGGCAG
>NW_017728909.1:2670369-2672368 GCF_001723895.1 Crocodylus porosus | reverse complement strand
CCCTGCTGCTCTGTGCCCTGAGGCTGAACCAGGAGCGGTGAGTCCTGGGGCTTTTCTCAGTTTTTTTTTTTTCTTAAATGGCCAGAGCCGCAGCACGCAGGGCGGGCATCCATGGACGGGGGGAGCTGGGGAGGGGGGGTCAAGGGGGCTCATGCAGAGCCCCCCATGCAGTGTGGAGCAGTGAGGGGCTGTGGGGATCACACCTTGTCTGGAAGCACCTAGTGAGCACCAGGGCTTTTTTTTTAAAAAGTACCTAGCTGGAGCAGGCAGGGGCAGCCATGGTGGGGCTGGGGGAGTGGATGGGGTCAGGGAGGGTTGGGGGAGCTGGCAGCCCCCTCTCCTCTGCCCCTAGTACTTACCAGCTCAGAGTGGCTGCAGCTCCCTGCTGTAGCTATCTTTGCTGAAGAATAAATTTGGACCTTTAAATTGGTCCCGATTTGATTCAGCCACTGAATTGGGCCAAATCTCCTCTGAATTGAATCACCACCTGAAGCTTCACACAGCTGTAGTGACTACTTGAAACTAAGTTAGCACTAACACTGATAAACATTCGTACAGCTCACAGCATAAGGTGTTAACAAAGCCCTTTAACTGTATAAGGATCCTGGGTCACTAACCATATTTGGATCACTCTCTTGGGGCCAGGTGCTTGATATTTAGTCTTTGCAACACTTAAGGGAAGGCATTTATGGGCGTGTCCACACATGCAAGCACGTGCACTTGCAGCAGCTCACATAGTAGTGGTGTAAATTTGAGCTGGGGCTTTTTGTCTCAGTACACATGCCCAGACATGCACTTTGGTGTGGGGCAAATTGTGCCACTTGGGGAAAAATAACCCTGCCTGGCTGCTCTCGGATCTGCAGCCAGGGGGAGCTAGAGCCCAAGACCAGCACCTATACTGTCCCCAGCAGTATAAAAAGCAAACCTATCCTGGCCCCATCAGTAAAAAAAGCTGCTGTGTCAAGTAGCTCAGGGCTACTCACTCTCAGGAGCTTTTGGCCTAGCCAAATGGTACCTGGGGGCACTACCCCTTGTGCCAGCTGGACTACTGAAGCAGCCCTGAAAGTTCCCTGCACCCTTTACAGCAGTCTGGCAGTGGGGGATGCTGCCTGGCTGTGAGCTGCTGCACACCTGCCAGACCTGGATGGGGACTGCACAGCCAGTAGAGGCATCTGCTCCTCTGAGCCAGCTGCCAGGGGACTGTGGCTGCAGAGTTGGTCTCTGTGTGGCACTACTGCCATGTGTGCTCTTGCCTGGCCATCTGGGCAGCTATCACCCGGAAGATGTTTCCAGTGTGGTGGCCTGCTTTGAACTGTCAAGGCATGTCCTCCTGGCCCCAGCTGGCCAGGAGGTCAGCCACCTCCAGCTGTGTCCAAGGTGCCAGCTCTGAGCAGGCAGGGTCCTGCCACTGGCCTCCCTACAGGATTGCTGGTGTTCCCTATTGGAAAACTGAAAAATCCTGGATCAAAAAAATCCCCAAGTTAGTCTGTTAAATACCTCGAAATCCATGTTCCTCCACAATTAAAACAAAAGACCATTATATATAGAGAAAGTGAGAGACAGAGAGACAGCAATCAGTTGGACAAAGTTTTATTGATAAATCTACAGTGTTAAAGCAATTTGGAAGCCTACCAGTGTCTCTATCATCAAAATAAAGTGAATTCTAAATACCTGTATGTTTTCCTGCCCACCACAGGGGCTACAGCCCCCCAGCAGGGGTTACAGCCCCCCACAGGGGCTACAGTCCCCAACAAGGGACATAGCCCCCCTACAGGGGCCAATGCAGGGGCTACCCCACTGTAGGGCCCACATGCCCCACCCACCCTTGCTCCCCCAGCCCTCCCAGATTGCTGCCCCATCCCACACTGGCCCCCCCCAGTGGCTGCCATCCCTTGCTTTCACCCTCAGCCCCCACAATGCAGCCTGTGGGAGTTTAAAAAAATAAAAAAAACCAAAAAACAGGGGCTGGGCGGGGCTCTGGGGCTTCCTGGCAGAGCCC
>NW_017728909.1:2654574-2670234 GCF_001723895.1 Crocodylus porosus | reverse complement strand
TTGGTGGGGCTGGGGGAGTGGGCAGCATACTTCAGTACCAGGGTGAGGGCCAACCATAGAGATGTTCTGGCAGCCAGAGCATCTCTGTGGAGGACCCAGACTCTGGTTGCCTCAGGGCACAGTCCCAGACTGTGCCCTGCCCCACCCCACAGTTTTGTCTGTGGGTTTTGTTGACCTCTGGATATCCAGGGGTCTAATTTTGCCCCCACACTGCCAATTTGCAGCATGGGGGGCATTTTCTCATTCCAGCACGTGCCTCATGGAGTTTGAGGTGCTGCAAGAGGCACATGCGGGCTCATCTGCACACACCCTGTGAGGCAAATTCTGCTCTTACCTTCTCAACTGAGTGAAGCATCTGTTCCCCATCTATACAGTGGGGATGATATTAATTAATGTCTTCTCAAGAATATAATAAAATGTTAAAATATGCTAACAGTATTAAAGACTGAGATGCTCAAACATGATGGTCATGGCAACTGTAAGTACCTAAGAAAAACAGAAACCTCTGTTTGTAGCACATACCTTGGGAACTATCAGTGCTGTGCACCTCTCAGGATTTGTCCCTCTGCATTGAGAATGAAAAGAGAGCAGTAACTTCACATTTACTTTTTAGGTCAGTTCTTATGTTTTTTTCAGTTTTGCATTTAGCACCTTGTAATGAGATTTAGCAGCTGGCCAGAAGGAAGAGATCCAGCGTGGTGACAAGCCAGCTTTTTGCAGACCACCAGCAAGTGCTGTATGCACAGTGCTACAAACATTGCAAGATACTGTTTAAAACTAATCGGAATGTTATTTTAATTGGTGGTTTTAAAAAAAAATCATGAAAACACATGTATTAACAACAGGATCAAATCCCAAAGCCCATAGTCCTTAACTAGGCAGATCTCCCACCAAATTGGGATAAACAAGAAAGAAATCAAGAAGAGCTTTTTGTAAGTGGGAACTGAATCAAGAATTGGCTCATTAGATTTTATAATTTTTAAACTAAACAACCTGATATTATCCTAGCAGTGTGGAGCTACAACAATATTATATTTTTACAAGAAATAAAAAAGCAACATTCCTTTCCTGGATTGCACAAGATGTCAAATATACTGTGGAGAGCAGTCTTGCACTGACAAAGTAATGGAATAGGCAATCTAAATAGCTAACATGAATCTTAAAGGAAACCAGTGAATATTTTGGTTAAGGTTAAAACCTTTTTTATATTCTTCCAAAAAAATGGAAACATAATTCCTGTTTTTGTTTGTTTGTTTGTTTTATTAAGGAAATTAACTATGTTGGGTTGAAATCCTTTCTGTGAAGTGGGTACAAGTCGTTAATGCTGGGAAAAATATGAGTAAAAGAAACTGAGTTGTGCAAATTTGAGGGTGTCATGCCAAGTCATGGGCAGCCAGGTCTGGGAGTCACCAAGCGTCAGAAGAAGCAACCAAGAATTGAGTGGAGTGTACAGAGTCTGTGTGTAGGGGAGCCAGGAAGTCAGAAAATCCCTTGGGGAACAGAGTCAGAGATCCAGAGGGCTGCGTAATGCCCAGGGACAGGAGTAAAGCTGGGTTGAGTATCTGAGAAATCAAATCAGAGTTGGAGTAGGAAGCCAAAAGGTCAGGCCAAAATTGGGGTCAATGGACAAGCTGGGTCAGGTAGCCAAAGAATCTGTCACAGATCCAGTAGAGACACAAATCAAGAGTGTGGCAGCCTGAGTACAAGACTGAACCTTGTGGCCCAGACACTTCCTCATCTGGGACAGAGGTTTTTATAGGAAGGGGTAAAGGGTTAGCTGGTCCTGGCTGGCCACTGCAGTTGCAGGGAGTGGGCAGGTAGATAGGCCCAGTTACTAGGTTCTGACCACCTACGTCCACCCTGACATTCACTTGACGTGGCAGACTGAGATGAGTGGCTGTACCAGGCAGACTGAAGCCCTAGGTTCAAGGTCACAGCTTGACAGAGGGGAAGTAAAAGGACTTGTTGGTTTAAAGGAAAATAATAGCATGCCTTGACTCTAAGTTTAGATTTTCTACTGGTATAGTTTTCAAGAATAACCAGTGCTATTGGCTTTTTGGAAGAAATAGTTCACAAAGATGTTATAAGTAATAAGTAGTGTGCACTGTTGTGGGTTTCTAATAAGAGATACATCTGACTTCTAACAGCTAGAAATATTATAGATCAGGGCTGTCCAACTTCTAAGTGGCTGGGGGCCACATTCCCTGCAGGCTACATGGCACATGAGCACCCTCCTCCCACCCCCCTGCTGCACCATGTACCTTCCTGCTGTACTCCACACGTGGATGCTTCCACCATGCACAGGAGCCCCAGGCTTACTCTCAGCTCCCAGGCCCCAGGCTTCCCCCAGCACCACATCGCACGGGCCTGTTCCCTGGGGTAGAGACAGGAAGCAGGAGACGAAGGGAGGAGGGGGAGCCTGGAGACCCTGGCTACTGCTGTAGCTGGAGTCAATGGGAGAACAAGTGCTGAGTGGGAGCCCTGGAGCTGCATATTAACTTTTCACAGGCTACGTGGCTCATGGGCCACTAGTTGTTGATAGATGCTCTGCACTTTATCATCCACTGATTTGGATGTTGTCATGGGACAAAAGCTTCCAGCCCATTTTATTTTCCCTTCCTCTTTCCTCCCTGCTGCTCTCCATCACTGTGCTCTTTGACTTGCCATGCAGTTGTTTCTTTCATTCCCTTATGATCCTTTTGCAAATGGGACTTAAAAGCATGTGTGTTCAAATGGGTGCCATTTCCCTTGGCTAAAACACAGAATAGATTACCTTGTTGCTGTCCTTTGGACCTAGCAAAGACAGTCCCCATGCTAATGATACTGATTGTCTTTCCAGGCACTTGTCTGTACTATGTGTAGAGTGGGAGTCAGTCACATCCTTTACCTCATCCCAAGTTCCTTCATGCGGCTTCTGAGACTCTCTTTTTGTGCACCTGCTGGTCCCATCTGAGGCCTGTATTTCTACTGGATTTTCTTTCTGCAGCCTACAAGTTTGATTTTTATGAGTCATGCCTTGCCAGGTCCAACTCTTGGCTGCAGAGCCAGTATTGACACTGCTGCCAAACCCACAAGTGCAGGTGGCCCTGGATCCTGAGAAATTCCTCCCCAACCAAGGGTAAATTGAAAACTGAGGTGTAAATTATTGTTCATGCTTCAATTCTATGTAGAGCTGAGTGTGAGATGTTTTGTCCTGACTGAAGGCTCTTGAGTGACCATCTGAACCCCTTGGAGAAACAGGATGTGCCCTTGGCTATGGAAAGGCTTCCTGCAAAATAAATTTTCAGTACTTTGTCACCACAACTCCATTCAGAAACATATTTGTGCTCAACTCCCCACCCTTCCAGGCTTTCCAGAACTAAACTGAACAGCTGGGGATTAAGAATAAATGTGGAGAGAAATCTGTATACTGAATGAAGGTCCCTTAGGGACCTTCACATACGTTTTATAATGGTTGAACTTGGGTGACACACAAATCTGGTACCTTATATACAAGCCTATATCTTGAGTAAAGTGACTTAAAAAGAGCAGGAAACCTGGAATCACAGAACCATAGAGTTGGAAGCAACCTCAAGACTTATCTAGTCCATGCACAAGTAAAGGGTCCACTGTTTCTAATCTTCCCTAGATAGACACCTATCTAGTTTCTCCCCAAAAAACTTGAAGAAAAGAGATTCCACAACTTTCCTAGCCTATTCCATTGTCCTACTACTATTACAGTTAGATATTTTCCCTTAATATTTGATCTAAATCCATTTTGCTGCAGTCCAGTGTTACATGTCCTGTCCTGTGTATCATAAGAAAATAATATTTCTTTATCTTCTTTCATTTTTGAAAAGCTGTTCTCAGGTCTCCTTTTCCTCAGTGGAAGATAGATAAAAGCTGCAGCCTGTCACCTCTGCAGTCCTTTTTTCCCCACCTGAGGTGCATTACTTCTACTTCATCACATCACCACAAACAGCAACTCAATTTTACAGTTCTTTTCAGCCATGTCTGCAACCCAACTTACTGCCAGTTTTAAGCAGGCATAAGCCCACCCTGTTGTAAAAAGGTCCTTTCAACAGCAAGCGATCTATGCACTGACACTCAGTGGCTGTGTCTACATGAGACACTTACTGAGCAGTAGCTTGTGACTACTGCACAGTAACAAGTGCTCAGTCAGCATTTCATGTAGATGCAGCCAGTGTTAGGGTGGGGACAGACCAGGACAAAGAGAGCTTGAAACAAGGAGTGGTCTAAGTGTTGTGCCTTCAGGCTTTTTTGTTCCATTGCAACAAGCTATGGAGCAAGTAGCAGTCAGTTGTGTCATAGGCTCTGGGAGATGCAAGGGTGGTTTCACGCACTTCCAATACATGATACAGAAAACGAGGGAAAGATCTCCATTAGTACAATGCAATCAGGATGTATTCTTTAAAGCATGTAGACTGTTTTTTATGTGTAGATTTCATGATGCTTTATAGTCTTTAAAAATAAATATCTTCTAAAATAGGTTTAGAAGAAGTAAAGGAAAAGAACACACTGAATTATCAAAGAGCTATAAAAGCTTTCCAGTTCCCCAGTGAAGAAATTATAAAACCCTGTTGGTCAGGGTTCAAGGTGCTCCGATTTCCTTGCCTGTAAAGTTAGAGAGAGGGCTTATGATGATGAAAGGAAACGGGGGATTACAAAAGATCACCAGAGGGAGGAAACAGAGAACTAAATTGCATCTGGCTAACTTAACGAAATAGATTCTTGCATATTACATGTGTTCATTCCTTGTCTTAATACTTAGTCACAAGTAAAGTATTTTAAATAAAAGCCATGATCCTGTACTGGCTCACTTCAACAGCTGTGTGACCACACAGTGAATATTTCATGCAGTCTTCACAGTGGTTCTTTGGGTTAATAGGGCAAGTCACAGAGGTGCAGCTGGTACATACAGTAAACTATAGTTAATGTGTCACTCCAAGGGGAATACAAACACTAGCAAAACATGCAGAAGTGACCAGGTTGATAATTTGGCAGGGGAGGCAGAAGGGGATGGGGCTGGTGGGGAATTGGAACAACAGTCAACTGAGCTACAGAATTAAGCTACGGGACATAAATGGCAGTTGCATTTCTTCTGAGAGAGAGTCTTTTGCAGAGCCGGCCTTAGGGAAAAAGGTGCCGTGGGTGAACTTCTATTTTGGTGCTTCCCCTGATATCTCCCCACCTGCCCACCCCAAGTCAACAGTGCTGCTGCAGGCAGAGGCAGGTGGGGAGGCAGGGAAGGGGCAGCACAGTTCCCTGGGCAGGAAGCTCCATCCCCAGCTTGTCCCCATTCCTGGCCACCCAGCTAAAGCCACCTGACATCTGTCAACCTTGCTTCCCACTGTCTGAGCATCCATGTGAAGTTGCTGCTGAGGCTCCATCCCCTGCCTGCACCCTTGGCCCTCCTGACCCCTGCCTGCTCCCCCCCCCAATGGCTGCTCCACCTGCCCCAGCTCCCAGTGCTTTGAACCCCCCCCCGAACTCACTGGATACTACTTGCCAGGGAGGTGATCCCTGCTGCCCCCCACTTCCCCATGCTGCATGGGGGGCTGTTCACGAGCCCCTGACCCCGGCTGCCCTGTTTGCCTCGGCTCTGGCACTTTAAGAAAAAAAAAAAAACAAGGAAAACCCCGGGACTCGCTGCTGCTGCAGCGGCCTCGGGGCTTCAAGGGGCATGTGGAAGAGCCCCTCATGCAGCACAGGGCAGAGGGGGGGCAGCAGGGATTGCCCCTCACTGGGCAGGAACAGTGGGTCTGGGGTTTTTCTCATTTTTTTTTCTTAAAGCGCCAGAACTGGGGTGGGCAGGGCTGCCATGGGAGGATGGGGGAGCAAGGAGGAGGTCAGGGGGCTCATGAAGAGCCCCCCCCACACAGTGTGGGGCAGTGGGGGGAAGCAGGGATCCTCCCACCCAGCAGCACCTGTTGAACCAGGGTTTTTTTTTCCAAGTGCTGGGAGCTGGGCCGGGTGGGGTAGCCACTGCCGGGCTGTGAGAGCAGGCAGGGGATGGGCCTGACTGATTCAGAGACTCAGAGATTTGTCAGCAGCTGAATCTCTGAATCAGATTTGGCTGAATTGATTTGGCACAGTGATTCGAATCACTGAATTGAATCACCGTCCCCCAAATCCACCAAATCTGAATCCAAAGCAAATACTAGCCACTTCCCACAGGCCTACAAAGCATGGTAGCAGGGAAAAAGGGCAGGGGGAGTGCAGGTGCCTGGGAAAATGCTCCTGTGGCTGCCTGGTCCAGCCCCTCCTGAGGGTGGGGACAGAGCATGGATCAGCTGGGGTAGGGTGAGGTGGGGGCAAAGCACTGTTGTGTGCGTATGTGCATGTGTGCGCATGTGTGCATATGTGCGGCGCCCTCCTGACTGCAGTGCCTTGTGTGGTTGTCCACTTCAGCCACACCTAAGGTCCACTCTGGTCTTTTGTCCCAGGGTACTACAGAAGTAGGAATCCATTGTTCTGCTGTAAGTACTTGTGAAGTATGTAAGATAAAATATGCTAACACTTTACTGCCCCTCCCTCCCTAAAATGCTGTGCACTCTGTAAATTAATCATGGGTCATTCAAGTTCACTGCCAAGGGCAAGTCTGTCCAGCTATGTGCTCTGCTCTCATTGGTCAGAAATACAGCTTAGAGGAGCTACATGTGTAAATGGCTGTGCCACTTGTTTTTTGATCTGGATTACAACCAGGGTAACCAAGATCAAATGAGCTGTTGGTTTACGGCCCTAGTGGCAAATTATCACAAAGGCAAATTAAATTATCCCTTAGGCAAACAATACATTTGGTTTGGTTTCTACAAGGCTGATACAGTTTGTTTTGAGTTCTGTAGGCTCTTCTCATGACCTCATACTCTTCCACTGGACTGCCTCACCCAGAGGATGACTTTATTTCTGTATGTCTACTGGGTTTACATGTTGCCCTACCCCAAAAAGGCTCACATGGGGTCACAATAAAGCCAACAAAGTATGAAACAAAAACAGACCCCCCCAAATAACACCCCAGACCTTAAAAACTCCATCCCACTAGACCCACTCCCACTTCCCTGCCTCTCATCTGGGAGGGTATCCTCCTCCTCACTACCTGGAAAACATGTTTCCCACCATCCCAAACCTCTGTTCACATCTGGGTCCTCCACAGACAGAAAACATCTTCCCACATCCTCCCCAACCTTTCCCCCACTCTGCAGTTGCAGACCTATTGCACTCCCCTGCTTCTTTCCTAGTGGAGCCTCCTTCCTCCTCTTGCCTAATGTCGCTCTCAAGCCTTCACCCCCTCTCTACTGGAGGACTTATAGTTGTTGCCCCAAACCCCAAAATTCTCCCATTCACCCCAGCAAACACAAGATTCAATTAAATGGAAGAACAGCAAGAAATAGTGTGAAGACCCTCTATGCCAGCTGCTGTGGCCACTAAAGGACAATGGCAATGGTTGCCCTTCAGCAATGCCCCAAGGCCCACAGATACCTAGTAGGGCTGTGCAAAGCTTCAGTCCCTGATTCAAGTTGGTGGAGATTCGGCCCAATTCGGTGGCCAAATCTCCGAATCTGAATCAAATCAGAGAACCTTTTAATCTCTCCAAATCGAATCAGAACCCTCCGAATTGATTCGGAGAGATTCGGAAAGATTTGGCAATTCAGACATAGACGCAGCTTTAAATGCTACCTCAAGGTAAGTAGAAAAAACTTTTAAATCTGTGTCTATGTCCGAATCTTTAGATTTGGATTTGGCCAAAACAAATCAGGGACAGTGATCTGAATCAATGAATCGTATCGTTGTCCCTGATTCAGGCCAAATCCGAATCTGAATCGAATAGGGCCTGCTTCACACACCCCTATACCAATCCAGGGAACCCTGACATGTCTATAGGGGCTGCAGGCCAACTGGGTTCTTCTCTCTCCATTTCAGATGACCAAGATGATGCCTGCTCAGGTATTTCTCTATTCAAGTCAGTATGGCTACATACATTTACACCAGCTAAGTAACTGGCTCAAAGTCTTTGATCTTAGTTGCACTTTCCATGTATTTTGTATTCTAAGACCATGGAAAAATCAGTAACTAGTTTTACGTGGCAGGTGTTGAACAACTAGTGTAGAAGATAGAGAGGCAACACTCTTGACTTCTACTTCCAATTCTACCATTTATATTAACTTCAGTAAATCCAGTTCCAAAAGTGGCCACTGATTTCAGGTGCTTCAAAGTTTTGGTGCCCAATTTAGAATCCTTCTTGATTTCACCTGGTCAATAGGGGTGTGACACTAAGCATTGTTAAATCTATGGAAGCTCTGAGGGCACCTCATATCTCTGGATGGACACAGTCTAAGACACTGAAGAATACAGAATTCGTCCCCCACCACTGCTGCTGTTTGGACCCGCGGCCCAAGGAGGGGAGCATTCTGTTTCATTGTTGGCCTGTATCTTATATGACTGCTTACTCAAGTACTAAGTGAACGTAGAGAGGATATTAAATGCTCTGAAATTAGACGAGTGATTATTTTGTATTCATGTAATTTGTGTCTTGCACAAAGTGGATGACAATGGTGAACATAGTTTTAAAGTATCACAACTTTTACATGCCAAAGTAGGGGAATGTAAAGTGCTGGCCAGTGGCCACCAATTGTCCTTTAGCCTCTCCCCACCAATTTACCCATCTTTATCATGTATGTCTAAATGACAGAGGAGCTGATTCTAAACAGTGCTGAGCAATATCTATATCCAGCGCCTCCCGTCCCCACCTTGCAGGACCTCAGCACTTCTCAAGCTCATGAATAGGGTGCTGTAAGAGTTAACTGATATTTTTAAATCTCCTGATGTCTGTAGTTGAATTACACTACACAGATACTGATGTTGTTATTGGATTTCTTTTTTATAGATACTAAAACGTTACAAGCTTGATTTCACTTACATGAGCTTTACATTAAGTTGTGCCGGTCACTTAGTTGCTTTTAAGTGACCCAGCTACACAGATATCAGTGGCTCTATTCCTCATTACATCAGCTGAGATTTTGACTCCTTGACTTGCGAGAGCCACCCCTGGTTTGTACAAATGTAACTGAGAGCAGAATCAGATCATATATTCTCCCAGCGTTTATTACTGCTACACAAGTTATTTTCTAAGTTAAGACGCATTCCTGTTTTTTATTTCAGTAAAAAAAATCAGAAATACATAGGGCCAGCCAAGGAATAGTTATCAAGCAAAGGAGGAAAGCAGAATATGTAAAGTAAAGATGTGTTTCTTGCATGAATAACTTCCTAACAATCTGCTGAAGGAGTGATTTTCTATCAGGCTGAAACCCCAAACCAGCATCATTTTAATTTGCCAAGCACCTGTGAAAGAATGCAGCTGCAAGACCATGGGAAAACAATGGGAACTGTGACAGTTCATTAATATAAACCAGCAACTAGATTTATTTGGAAAAGTCATTGATATAGAATTACACTGGAGGACGCAGTGGCATTCCTGAAGTATGCCAGCAAGCAGCTAACTAAGATTATAGATGTGTGTACATCATTTGAACTTGAATGGTAATTTGGTAACTGTTACAATTTATTGTGTATGTCAAACAGTAAAACAAATGTAAAAAGAGTAGTGATTGCTTCAGCATTTCCTTGCTTGCTATGTTGTTGTTTTTTTTATTTTGTTATTGGTTTCATTTGGTTGGTATTTTTTTCCCCCAGTAATGCAAGTTTGGAAAGTGCACACGGTATTTAAAACCTCTATATGCACAGATGGGAACAAAAGGATGTTTTAATGCAAAAACTGTTGTCAAATTCATTTTGATCTAAATGGAAATGTCTCTGCACCAGGTGGAATGTTCTGATTTTTGTCAATTAGGTTTTCAGATGGCACAGCGATGGAGACGGTACAAGAACCCGAACAGCATTCTGCTGCTATGGAGACCCATGCCTCCGGGGAGTTGGTGAGTTCTGCTCACAAAAGCGGGGTGGAGAGAAATGGGGAGAGTTGGAGCCCTATAGATGAAGGCCCCTATAGATGAAGTCTATGCCCACTATGCACCACTATTGTGTGCTTCATAAGCACCCCTAACAAGCCAGCCTGCAGGAGGATCTTTGAGAAGTGGGCAAGAAGCGGAGAAAGAGTACAGCTAATAGGTCTCAGTCTTAAAGGAGGTGGGCCCACCAACTCTTCTTCCAGGAAGAGGGGGAGCTCATTACCAGTGGATACTACCTCGGCTCTATCCGAGGCTGCAGCCTCGATTGTGGAGAAAACCCAATGCCACCTTGAGTTCTAGCCTTCTAGGGGGAAACAATCCTTTTTCCTGGTCTCCAGGGAGAAACTTAGCACAGCATGAAGCCAGCTGAGCTGCTAGCGGCTTCCAGCATTTTGTCCTTAAAAGTTTACTGCATTTAATGAGTTTAGGGCATATCTTCAGACCATAGTGTGATTAAGAGTATGTGTCACTGCATGCAGCAGTTACAAATTATAGGGTGGGCAATGATGTTCTAGGTAAATCCAAAACAATTCACTTTGCATAGATTAGAGGCTACTAAAGAGATACGAGACCGTATATATTAATCTGCTAAAGATTTGCATGGGGTTGAGAGTACAATGTCACAGAGATGCTTTTACTGCCCGCCTCTCCAAAAACAGTAAAATGTAACAAGAGAAAAGGGGAGGGAAATGCACTCAGCTTTCACATGTTAATAGCGTTTGAAAAATCTCTGCAGCTAGAACAAGCACAATAAGCACAGAGCATGTCCAATTTAACTTGTTCTTATTTATTTTTCTTTTCCTTGCTTTTCTTCCCCGACTCTGCAATTCTTATTTTCAAAACTTAATTTCCAGATTTCCAGCTGCAAGTGTAATATAAAACAGAAGTAAACCATGCAGTCTAAATTGTTGGAGCCCACAGTCACATCTTATTACTCCTAAGAAAAAGGGATATCATTTGACTCTATTTATCAGTCATAGGTCCCAGGTGCTGCACTGTGTGTGAACACAAGAATAACTCAGAGCTCGTATTTAATATTTGTAAAGGGAAGGAGAAGCAAGTGAAGCTTGTTGGTGTGTCTAGTATCTTTGGAAATGACATTAGTCATTAACATTGGTCAAAGACAGCTCATTTTTAAAGAAATAAGATTTATTCTTACCTACATTTCTTTCTTTCATTCTTTTCTTTCATTCATGTGGTGTTTCTATTGGCACAGTCCTGTATTTATCAAGGCATAAAGGTACCCACACATAGAGCTTCTCCTTCTGTCCTCCCTAGCTCCTAGACACACATCAAAATATATGCTCTTCTAAGACACCCAAACATACTAACCTATAATGAGCATTGTCTCCCATCAGGTCAGGCCCTCCAAGATATACACATTTAACACCTCACACATATAAGTGTCTGCACTCATAGAAGAGCAGTGCATTTGTGCATGCACTGATTCCCTCCTGCCTGGGCACCTACCCACATAAATGAAGGGCTGGAGCTGTTCTCTCCTTCTGACACGGACCTTCAGAGTTGCCTCGTTCATTCAGAACTCTCTCCTTCAGTGCAGTGCATTGTGTTTGGGAGCTAATATTGTTTGTTTTGGGGTACGGACATTATCTTTCTCCGTTCCATGCAAGCTGACAACAAATAATAAATAATAATAATAATTGTATAGTGTGCCGCAGTTAGGAAAGTCACTGTTTCGCATGCATTTGAAATCCAACTTTGTCATGTATTTCTTTGATGGTAATAAAACATGTCATAAAATGCATGTACACGGAGTGCATTGTTAGTGGCTGGAATGCTGGATATTTTGGAAACAGGAAACATGCATATATAATAATTCCACTACTGGTCTAGTTCTCCCCTCATTCTTTAGTCCCATCTGATTCGCTGGCATCCTGGAAGCACCTCCTGGAGCTGAGCTGTCCATGCCTTCACCTTTGACCAACTGTCCCTATGGGGCATCTGCTTTTACTTGGGTTTCTCTGAATCTTGAGTTTTGTTTTCCTTATCTCCAGCAATGGCTTTGCAAAGCTTATCCCTAAGTAATAGTCAGTAAAGGCAAATTATCTTAAATCAAGCAAGGTTGATTTAATTTAGAAAATAGGAAATAGAGAGAAAATCAAAGTAAATTAAATGAAAATGGAATAATTCATATCTAATCTAAGGAGTAGAGTAATTCCTATAGTTACAGCTATTAGCATTGAATAACAGTACAATTTACATGTGAGGGTTCATTTGTCTCAGCTTTCAAACTGACAAGCTCTTTAAGGTCCTTCTGCTTGCAGAGACTTACGTGCATGTTTAATTTTGAGCACTTATATAGTCTCACTGACCAAATGGGACTCTTCCCATGAGTAAACTTAAACATGTGCATAAATCTTTGCAGGACTGTGGTCTTAGGTTACAGCCACAGCATCTCCAACTGACACAAACATGTATATCAGCCAAATCTTCCTCCCCCCCGCCCCTATTTTTGGGCTCGTATTTTCGTGCATGTGGTTTCCATCTACTTGTTATGATGTTGTCTTAGACAGATGGGGCCAAATCCTATTTCACCTTATGCACCTGTGTGGCCCTTACATAGCCTTGTGAAGTGCAGTGCCTGGCACTTGGATTCTATTTGTGCTTACTTTGTGCTCCCTTCCTGAGCATGCCGCACAAAATGAATTATGGCCATGTAGGGTCTGGGGTGGAATAGCATCGCCTGGGACATAATACCATATTTTTAATCAAGGAACAACCATGATTAGCAACATGGAAGGGCTCTTCCATCTTTCAGCCCAGTAGTTAGGGCACTTGTCCCAAGAGCCACAAACCTCAGTTCTAAATTGTCCTCTTGCAGAAGGGGTTGTATCTTCTATCTCCCACCTCCCAGCACTGTGCTAACCATCAGACCATTGCCTAGAGCACTCTCCAACCCTCCTCTTGAAGCTGGCTCACTGGACCTCCAGGAGAGACAAAGATCAGAAGAGCAGTGACATGGGTGCGAAGCCCTGGGTCCTGACAAAAGTTATTTTACTGCTTTCTACATATTTTATCCAAAATATAGTAAATGCAAAGTGCAATAAAGCCATTGCCAAGTACACGCACCCCTAGCTGATCCTACTCTGTCACAAGGGGAAAAAGACTCTAGAGCTGGACTGTCCTTGCTGGCAGCAGGTGACAGAACAAGGAGCAATGGTCTCAAGCTGCAGCAAGGGAAGTTTAGGTTAGATCACCGGTGGGCAAAATATGAAGCCTGCCAGGCCCTTTCATCTGGCCCACAGGTACCCTGCCCAACCCTTCCACCCATGAGAGTGGGAATGAGGTACCCAGGCATACACATACCCCGCAACATACCCTATTGCACCTCGCCCCCCACCCTTGTGGATGGAAGGGCCCAGCCCAGCCACCAGCAGCTTCTAGGTGGGGCTGTTACTGCTGCTGCTGTAGCCAAACTTGGGGAATCTGCTTAGCTTCCCCAGTGTCCCGCTAACTCCAGGCAGCAGGTAGGGAAGTGGCAGGGGTAGAGGTGGGGGTGGGGCCAGGAGTGGGGGGAGCTGCAGCTGGGTGGGGCAGGGAGCATGGGGTTGGGGCTGGTGGCTGCGCGGAGCTCGGCTGGGCAGGGTGTGGGTGTGAGGGAGGGTGGAGGGGCTGACCCCACACCCTCCCCCACATGATGTGCAGCCCCTGCTGCCGGTGGCAGCAGCAGGTGGGGTCACTTGTGGTGCTCATGCCCCACGTGCATGGCTCTGGCCAGCATTGGGTGGGGGCAAGGAGCGCAGCTTGGCCAGCCTGCCTCTATTGCAGGGGCTCTGCATGGTGAATGCACAACCTGTGCACTCACTGAGCACTGAGGAAGCCCTGTGCTGGTTGGCTGCCTTCCCTGCTCCCTGCTGCACCAGGGGTTAGAGGGGTGGGACTTCCAGTCCCAATATGGTGAGCAGGGAGCGAGGCAGCTGTCAAAGGGCAGGACAACCCATGCAGCCCTTGACAGCTCACCAAACTCATTAAGCGGTCCTCCAGCTGAATAATAACCCCCTGGGTTAGATATTAGGAAAAGCTTTCTCACAAGGAGAGTAGTAAAGCACTGGAACAGGCTGGTCCGCCCACTTTGCGATGGGGGGTTGCAGGGGAGGTGCAAAGCATCCTGGGATTGTGAGAGACTGTGAGTTAACTTGAATCTGGAGGGGAACCGGAAGAGAAGTTCAATAAACTGATTTAACCTAAATAAGTTAAGTCTGATGCTGCATCCATCCAGGTTTATCTTAAACCAGTTTGGGCCATTTTGGAAACAGTGTATGTGCCATGAACTTTTGTTGGGTTATAAATTTGAGCTGGTTTCTCATCACTTACACTAATTTATATGTAATTTCTTTCCTAGCCTGAATGGTTGGTCTTTCATGCTGTTTTCTGGCTCAAGCTTGAAAGGATCACCCCTGTTTAACTGTTCCAGTTTGTGTTAGACAATTTAGTCTTAGATTCTCATAGATACACTAATGATTTTCAGTAATTTTGTACTGGATCTGTAATTTTTCAGATGGTCATTCAGTAGATGAAGTGAAGGACATGATGGAGAGTTTGTCATTGAAAGGGAACTGCATTCACCAAGAGAATGAACCAGAATGGAAAATGTTTGTTGCTCTTCAGATTGTATGCCCTTAACTTAAAGGGCTGTAGTAGATTTGGTTTTTTAGTGGTAAGGCTTTAGTAGATGTCTAGGTAGGATTTCTGAGGAAGGATCCACCTCAGCAGAAGTTGTAGTAATGCTAGAGACTGTAATTTATATCATTTAAACTTCCTAGCACATGCAAAGATTCCTAGCTGCCACACAGCATAACATGTTCCTGCTTCCAAAAAATACACACGGGGCACACACTGTATAGCTTGCTGCTTTTGGGGGGCTTTCTTCCCTTGATTCCTCAGGCAAAGGCCCTTTCATAGTCCTGAGCTAATTGGGAAGATAGAATGTGACTGGAGAAAGGACTAGATGCTTACATGCGAAATGGGCTTGAAAAAACCTGCTTTCTAACTAGGTATAAGTTGTCACAGTTCCTGATGCCATTTAGGTTATATAACAGACAAATATATGTGACATGAAAGCAGCTGCAGCTTTTCACCTGCTACTAAGCTGCTTCCTGTGGTCATTTTAGAAAGCCAAGTCCAATGGTTAAAATAGCAAATGGAGTATCGTCATCTGTCTAGTCCAGGCTCCAACGGTAACAAGCTACACAAGTCATCAAGGCTCTGATATTCTGAAATAAGCACCCATTCTGTGAATAGATTATGCACTTATTAATACTATGAACCTATGTGTAAACTTATATAGCACGTGCAAATTTCTACCTTATCATTTGCAAGTGTTACTATCAAAAGTTTGCAGTAATTGCCTGTACAAGTTAGGCACACGATTACTTCCACACAATTCTGTAAATCAGGGATTTTTCTCTTCTTAATTTACCCCTCTGTAAAATGGATAGAATATCCACTTTGTTAAGAGGTTACAAGAGTATTGTAATAGTGCTTACAAGGCATTTTGTTTATATAAAAGGCACCCCAGATTATATAAAAGCACGGTGGATAAACTAAGGAGCATTATGAAGACATTCAAATTGATGGTTTCATTCATATATGTGTATATATATTAATTTATATACATACTAAATCAGAACTGAAATTTAAGTATCTATTTGGTCAGTGCTGCATCTATGCAGGG
>NW_017728909.1:2633104-2653349 GCF_001723895.1 Crocodylus porosus | reverse complement strand
CCCACAAACTTTGCACACCCATGCACTGTCCCTACAACCCCCCACATATACAAACATTGCCCCCCACACACAGCCACACCCTCCCACATAGCCACACCCCCCATACCCCACCACACACACACCCCACTGTACACACCCTACACACCTCTTCATACATACATACATACACACACACCCCTCCATATACACCCATATACACCTCCCCACTCCCCCAACTATACCCCATACCTCTCACATAATATACAAGATTAAGACTTTATTTTTGAGTTATTATGTAATCCCCTCTATATACACAAACACAAATCATTACAAATTTTTTGGTGATAAAATTAAAATATGTTATAGTAGGTGTTTGACTTTTAGTGTATGGTTTGTTTGTTTTTCTGGCTTCAAGATGGCAACCCTCCTCTCCCAAAAGGAGTAATTCTGGGGGACAAGAGGAGGGATGTCCAGTGGCTAAGTTTTGGGGTTAGCAGGCAGAACTTCTGGTCCCAATATGGTGACCGGGGGCAGGGCAACTGTCAAAGGTTGGGGCTACCCATACGGCCCTCAACAGCTCACCAAAACTTGTTAAGCAGCCCATTAGCCAAAATAATTGCCTGCCCCTGCCATAGATGCTGTGCTTTCATTTGTTGGGGATAGTATATACTGGGCGCATCTACATGTGCTGCTGTGGCACCATTGTTACTGTTCCATCATTTAATACTTGCTTTTGGAAGTACTAAAAGATGGCGCAGTATCAGCTGGTACTGTGCTGTGCACACCACACACGTTTATTTTTAGGTACTATGTCACCATAGCAACACACTATAATGGGGGAGCATGTCACTACGGTGACATAGCTGTAGTATCATGGGTTTTGCCCACAGATACTATGTTACTGTAGTGTGTCATTATGGCAATGTAGCTTCATGTGTAGATGTGCCCACAGAGTAACATGATATGTGAGAGCATCATTGCTAGGCCTTGTAATTTTGCAGTCTAGACATGGCCTGAACATCTTTTTTGATTGTCTATGTGTGTTACCTGAATTATACTGGAATAATATCATATGATACTATCTCCCCAAAGCTAAATCCACAGGAGCTACACTGATTTATACCAGCTAAGAATCTGAACTAAGATGTAGTTCTTCTGTAGTTCTTCCCATGGGCAAAAATCTAAATGAATAAATTATAGTTCTTGACTAGGATTATTACCATCATCATTATTTTCATTTGTTATTTCAAGCTCAGCATAATACAAGGCACTATATAAAATAGCTCTTGCACAGAATGTTTTAACGCTCTGCAACCACCAAATGATAGTAACTATGGGAGTAATCCTCTTCACTTTGGGGAGTCTTAAGTTGACTTCAGGAGGAGGGCATACAAGCTTAAAATTAAGTATGTCCTTGGTGTTTATAGGGCCTAGAAAACAGACACAGATAAGACAAGAAATACAGGGTAACTGAAGAGATGGTGTTGACTTGACCTTTATACTCTTATCTTTTCCTTTTCCTGTCTATTCCCTTGTGTAAATTAACGGATAGGAGAAAGAAACATTTGCCTGGATGTGTATTGGCCTTACAGAATAAATCATGGCCCTGATGCAATAGGTTTAAGAGGACACAGTTTAAGGAGCAAGAGAAGAAAGGCAACAGGTGTTGCAGGAAATGAAAAGAGTAGTCCTGGTGCCATTGGTAGAGAAAAAGGGAAACAAAGAAGTGCATGCAGTAAAGCCCAGCGTAGGCCAGTGTGCAATTATATATGACCTTGAAGGCAAGTTTGAAAATGTAGGCATAGATTCATATATTCATAGACTGTAAGGCTGGAAGAGACCTCAGAAGATCATCAAGTCCGGCCCCCTGCACCAAGCAGGAAGGACAACTGGGGTCAGGTGTCCTCAGCAAGGTGCCCATCCAGTCTCCTCTTGAAGATTTTCAGGATAGTTCATTGTTCCATCTTCAAAGAGAGCTTATTCTACAGTCTGGGCACCCTAATCGTGAAGTAGTTTTTCTTAATGTTGAGCCTCAAACAGTCTTCCAGGAGCTTGTGACCATTACTCCTAGTTTTCCCCAAGGGTGCCCTGGTGAGCCCTTGATGTACACCTCTGATGTAGCAGTAAGTTCCTACCAAGTCCCCTCTTGGCCTTCTCTTTTTCAGGCTGAAGAGTCCCAGATCCGTCAGCCTTTCCTCGTCCGGCTTGCCACGCAAATCTCTGATCATATGAGTGCCCCTTCTCTGGACTTTCTCAAGCTTTACCATGTCCCTGTTGAAGTGTGGCGCCAGTACTGGACGTGATACTCCAGCTGCAGTCTTACCAATGCCGAGCAGAGTGGGGGAATCACTTCTTTGGTTTTGTTGGAGATGCATCAATGGATGCATGTGAGAGTATTGTTGGCATGATTCAGTCGGCCCAGAGCGAGCCAACCGAGTTGTCTCAAGTAGTCTGAAGATCATTTTAGCTATTTTGGGTTCAGCGTGTTAGGGAGGCCAGAGCTGATCTAGTCAGAGCAGAGAATTTCCAAGGAGTTGAGGAATCCTTTAGTCATCCAAGACAGAAAAGAAGTGTTATGACAGGGAGAGCGTTTATAAACTGTGGAGGAAGCAGCACAAAAACTTGGTAACAATCTGGATGTCTAAGGAAAAATAGAGGATGGAATCAAAGATGGCTCCACAGTTGTGAAGATGAGTGCCAGAACAATAAATATGTTGTATTCCAATGTGAGAATATAACATTTAATAGGAATGTTATGTATACACAAGAAATAAAGAAATGTTATGCCAGAGATAATATTTCATAAATTGTGAGGCTGGTTTAGGATATAATTAACCCAGAATCTAATTATAAGAATAATAAATAATGAATAAAAAGCATTTTCTTCACAGATGCCTGAACACTTTTAGATACTTTATAAAAAATTAATATATTATTTACTTAGGACCAGATTGTGTCTGAATTCTTTGTGTGGGCACAAGTTGGAAAAGATGTAAGAAGCTATCACTTGCCTTTGGGCCCAACTGAAGAACATTTGCAGGCCTTGTGCTTTCTGAGCATAAGGGCTATGTGAGGCTTGCAGTGCTGGAAACTTGATGAGACAAGAGCAAGCTCCCATCTCTTGCTATACTAGCCAGGGAAGGAAGGGAAAGGAAGGGTATGAAGGCAGTGAAGATTTTGCAGGAACTGTGTTGTTCCTGGAGCAGTGCAAGATAGTACTTAGCATGCAACCCCCCCACTGCTACCCCCATTTCTGTTTTTGGAAATGGCTATGGCCAACCTTCTGTGAGGGGGAACCTAAGGAAAGGGGTCAACAGTTTCCCTGCCCCCCCTGCAAGATGTAATTTAGGTAGGGGTGTCATGTAACTCATTAGATGCTTTAGGACAGCATGTAGTTTTAAAGCACTAGCTACAAAAGAAGGCATACGTGC
The DNA here is from genome assembly GCF_001723895.1 of Crocodylus porosus. Lineage (NCBI taxonomy): Eukaryota > Metazoa > Chordata > Crocodylia > Crocodylidae > Crocodylus > Crocodylus porosus. Next base: position 2,649,939 of record NW_017728909.1, on the reverse strand, counting down.
TGGATGTCTTCTGCATATTGTACTTCATGCCAGTATAATCCCTCTGAGCCCAGTCAACTCTCACCTTAATTTAAGGGAATTGTTGTAATCACAGGGCATTCAAGGCCCGGTGTAAGATTTGATGGCCTATGTAAAATGATTTTGGGGGCATGCCATACTACAAAGAAACATAGGGATTGATCTCAGTTACCCCAGTAAATGAGGTCTGATTCCAGTAGAGCCCATGCAGTAAACCCTGTGAAAACCTGTTGCCAGTGAGGTCCCACCAAGTAAACAGCTACTTAACAAGGACACAGCAATCCTGACAACACTAGAGCAAACATTATAGGGGTGTAAGAAATAATGCCTGTCGGCCACTGCAGAGAGTGAACTGGGTAGCAGCAAGTGCAAGGTGTTTAAAACAATCTCCATAACCCAGAGCCAGAGCCCAGGAATGAAATACCATGTTTTCCCAGGAGGCAGCTGTGGCATAAGGGAATAAGAAATTTGGGAGATAAAGAATACAAAGTGAGACTAGACCACTGGAGAAGGATGGACACTGAAAAAAAACAAACCAGGCAGTGAGAGAGGAGGATGAAAGGAAAGAGCAAAGCAAGAAACAGTAGTGAAAAATGTGACAGGAAGGAGCTAAAAACAGAGAGAAAACTACAGATTGAATTGTAGCAAATCCTGTGTTTTGGTCTCTCGCATAGAACTGAGAGCTTAGGCTCCAACTTTTATTTTGGGGGGCACAGAAGGGAGGGGGTAAGGTGATGGACACGTGGGAAGTTTTATGCATTTCAGGTGACAGCCCTCTTCCGGAGGGGAGCCAGGGCCTTGGGCCCCCAGGTACTCTGCACCTCTGACTGAGAGTCTGGATTCCTGGGTTCCAGCCCCAGCTCTAAACTGGCCACGTCTGTGCTCACATCAGTTATCTCTACCTTGGGTTATCCACACACAATACAAAGATAATACCTACGTACCTCTCATGTAGAAGAAAGCACCACATGAAGCTCATGCAGAAGTTCCTTTGCTATTATTATCGAGAGGGAGGCAAACAGAGAGCAGGAAAAGCTAGGTCACTTCACATGCTGACGTTTAAAAAAATGTTACTCATACAACTTGGCAGCTGTGCTACCTATTCAGTGAATAAAAGAGTGAGATCCTGATGCTAGCAAAGTCAATGGTACAACTCCAAATGTCTACCAAGGGGCAGATTTTATCCCTGGGGTTTAACACAATTGCTTTTAAGCAGTCCAAATTACAGCTTTGTCAGTAAGATGCTTTTATAACTAGAGCCTTTAGAGAACAGCAAAAGAATTCAAGAGCCTCAACAAACTATTGAGATTGCTTCCTCCTAATGTCTAGGTGAACAACATATAATAACACAAGGCCAGCTCCTGTTTTCACTGAATCAATGGCAGTTCTGCCATTGACTTTACAAGAGACAAGACTGGGTCTGTACTTTCTATTTTAAAACAAAAACCTATATTCTCAATTAATCTTCCACTGCTGTAAAGTGTTACAGGAAAGCAAAGCTGATGTCATTAAATTGCAGATATAGGGGGTCGAATCCAAAATATCCCCAAAATGTTCTCTTTTTCTTTTTTAACGACTGTCATTATATTTTGATGTGTTTAATAATACAGCAGAGGTTAAATGAAACATGAAAAAGGGATGTACATTAAAATTGAGATAACTCTTCCTTCAGTGAAGTGGAACCCAGCAGATGTAGCTGCACACTGTAATTGCTGCCTGTTTCCTGTCAGTCTGATTAAGTTGCATTGTCCCTGCTCCAAGTGTAAGAATCAGTGGCTTCCCATAGGGCACAGCATGGGACAACTGGCTTATGCAGTCAAATAACTATAAGCACCTCCTGCTTGTCCTGTTAATAGTATAGACACACAATATACATTGCTGACTTATAAAATCAATAGGCTGTATAGTATGGTAGAAACATATAGCCTTTCATCTTATCAACATTCCAGCCAGGGGTCCTTTTTTATGTAAAGTTCAGTTCTCCAATTTAGCGGACCAAATAATCCCAAAGTCTGGTGGTTTCAGGCTTTATTATATAAAAATGTTTTCTTAGAGTTAGTTTGCATTTCCCCCCATGTCAGTCTATAAAATCTGCATGGAATACTGCGCACTTGGTTTATTACGTGTTACAGTAGAGAATTTGTTAGCATTTTAGGCTCTATTAGTGTTTGGAATAAACCACCTAGTTCAGGGTTGAAATTGTTGATCACAAAATCCTGTACCTGCCTAAAAATATAGCTCCAGATCTTCAGCTGGTACAAATTGTTTTAGCTATACTGAAGAATCGACCAAGGATCTTGCCTGTAGTGTCTGTAAGGTAAAATTTGCCTTGCCCAACTGAAAAAAAAATGGCCATTTTATCATCCTGCACACCTTCTGCTGCCTTTCCAATGCTCTGTAGATGTAATAGATAATAAAGTGAATGAGGAGCTTTCTGTTTGGATCAATGGTAGTTTCCCCAATGACCTCACAGGATTTGGAACAAGTCTTAAGTGGGTACAATTGTGGGGGAAAGAAATTGCACCCTCAGGTTTGCATTTGTATTTAATTGCAAGGGTAAAAAAATGTGCCAAATACAAAAAGCTGAACTGAGGCTCTGCTTATAGAGAGAGTTTTAGGCACAGATCTGGAAAGACTTGTGCAGCACAATGGCCAGTGCTACAGTACCTAACTTTTAGATATCTGGCCCCCAGAATAAAATTTGGAGTATAAATTAGAGGCCTAAACTCCCCATACAAAATGGTATTCACAAAAGCAGTGTGTTCAAAGCACAAAACTCTCTTGAAGATAGACACCTAGACACCTAGACCTTTTCCTTCAAAGACCTTTCTCCTCATGACTCTCATGTCTTCCATAACATTCTCAATAATAAGCTGAGGAAATTCAGACTAGATGAAAGTACTGTAGGCTGGATACATATCTTCTTGAATCATCTTGCTCAACGAAACAATAGTTCAGTATCTAGTTAGGAGGAGGTGTCAAGTGGGATGCCCAGGGGTCTGTCCTAGGTCTGGGGTTGTTTAACATCCCCGTTAATGATTTTGGATAATGGGATTAAATACATGTTTAGCAAACTTTCAAGTGACACCAAGTTGAGTGGAGTTGCAGATAGTTTGGCATGTATGGCTAGAATCCAAAACAATCTGAATGAACTGGAGAAATGTTACCAGCTCTGCTGACATTCAACAAGGGCAAGTGCAAAATCCTGCACTGAGGATGAAATAATTGCATGCACAAACACAGACTGGGGAATGATTGGTTAGGCTGTGGTACTGAAAAGAAGGATCTGGGCATTAGAGTGGGTCATAAACTGAATACGAGACAACTGTGTGCTCTTATTGGGAAGAAAAAGAAAAAAGAAAAAAAATCAACTGCATACCAGGTTTCAATAACAGGAGAAAATCAGGGGAAGTGATTATTCTACTCTGCCTAACAGTGGTGGGACTTCCCGTGAAGTTCTGTGTCCAGTTTTGGGCCCCGGACTTCAAGAAGGTTGTGGACATTTTGGTGCAGTCCAGCACAGAACAATAAAAATGACTGGGAGGCAAGGCTTAGAAGGAAAGCCTAAAAGAACTAGGGTCATTTCATCTGGAGAAGAGAAAACTAAGGGGAATTTAATAACAGTTTTCAAATACCGAAAGGGCAATTGCAAAGAGGACAGTCTTTTCTCTGTATCTGTAGGGGACAGGACTAGGAGCAATGGCCTCAAACTGCAGCAGAGGGATTTTAGGATATTGATTAGGAAGAGATTTTGGCAATAAGAGTGGTCAGGCACTGGAACAGTCTACCGGGGAAGCTGTGAAATCCCTAGCCCTGAAATATTTAAAGGGCAGGTTAGACAAACACTTGACTAGGATGGCTTAGTCAGGGATGATCCTGCTTTGAGCAGAGGGCTGGACCAGATGATTTCATGAGGTTCCTTCCAACCGTACTTTCCTTGGATCCATTCAGGGTAACCACTAAATGACTGGGCCAAGGCGGGGGTGCACCCACTACCTTCTCCCTCTGCTGTGGTTGCCAATGTTGCATTTTGTGCAGAGCTAGACTGGTCATCATGTTCCAGGAATGGCCTACAAGATTGGTGCCCTCAGGGAAGATGGCCAGGGGAATGCCTGGTTTGTGGATCCCAATAAGTCTTAGGCATGAAGTAGATCTCAAGTTGTTTCATCCTATGAATGAGGTGCTTTTGGGCAGACACAGAAGTAGAATTTTAGGGGCATGGGAACTATCAAATGTTAAAAACCAATGCATTAAATGAGGTAAGGCCAACAAGGCAGCAGCTGAAAACAGGTTTTAAGGATCACAATTTTGGATGTAGGTGTCTAAATATCACCTAATCCCCCCACTTTATGCTTTTAAATGGTGGGGGAGAGGGGTTTGGATCTGAGCCTTTAAAATTGGAAATTAATATTAGAAGTCTTTCTTTATCACGTTTATTTTCTAATTTATAAAATGTACCTATACATTCTCCAGACACATGTGCTTGATTATAATGATTATCATATGTATTTCTAAGATACTCATCACCATAATATCAAATGTCATTACAGAAATTAAGACAGAGCATCAACATTTCTTCCAAGGAATAAGCCAGTTTTTGCTTTTCCTAGCACATTAGTGAAACCACAAAAATTAAACTGTAAGAGAAGTGGTACAAAGTCAGCGATAGACAACACGAGCAACAGCTCCCCAATGAAATGGACAACCTGCACCTGAAACCAGGTCATTCTGCAAAAATCTGGCTAAGTATGCCTGGGGAAGCTCAGAGGAAAATGTTTTCAAGAATTTACAGTCTTGCACTAAGTACTTCCTCACTCCAGTCCCCACACACTGAAATTTGGGAATTCATGGCTGGTCAGAGTTGTCAGGATGGAAAAGTAGGTTGCTGCCTACAATAGCCCTTGCCTTTCTTTACCACTTAGTCTCTAAAGGTGCCTGTACAGGAGTGTGGAGACTGCTCTGATGTGCTGTAATTACAATGCATCAGAGCAGACTCGATTAATCGAGTCTGCTAGAGTGTGGTAATTACCGCACTCCAGCCAGCCTCCACATCTCGTGCGTCTGTCACTGGGCTTCTGAATGGCAGTGGGGGCATTTTAACTAAAGCTTGTTCAACAAGTTTCAGATCAAGTGTCCCCACCTCCATTTTGAAGCGCGGGGACGCTGATACACAAGACGTTCCAGGTGCTTTAATTAGAGCGGCTCTCAGAACCACTCTGGTTAAAGCACCCCCTGCCCCCGGAGCACGTGTAAAAACACCCTAAGGTGCCACCCTGCCTTACCTTCTGCTTGACTTCAAACTAACACAGCTCCCTGCTTCAATAATCCAGTCTGTGTGCTTTCATAGAATACCTGCTTATTATTTCTTTGTTGTTATCTTTGCATAAAAATATTTTAACATCTTTTTCTCTATGTGTACAAAACCATAACAGGCCCAAGCTGTGACATTTAGATTCAAACTAGATTCAAACTTTATTGAAGTTTTGGAGTTTTGAGACCTGAGTTTTTGGTTCCAGCCACTTGAGCCTGACCAGTTGAGATCCAGACTGGGATGTTAAACTTCCAAAAGTAAAAGGCAGTTTATATCTGTAGTATTGACTGATGGAAGTATAATTTCTCTTTCCCTTCCTTTCCCCTTATTTTTATTTTATTATTTTTATGTAGTACTTATTTGGAAATTCCTTGAAAAAAAATCTTGTTGTTTAATTTTGCTTTGCAAATCATCTTGTAAAGATTCACTCCAATGTATTTAAAAAGTTTTAAAATCACTTGTTTCCCCTATGAAGGATTAATGAAGAAACATGGATTATGTCTCCATGTGGAATAAAATTAAAAGGCAGGTGATACCAGTGTGAAGGATTTAGCTTGACACAGAACATGATAGAAATAAAGGGCAAATGATACCTTGAATCTAAGCATGTTACTACCTTAGTGCTTTCATATAACCACTTACATGCTTTTAAGGTTATCTGGATAGCTGGATATCCCTCAGAGTTGTGTATGACTTTGATAGGAATTCATGTGTGTGTGTGTGTATGAATTCCTATCAAAGCCATACATAATTAATTCTGCATTCACATATATATATAATGTGTGTGTGTGTGTGTGTGTGTGTGTGTGTGTCCACACACACACATATGTGGTAGTGGTGTTATTACAAGCTTTTGTCTGGGTGACTGAATGATGATGATATTTTTTAATTGCAGAGAAAGTTTTAAAAGTCACATTTTGAGTGTGCAAATGCTTTCATATTGGCTCCCTCTGCTGCTCTGCAATGAATAGTTAACTTGAGGCTTGGATAAATTACACATTTGCACCAATATAATCAGCTTTAAGCCAGAATTAGTAAGTGGCAGGCACACAGACCACATTTACATGAGACACTGATGGCACAGTAGCCCAATACTACTGTGCAGTAGGGCGGTATGAAGCTTCAGGTGCTGATTCAATTCCGAGGAGATTTGGCCCAATTTGATGGCCAAATCTCCAAATCTGAATTGAATCAGAGGACCAGTTAAAAGGTTCAAATTGCTTCGAAGCTCTCTGAATCAATTCAGAAAAGATTTGGAGAGCTTCAGCGATTTGGGCAGTCCCTGCTGGCTGCAGCAGGAAGCTGGACCAGGACTCCATGCTGGTAAGTAGCGGGCCAGGGAGATGGGGCTGGAGGAGGGGGGAGGGGACCATGGGAGGGACCTCTGTCAGGCCCCATCCCCTGCCTGCTTCCCCAGGCCCTCTGAACACCCCTGACCCCTGCCTGCTGTCCCAGCCCCTGCCCCATGGCTGCCCCATCTGGCTCCCGGTTGTTTAAAAAAAATCCCTACTCACCAGCTGCTGCCAGGCGGGGAGTGATCCCTGCTACCCCCCACTGACCTGTGCTGCATGGGGAAGCTCTTCCACTAGCCCTCCAATCCCCTTCTGCTCTCCTAGCACCCACCATGGCTGCCCGGCCTGCCCCAGCTCCCGGCCCTTAAAAAAAAAAACCCAAAAACCCCGGGTTCACCAGATGCTGCAGGAGCCTTGGGGCTTCTGGTGGCTCATGGAAGAGCCCCTCATGCAGCATGGGGCAATGGGGTGCATCAGGGATCACCTCCTCACCTGGCAGCAGCCAGTGAGTCCAGGGTTTGTTTGGGTTTTTTTTTCCCCAAAGGGCTGGCAGCTGTGGCAGGCAGGGCAGCCATGAAGTGGCTGAGAAAGCAGGCTGGGGTCAGGGTGCTCATGACAGAGCCTCCCAATGTGGTGTGGGGCAGTGGGGAGCAGCAGGAATCACCCCCTCCCCCCACCTGGCAGCAGCTGGTGAGTGAGGGCTTTTTTTTTCAAAGAGCTGGGAATTGGGCTGGGCAGGGCTGGGAGAGCAGGCAGGGGATGGGGCCATTGTGATTCTGAGATTCAGTTGATTCGGCAGCAGCCAAATCTCTGAATCAGATTCAGCCAGATTGATTTGGGACAGTGATTTGAATTACTGAATTGAATCACTGTGCTCTGAATCGGCCGAATCTGAATCCAAAGTGAATACTAGCCACTTCGCACAGACCTACTGCACAGTAGTGTTGTGTGGCAACCCTGATGCAATGCTGCCGTGCAGTAGTATTAGGCTACTGCACAGTAGCATCATGAAAGAGACATTTGTCAGTGCTACTGTGCAGTAACTTGGGTTACCGTGTAGTCATTTAGTACTAAATAACTGCGCAGTAACAAGTGGATGGTTAACATCTCATGCAGATGCAACCACAGCATACAACCCTCTGCCAATGTAACTCTTACATCACTGACATGTAGCTGCCCTCATCGTGTCAAAACTCTAAGGGACAAATAAACATTTGTGGCACCCAGCTGAGGTTTAGGTGGTTTAAACTAAGCTGCCTAAACCTGAGATGGAAGTGGTGCATGCAAGTGCTGGCAGCTGGAGGTAATTCAGTTGAGAGAGGAAGACCTGGTGGGTCTGGGAGGCTGGAGGATCATGGGTGGCTAATGGGTCTGTGGAAGGGTGGTGCTCCCCTGTCTGGTGCCAGTAGTTGGGAGAGAAAGTAGCCCAGTCAGGGTCAGGGGGCAAGATCAACACAGCCCCAGGCTCCAAAAACCTGCAGCACAGCCCCAGGCTCTAAAAACCCGCAGCATCCTTGTAGGCTTGGCAGTGCTACGTTGGATAGCACTACAGAAGAAAGAGACTTGGGGGTCATCATTGACCACAAGATGAACATGAGTCTCCAATGCGATGCTGCGGCTAAAGCAACCAAATGCTGGCTTGCATCCATAGATGCTTCTCAAGAAAATCCCGGGACGTCATTCTCCCCTTGTACTCGGCCTTGATGAGGCCGCAGCTGGAGTACTGCGTCCAGTTTTGGGCTCCACAATTCAAAAAGGATGTGGAGAAGCTTGAGAGAGTCCAGAGGAGAGCCACGCGCATGATCAGAGGTCAGGAAAACAGACCTTACGAGGACAGGCTGAGAGCCATGGGACTCTTTAGCCTGGAAAAGCGCAGGCTCAGGGGTGACCTGATGGCCACCTATAAGTTTATCGGGGTGACCACCAGGATCTGGGGGAACATTTATTCACAAGAGCGCCCCAAGGGATGACGAGGTTGAATGGTTATAAACTACTACAAGACCGTTTCAGGAAGAATTTCTTTACTGTCCAAGCCCCCAAGGTCTGGAATAGCCTACCATCAGAGGTGGTTCAAGCACCTACATTAAACACCTTCAAGACTAGATTGGATGCTTATCTTGTTGGGGTCCTATGACCCCAGCTGACTTCCTGCCCTTCGGGTGGGGGGCTGGACTCGATGATCTTCTGAGGCCCCTTCCAGACCTAATGTCTATGAAATCTATGAAATCTACCCAGCTTCCAGTGTAGTTTACATTGTTAGATAAAACTGATGTAAATTATACTGGCCTAAGTGTGTTGTGTGCAGGTCCTTAACTGCTGGTGTTAATAGTTGATGCTAGTGGAAAAAAGCAAGGGAAAAACAAAAGGTCTACTCACTGGTGCCACAAGGGGAAGGAGGGCAACTGGGGTAACAGCCCAAGTACCAAGTTTGCAGGGGATGCAAACATGGAAGCCATTGAAGCTGCTGGCTAGCTGCAGAGCTTTCATGTTATCCCTTACCTCTCTGTTACTAAAAATTAATAAAGAAAAAAGGGGGAAAGAATTACATATGCCTAATGGAAAAGAAAAGGAAAGAGCAACAGGTGCTGCTTTTCTGGTCTGTACTCAAATCTTGGATGATCAAATCTAGGGTTCGCCTTCTCCATAATGAATGAGGTGGGGAAAGCCTCATCTTAGACTTGAGTGAGTACAATCGACAATCCAAACCACAATCCATTGTCTTGATTCTTCAATGAAAATTAGGGGCAACTCCACTGAAATCAGTGGCAGTACACCAATGTAAGTAGAATCAGGCCTTTTGTTCTAATCTCACATGAATTTACTGATTCAATGGCCAAAAGTTTGAATGTGACTGGAGCATGAATGAGGCCATGAGGCCTTGTTGTCTGATACTCAACTCAGTTGATTTATGTAAGATTGAAGGTTAATGTTGGTCAGTCTGGGGAGACAACTGAAGGAGTTAGTGAAGTTTATGTTTGAACCTCTTATTGTTCTGTAATAAGGATTTGTATCCTGGTAGTCCTGCCAAATATTTGGCTGCTGCTGCTGGCTTATTTAGCACCTATGACCAAGGAACATTTTTCAGTCTTCTAGAGCTTTGAGCTTGCCTTTAGTGCATGCATGATCAGCCCCTGAACCTACATCAGTAATTTTTAACCAGGGTGCTTGTGGCTTAGGCTTGTCCCTGCCAGCCCCTCTGCAAGGAGGCAAACCGTATAACACGGGTGGGCAATTATTTTGGGTGGAGGGCAGCTTACCAAGTTTTGGCAAGTCATTGAGGGCCACATGGGCAACTCTGCCCCTTGACAGGTGTCCCACCCCGTGGTTGCCATCTTGGGACCAGAAGTCCCACTCCCTAACACCTGACCTTTGACACCAGAAGTTCCCCCCCATCCCCCAGAATTACTCCTTTCAGCAAAGAGTTTTGCCATCTCTGAACCAGAAAAATACCAAATTATAGTCTAAAAATCAAATGTACTACAAAATTCATTAATTTAATTTAAAAAAATTTTTTTGTCCTGATTTACATGCATTTGTGTAGTGTACATAGAGGTGATAGTATAATGGCTTAAAATGAAATCTTACTCTTGTATATTGTAGGAGGGTGTGGAGGATTTGTGGGGTGTGTATAGGTTTGGGGGGTATGTAGGGTAGGGGGAGGGGTGTATGGGATTATTTGGTGGGTGGATAAGTGTGGGGTATGGGTGGGTATGGATTTTGTGGGTGGCTGTGAATGTGTGGGGGGATGGCTAGGGAGGGTTGTGGCTTGCCCACAGCCTGCCCACCCCCCCACCCCCTGTGACAGGCAGAGCCCCGCCAGCGCTCCTGCAAACCCGGTCTCTGTGCTACTGCCACTCCTGGCCCTGGGGCACTAATGTGTGCCCCGTGCTCCCGCTTGCTGCCACTTGTCCCCCATCTGCCACTGCTGCTCTTCTCCTGCCACTTCCCCACCATCCCCAGCTTCTCTGGCACCATGTTCCAGCTCCTCCTGCAGTCTTGGTGCTGCACTTGGGAACCACACGGTGCCAGGGACTCTATGGAGACAGGCGGTGCTTCTCAAGCAGGGAGAGGAGGGTTCCAGCCCAGCTGCATAGAGCCCCTGGCAGCCCCAGCTCCGTGCTCCTGCTGCCCTGCACTCCTGCCTGGCTGTCGCTGCGCTCCGTGCACCCACTCACTGCCTTTCCCCCCACCTGCTCAGTCATTTCCCTGCTCCTCCCCTGCCCCCCCAACACACTCCAGCACACTCAATTAATCAAGTCTGCTCCAATGCACTGTAATTACAGCGCACTAGAGAAGCACCCCTGCATGTCTACAGGTACCCTAGGAGCTGAAGTAAGTACAGCTTCTGAATGGTCACTTGCTAAATTATGTACCACATATGCAAGTGCACTTGCATTATGTGCTCTGCACTAGCTGCTTGTTTGTGGTGATTTATAAATGCCTGAATGGCTTGTGGTTTTTGTATCTCTCCACTACTATTCATTGTGCTACCCACCACCGTATGGAGGTGCTCAAGCTAACAACCCCTTGATGTATATATAAAAAAAAGAAATTGTTTGGACTTTCCCATAATGGAAAGTTAAATGTTTAATTCTTGGTCTTTTATAAAATTATTTTTTCTTGGATTTTTTGATAGGCAAGTAAAAACTGAAAGCTGTGGTTTGCTGCTGCTGCCACTACTACTCCTAGTACTACTACGATTACTACAATTATTATTATTATTATTATTACTATTATATCAGATTGCACAATTTTGGTTGGGCCATCTGGCATGTATTTTGTGGATTTTATTTTTGTTCTATTGCACTATTTAATTGTAGTTAATTCCATCTGGAACAATAGAATATGTGCTGCTAACAATAATGGTAATACAATAGTAAGTTATTTAACCTTTTAAAAAATGTTAATAAGTAACAGGAAGTTGCCTTTGAAATGTGATTCCTATTATCATGTATTTGTTAAAGCTTTAATCCATATAAGCTTAAACTGAGCAGTAGCTTGCTTCTTTTTTAGGTCCTGATCTAGGATAAGATACTTAAGCACCTGCCTAACTTCAAGCAATTTATTAACTTTAATGGAACAGCTTACATAGTTAACCTGAGCTTATCCTTAACAATATTACTGGAGTGATGGATCTGGGTGTGTGGGAAGGGACTGGTGAATTGGTAGTGAGGGATGCAAAAGCTTGTCTGGCACTCTGGTCTCAAAAGATCACATTCATGTGCATTCAGAATACCCATGTCAAGCTGTGTGCTGAAGCACACATTGCATGCAGTCACTGCACTAGCTTCCCAAGCCTTTTCTCTCTGCATAGGTGAATCTCACTAGCTTTCTTATATCTAGGGCCCTCTCCATATATAGAAGAAGGTGTATTGAGACAAGCTTTGCCCATTTAGGAGTAGGATGCATTTTTTAATGAGCCCAGGTCATTACCTATCCAAAGTAAACCAAACTATTGACCAAACTAGTTCTTTTCTTAGACAAATAACAGAAACAAGGATGTCAGCTGTACAAATCAAGAAAGTACCAAGAGGGCTGAGGTCATTTAGACTATAATTTTTTATAGTACAAACAATAAGAATAGTTATAGGTATAGTACAATTATTACAGTAAAAACAGCATACTTTGAAAGTGACAACAATGATTGGTTTTTAGTTAGCTCATTTCATTTGGTCCATCTTTCCTCAAGTAGCTCAATCATTAATGGGACCCAGACATCTCTTTTACATCTACCACTTTTGTCAATCTGTGATGAGTTCTACACAACTCTAGCAAAGACACACATTGATTACCTTCCATCATTAGTTAGTTATGTGTCATGATTTATTCCAGCAAAACAAGACAGTTTTTTAAGGTTCAGATATATATCCAGACAATAACTCTTAAATTAATTTTCGGACATCAGACCAATTATTGCAGTTTATGTCATTCCCAGCCTGTATTTTATAGGAGAAAGAAACAATTTGCACATATGCTTTATCTTCTCCTCCCAGATTTGCATGGGTGTAACTCCATTAACTTCAGTGGTATTACTGTTTTATTTCTTTAAATGACAGTAGATTCAAGCCCATGTTGAAAGTAAGTACTTGTCGGCGCTGATGGCCGGACAGCTACAGGGAACTACTTTACACAGCGGTGACCAAGTTCTGCTGCAAAAAAAGTAGGCCTACAGGCTCTCAGCATTAACTAGTCATTATTTACACACACAAATATCTTTGATCCAGTGCATAGACACAAAAAGCTGTGAAAAACGCATCCATTTTCAAACAGAGTTTTAATTATTTGTAAAGACTTCAATTGTTCAATAGATAATGTTATGGATTGGTCCTCACAGTGTGAAGTGCAACCGTCCAGAACCCCCACAGTATTATAAATAGGCTTCGAAGCTGGGATTGATTGATGTTTGGCATAAAATCTATTCCTCTGAGCATGTATATTCCTTCTGTTCACCAGTTTCATACAAATATACTTGGGCTGATTTTTTTTATTCAGATCTTCAATTTATGTTGGGTTTAAACTGTTAAATATTTAAACACTTTTTTCATCTTTTTTCTCCTTTTCTGTTAGAGGTAACTAAATCTTTTGCCTCAACACAAACAAGAGTTGGAGATTTAGTTCATTCCTGTGGGGGAAAGAAAGGGTTTATTAATTATATTGAGATTCAAATAATATGCTTCCTTGACACTAATGTTCCATCAGCTCCAACCACAAGTATCCTGTGGGATAGCTTTAAAGCCTTTATCAGGATCTAGATTACTGCATTTATGGCTCCATAGAAGAAAGAATTTAATGAACAGCATTCTGAGTTTGAAAAGAGAATCTGAGATAGAGGTATCTCAAGATATAAAAACTGTAACAATGGAAGGTTGTTTCAACTGAATCTCTGGGACTCTAATAAAACATAAAATAAAAATAAATATAACATACCTTTTAAGAATTTACATAAAGATCCAAGATGCTCCAGATTGAGAATTTGTCCTTGTTGAGCCTTGCCTGTGTCTGACAAGATCTCAGCGGAGTCGTTATCTCTCAAAAAATTTATTTTCCGAAGTCTTATTTAAGTTTTCACTTATTGAATCAATAGTCCCAAATAACTTGGTTTTTGTACGTTTATGATGACATGCTTTTATTTCATTGACTTTTTCTTTCTTATACTGACCTATTATATTAGCATACTAATAACTTTATTGATATTATTATTGTTTTATTGCTTCATTTGTATTGCACTAGTACTAAACCAGAATTTTATACACATGGTCTGGGAGGTGAGGGGAGGGCACTTTAATTAGAGTTGCTCCAAGAGTTGCTCTAATTAAAGTGCTTGCAGTGTCATATGTATCAGCATCCCTGTGCTGGAAAATGATGTCAGGGGCACTTTAACTAAAGCTCGTTGAAGAGGCTTTAATTAAACTACCGTCACCACCATTTTTCAGCATGGCGTTGCTGATACACATGATGCTGGAGTCTGCTGGAGTGTGGTAACTACCATGCTCCAGCAGACTCAATTAATCGAGTCTTCTCCCATGCTCCAGCAGACTCAATTAATCGAGTCTTCTCCAATGTGATGTAATTACAATGCATCAGAGCATTCTCAATGCACGTGTATAGAACCACAGTCATGAACTAAGACTCTCCACTATGGTTTATTTATTTGTCTTTTATTATTCCTTGTATTACAGTAGTAACCAGCTATTAGGGCATAGTGTCACATATTCAATCATTCAATCGTTAACACTTACTAAATAAGGTTAAAACATGAGTAGATGCACACAGACAGTTTAGCATGTATTATGTGCCCTTGTGGTATTGCAAAATTGCTCTCTTTCAGGTGAGGGTTACCTCTTAACACAGTTCACTATATTTTAATGATTTGCAACTGTTGCAACTGAACATGTGACATCACCCTTGGGTGTCTATCATATAAATTGCATATCTACACATACTAAGCGCATACAGTCAGTGGCTAAACTAGAAACTATTTTAGTATGGTAGGAAATACGCCCCCACTAAGGATTGTTTGGTGGCTAGATCTACTCTGGAATGTAAAAAAGAATGTAGGGCACTTTTATGCATGCTCTGGGGGGCGCGTTAATTAGAGTGGCTCCAAGAGCTGCTCTAATTAAAGTGCCGCAGCATCTTATGCATCAGCATCCCCATGCTTCAAATGGTGGCAGGGGCAGGGACACTTGAACTAAAGTTCATTTGATAAGCTTTAGTTCAATCATCTCCACTGCCATTTTGAAGCCTGGAGACAGTGACACATGAGGTGCAGGAGTCTGATGGAGTGTGATAATAACCATACTCCTGCTGACTCCATTCGAGTCTGCTTCAACCTGCTGTAATTACAGCACATCAGAGCAGCCTCTGCACTCATGTACAGGCACCTGTAGTGACCAACCTAAGAAAACAAGGAGATGTCAAAGTCTTTAAATGGTTAAGTGTTGGTTATAAACACCTATTCAGCAAGTAAATTAGGGTGTAGTTGCTTAGATGACTTAAAAATTGATAAAACATTGTAATGAAACAGTGTTTCATTACACTACACTAATATTTAAGGTATTGTTCTTGATCTCAACAGCCCTATACGCTTTGCATCCCGGGGTGTGTACACATATACACACATACTAAGTTGAATAAAAAGAAAGTGACTTAACTAAACTAACTTCACTAAGTCCACTTAAGTTAAGCCACATCAGGGCATACACACAGACAGCTCCTTGTTACGGTGGCAGCCATCTTGTGAGCTAAGTCAACTTAACTAATACAATTCAAGATAATATACCTTGGAGGTGTATCATCTTGAGCCTCATTTAAGTCGATTTTGCTCCACATAAGTGACAGTTAAGTTGACTTAAAAATGTTAAGCTGGCTTAACTGCCAGAGAGTTATTACATGTCCATGCACCCCTTGTGACCAGAGAATTCTCCCCTTTCTCAATACACACTGATAACATTTGAAAGCAGCTGAAATTTACAAGTGTAAGGTCCTGTACTTGAGACAGAATAGTTTCATGCACTGGTATACACTGGGGGCCAACTGGCTAAGCAGTAGTTCATTAGCTCAGCAGCTCACCTGGGGGTTACAGTGGACAATAAGCTATGTGCCAACAGTGTGCCCTGGTTGTGAAGCACGTTAATGGCATGCTGGGCTGCATTAGTAGGATCATTGCCAGCAGATCAAGGGAAGAGTTTATTCCCCTCTATTCAGCACTGGTTAAGCCACATCTGGAGGGCTGTATCCACTTTTGAGCTCCCCACTACAGAAAGTATGTAGACAAATTGGAGAGAGTCCAGCGGAAATGGTTACACAGCTAGAGAAAAGGATTTATGAGGAGAAGATGAGGAAACTGGGCTTATTTAGTCTGGAGAAGAGAAGAGTGAGGGGTGATTTAATAACAGCCTTCAACTACCTGAATGATGGTATCAAAGAGAATGGAGCTAGACTCTTCTCAGTGGTGGTAGATAACAGGACAAGAAGCAATGGTCTCAAGTTCCAGCAAGGGAGGTTTAGGTTAGTTATTAGGAAAAAACATTCTCACTGGGAGGGTAGTAAAGCACTGGAATAGGCTCCTAAGAGAGGGTGTGGAATTTCTATCCTTAGCGGTTTTTAAGAGCCAGCTAGACAAAATTTTGAGAGGGTAATCTAGTTGGGGATGCTGCTGCTTTGGGTTGGGGGTTAGCCTAGATGACCTCCTGAGATCCCTTCCCACCTCAATTTTCTATGATTCTATGATTTACAGTCCCAGATACAATGCTTGGAAGGAAAGGTAGGGCATTTATAGGCTTGAATAGCCCTCTCCTTAGACAGAACCTGAGCTTAAGCCTTAGAATTCCCTTGTGCCTCAGACAGGACCTGAGTTTGTGGTTAACTTCCAGAAAATAATAGAAAAAGCATTGCTTTATTCTGGCTTTTGCCTGTAGCCATGATTATTCTTGAAATATAACTTTCAGGTATGTGGGTACCAGAGGCATAGCATGGGAAAAATGTTCCCAGGGCATCTTCTCTCCCACTCCTCCCCCACCCACAATGTCTTCTGGCTTTTGGACACAGCAGCAAGCAGCAGTGAAACCAGGATCTTCTGAATGACAGTTGCCGACACACCACAGGATGTCTGAAGCCTACCAGCCTAAACAATGTGTACCTGCTGTAAACAACATGTACTCCACCTGACATCAGAAGAGCAGTGGCCTCAGGATACACTGATTGAGACAAAC
>NW_017728909.1:2624026-2633004 GCF_001723895.1 Crocodylus porosus | reverse complement strand
AGTGGTGCAGGCTCCTAGCCTGGGGATTTTTAAAAGGAAGTTAGATGAGCACCTTGCCGGGGTCATCTGACCCCGGTGCTCTTTCCTGCTAAGGCAGGGGGTCGGACTAGATGATCTACCTAGGTCCCTTCCGACTCTGGCTACTATGAAACTATGAAACTATGAAACTGAAGACGTGAGACACCGGCTGTATGTCTATCTCACAGCACACAAATATCTGAAGTTACACAGGAGCTTCCTCACCAACACCCAACCTCTCAATGCCACACACAAGAAGACATGACTACAGATGTGGAGTGAGAGGCTGAAGAAAATACATGACAGAAGAAAAATGGACCTTCCAGCAGCTGAGTTCTTACCACCAGGGGCTGATGAACCATGGCAAAGGTGGTTATGTCTCAACAGTCTACATACCAGAGTTGGATGTTTCAAGGAACTAATGAAGAAGTGGGGCTTTACCACTGGTTCAACCATCTGTGACTGTGGCATTGCTCTTTGTCTACGCAACAATGCCTACTGTTTGAGGGCACATGTACCATGAAAGGCCTCACAAAGTACAATAAATGAGCACAAGCATGTGTAACAAAATGGTCAAATGTGGTGTAGAGACTTGAGAAGAAGCAGTGAAAGGGATTCTGGGAATTGTAGTTCTCTAGAGGAGCAGTAGCGTTTGAAGCAGCCGGGGGGAACTTTCATCCTCTTTTTTTGGTTGCTGCAGCCCATTTCCAGGGGGCAAAAAAATTCTGATTTTAGCTACAAAAATTGTCCCTAGCCCCCACAGCCTCAGTAGCTGTGAATGCCACTGGTGCTCTGCAAAACTATGAACTGTGGAAAGCACAATGATTAAGTTTGCAGATAACATCAAGCTGTGGGGAAATGCAGACACATCAGGGAACGGGGTAAGGATCCAGACCTTGACAGGCTGGTTCTATGGGCTCAATGCCATCAGATGAGGTTCAATAGGGACAAGTGCTGGGTCCTTCACCTGGGTAGGAAGAACCCTCATCATAACTATACAATGAGTGACAATCCACTGACTGACACTGCATCTGAAAGGGGCCTAGGGAGGTGACAGTTGACCAGAAGGTGAATATGAGCCACCAGTGCAATGAAGTCACCAGCAGGGCAAACAGAAGTCAGGTGTGCCTCAGCTGATATGTTGCCAAGAGATCCAGAGAGGTGCTCCTCCCCCTCTATTCAGCATTGGTGAGGCCACAGCTGTAGGAAGGATGTGGATAAGCTTGAAAGGGTACATTGAAGGACTACCCATATAATCAGGGGATGGAGAATAGACTCCAGGAGCCGGGTTTGTTCAGTCTGAGTAAGAGAAGACTGAGAGGTGACTTGATAGCCGCCTACAAGTATGTCAGGGGTGAACACCAAGATCTAGGGGAGTAACTCTTCAGAAAGGCACCTCTTGGGAGGACAAGTTCCAATGGACACAAGCTACTTGAGGGAAAATTTAGGGTGGACATATGGAAAAACTTATTTTCCATACGGGAATCTAGAATCTGGAAAACATTCCCAGTAGAGGAGGTGCAGTTGCCATCCCTGGAGGTGTTCAAGAGGAGGCTGGACAAGCACCTTGTTGAGCTCATTTGAGCCCAACTACCTCTTGCCCATGGCAGGGTACTGGACTTGATCTTACAGGTCCCTCTTGGTCCTACTATTCTATGATTCTATGATTCCCAGAATACTTGTGCTGTATGACCCACACTGACTGCACTGGCTGCTTTCTACTGCTGAAAAGTGAAAGAAGCATGAGGTACCCATCGCCTTAGGTGCCACCTGGGATGCATGCCCCACTTGCCCAACCCAGGTTGCTGAGGAGTACTTTATTTCATTCATAACCAGTTACCTAATTTGGCATTTTATTAAGGATTACTGCAGTTTGGGGGTTCCAAAAGTGCCTAAGCACAAATTTGTTTAACTTTCATCAGGACTTGAACTCTTACAGTACCGGGATAATTGGAAATCTTATGGTTTTTGCTGCAGTAAATTAGCCAAGCGAGAAGCTGTCACATAAACTTTACCCATAATTTAACTGCTGTGGACTTCCAAAGCTTAGAGCAAACTTCCTTTGTTTGGAGGAGGTATGTCATCCATGGTTCTGTGTGTGTTATGTGCTCCCCCCACCCTGCTTTGTGAGCACTCCACAAAGAACGTGGTTCTGTTGCTGTTCTTTGATGGAGATCATAGAATCATAGAAAATTAGGGTTGGAAGGGACGTCAGGAGGTCATCTAGTCCAACCCCCTGCTCAAAGAAGAACCACCCCAACTATATCATCCTAGCCAAGGCTTTGTCTAAGTAGGTCTTAAAAACTTCCAAGGATGGATAGTCCACAACCTCTCTCAGTAACCAATTCCAGTACCTTCCTAGTGAGACAGTTTTTTTTAGTATCTAACCTAAACTTTCCTTGCTGCAACATGAAGCAGTTTCTCCTTGTTCTGTCATCTGCCACCATTGAGAACAGTCCAGCTCCATCCTCTTCTGACCCCCCACTTCAGGTAGTTGAAGGCTGCTATTAAATCCCCTCTCAGTCTTCCCTTCTCTAGGCTAAATAATCGAAGTTCCTTCAGCCTCTCCTTAGAAGTAATGTCCCCCAGTCCCCTCACCATTCTTGTCACCCTCCACTGGACTCTCTCCAATTTGTCCACATCTTTTCTGTAGAGGGAGGGAGGTGAGGCAAAACTGAACACAATACTCCAGATGTGGCCTCACCAGTGCTGAATAGAGGAGAATAATCATTTCCCTTACCTTGCTGGCAACACTCCTACCAGTGCCGCCCAGTATGCTGTTAGCCTTCTTGGCAACAAGGGTACACTTTTGGCTTATATTCAGCTTATTGTCCACTAGATGAATGGACTTTTCAGGTCCTTTTTTGCAGAGCTGTTGCCCAGTCAGTCAGCTCCCAGCCTGTACTAGTGCATGGGATTTTCCATCCTAAGTGCAGGACTCGGCAGTTGTTTTTGTTGAACTTCATGAGATTCCTTTTGGCCCAATCCTCCAATTAGTCTAAGTCACTCTGAATCCTAGCCCTATCTTCCAGTGTATCTTCTACTTCACCTAGCTTGGTGTTATCTTGAACTTGCTAAGGGTACACTCCATTCCATTTTCCAGGTTGTTTATGAAGATACTGAACAAAACCAGTTCCAGAACTGACCCCTGGGGCACTCCACTTGATACTAGCCGCCAACTAGACATTGAGACACTGATTACTACCCTCTGACTCTGATGATCCAGCCAGTTTTCAATCCACCTTACAGTCCATTCATCTAATGCATACTTCCTTATGAGAATGTTATGAGAGACCATATCAAAAACCTTGCTAAAGTCAAGGTACACCACATCCACTGGTCTCCCCGCATCCACAGAGCCAATCATCTCATAGAAGGCAACCAGGTTGCTCAGGCATGACTTGCCCTTGGTGAATCTATGCTGACTGTTCCTAATCACCTTCTTCTCCTCCAAGTGCTTAGAAATGAATGCCTTGAGGATCTGCTCCATGAGATCAATGTGAGTTACCTGTGGGGGTTCATCCTTTCAACTTCAAAAGTTTGTATTTCAGTTCTTGGTTGGTCAGGATGGTGGCTGTCATGCAAGTATACCTTAAAGTTCACACTTCTACTTTGCTCCAGTTCATTGTGGTTAATTGTACCCCTACAGAAATAAAACTACAGGTAGGAATTGGTTTCATTTCTACCTAGAAGAACTTTGCAATCTCCTATACCTGGTGAAGGGTGCCTGTGGTCAAAAGCTTGCAGATAAAGACCTTTTTTTAGCAAATATCTAGCTGGTCTAATAAAAGATATCACCTCAGCAATGAGTTCTGATTCCAGCTAGAAATTGATGCATTGTTGGGGTGACCCATTTATATTCCTTTTACTTTAGCAATGTTTCCTGTGTGAGCAGTAGTGAGATGAGGGTCTATCTTCTAGCAGTGCATTCTGCATGAATTGGGTTCATGCTCCAAAGGCTGATTATACCAAGACCCTGATAAGCTTCATCACAATAGAAGCACAAGAAGTACGGCAAAAGACCAGTGTGACTGAACAAGGAGCTTCTAAAATACCATAAATGAAAAAGGAAAGCATACAGGCAATGGAAGAATTGGCAGGTCACCAAGGAAATATACCAGGAATAGCAAGAACCTTCAGTGATGAAGTCATGAAGGCAAAGATAAAGAACAAGCTGCACCTAGCAAAGGAAATTGAGGACAATTAGAAGAGGTTCTATAAGTGTACTGGCCAGAAAAGAAGGACCAGGGAACCTGGGGTCCACTGTTAACAAGTCATGGGGAATTCCAGCAGAAGATGCAAAGAGGGCAGAGCTACTCAACAGCTACTTTGCCTCAGTCTTCACAAAAAAGTAAGCTGCAGCCAGACACCTAATAAGGATTATCTGGATAAGGAAGGGAACAAGATGAGGGATGACATAACAAATGAGAGGGGTAGAGAGCTCTTGATGAGTCTGAATGAATGCAAGCCAGAAGGATCAGATGAACTTCATCCCAGGATACTGACAGAGGAGATCTTGGAGCCCTTGGCAATGAAGTCATGGGGGATGGTTTAGGTACCAAAGACCTGCTAAGGCAAAAAGGAGGACCTAGGTAACTACAGAAATACGTGGGAAGTTACTGGAGCATATCCAAAGGAAGGCCATTTGCGAGCATCTGGAGGAGGAAAGGCTGATCACAAGCAGTCAGAATGGATTCATGAAAAACAAATAATGTCAGACAAATTTGATCTCCTTCTTTGACGAAGTAACTACCTGGGTGGATGAAGGGAAACCTGTGGATACATTGTAGCTAGACTTCAGCAAGGCTTTTGACAAGGTGATCACATGGATGATCTCTGGAGGTCCCTTCTCTCTGATTCCATGATATGTTAGTGACTCATTTTTCTAGAGAGGGAAGCCTGGAAAAAATATGCAAAGCAGAAAAAATAATAATGTGGGAAATTTAAATAACAAACAGTATTAGCTTTTACAAGCAATCAAGCTTTTAAAATTGCATTGCTTAAAGCCCATTAAACAAAGCAAAACTCCTTGCCAAATCAGTAAATATAAGTTGTTTACAGCAAACAGAATATCATTGGAAATTCTAATTCCTGAACTTTTCACTGATAAAAAAATCGTGGCTCATCAGTTATTCAAACATCAACATTGCTCCAAATTGATTCTGGGATGGCTGTTAGACTCATTTGTAACAGTAAGAGAAACTAAACAGATTAGAGCTGGAGGATAAGAGGAGGTATGCTGTAAACACAGAGAAATGTATACTGGAGTTTTTTTTTAAAAGGGTTGTCTAAAATTAGGCTCTAAAGCCCATGTTTTAGTGCTTAAATAAGTAGCCTGAGTTTAAAACATGCTGAGAATAAAAGGGGCTAGGAGATGCTCAACGCTTACAGATATCAGACCACTTATTAGGTGTCCAGTTTTGAATTTTTAGGCCTAACTGCAAAAATTGTAGCCCCCATTTCAGGTTAATAGGCCGTTGTTAATGACCATCTCATGACCACTCAAGTACCTGACTAATGTTACTCATGAGAATAGTTTCTCTGAAATTACATGAACTCTCATTAAATATTTGCAAGGTCAGGACGCAATAGGCTTCCTGATGCTCAGGGAAACTTTAACTAGGAATATGTCTTTTCCTTTTTCTCTTCCTCTTCCTCCTTCTCTTCTTCCTTTTCTTTTTCTTCTTCCTCGCCTCTTCCTCCTCCTAGTGTCATTGTCATAAATTAGATATTTTTTTCCAGAATCTGCTAAAGTTATTTAGCAAAATTGAGCAGATTCATTGGAATCTGACAGGGCCCACAACATGAGTGCTTCTCCTATGGCCATCAATTTATTTATTATGGCATTCAGTAAGCCTCACCTCCTAATGTCTTGTGTTCAGCCATACTTTATACTCACATCTGTTAGTTTAAAGTATTTTCAGTTTATTGAAAAAGACTTTACAAAGAAAAAACAGATGATGACAATCTCATCTGTCAAAACTGTTATTAAAGCCGGTAACACTGTGAGATTTTGTTGAAAATGAAAGCATCATTTATTTTTTATCAAACGTTTTATAAACAATCACATTTGAGAAGGATTTGGGGGACCTGGAGAGCCCTCAACAAAATGCAGCTCATTATGTTGCTTTGTTTAATGTGCTGCTCAGAGATAAGCAGTGGATGCTTTCCATTACCTCAATGGGAGGTATACTAGCTGGTGTGACTAGAGAGGTGGAAAAATCACCTATGCACAAATGCACATTTATCAATCACAAAGAAAGTAGTGAATATCAAATGGCTGGGAAGTATTCATATGAAGTGAAAGGGAAAAATACAGAGAGGCAGATTGTCAGTCCTCTGGTTTTAAAGTGTTTCGGCTTAGTTTTGAGAATATTTGCAGTTTAATTATCATAACAGAACATAAGGGAAGATGAATCTGCAATTCCCCCTCAAAAAATGGGGTTGTGTGTGTGGCTAGGGAAGGTAACCTCTACGCATTACCCAAGCAAAACCAAAATCCAATATGGTATGCCTTGGGAGCCTAAGAAAGGGTCCACATTGAGCAGAATGCAATGGCAATTACTGAACTCAATAGGGTTTGGGTCAAGCCCAAATGCTGAGTTCATTATAATGTCTTTACTCATTTTTCAGCCAAGCAAATAGGGCAAAGTTTGTGTAGAAGCTCTTAGCCATGAGATACCCATGAATATAATATGTGGATAGTTTAGTTCAGCTCAGGTGCATCAGACTTAAGAAAAGAGTGTGAGTGGGTGGCTTTAAGCAGTTCCTAGGCCACCTGATGATTCCCCTAGGCTGAAGGATCCCCTACCACAGGCCAGATAATCTGGGGCATTTATACACATAACTTTTCATCCCACAATGTGCTGGAGATCTGGTAGGTCAGAGAAGACTCGATTAATCGCATCAGCTCATGATTAATCGAGTCTGCTCCACACACAAGCTGAAATGCACTGCACTGTATCGCATGCAGTTGTATAAAAGGGAAAATGTGAATCAGCACACAGAAAATGGTGGTGGTGCACTTTTGAACTAAAACATCTCTGATGTATTTTAGTTCAAAAGTGCGCTGCCACCATTTTCTCAGTGCTGACATGTATCTTGCTGTTTATACAACTGCATGTGCTGCAGCAAGTGCCCAACACTGCGACACAAGCATGTGTACAAATGCCCCTGGTTTGCAGTTATTTTCAGCTACACAAAGGCACACAAAGTTGCTGATTGGAGGCAAAGGGGCAACCATTTTGCCAGGCATGGCAACAGATCTCCCAGTACCCACTCCTCCATCGCCATCTCAGAATAGGGGGCTTTGAGCCCCCAGCCAGGCTGAGGCAGGGGGACATAGTCCCTGCCCGGGCTCTGGTGGCAAAGCCCACTCTGGTAGTAGGCAGCTTCTGGGGGCAGGAGCAATCTCCTGCTCCCTGGTGGACAGCTGACCAGGAGCAGATTTGCTCCCAGTCAGGCATCTACATGGGTGCTACTGCGCCCTTACTAACTGAAAGTAAATTTGCTACTTGCATTTTCAGGTAGCAATTTACTCACCATTAGGAAGGTGTACTGTCTAGTAAGCATGTGCACATGTAGATGCACATGCTTACTGCAAGAGTAAACTATGCTACTGCGCAGTTATGCATCCCATACAGACACTCGCTGTGTGTTCTAGTCCTGGTTTTAACTCTGCAGATCTTATCATTTACATTACAGGTCCAAATTCTATTCCCAGTTATACCAATTCAAACCCAGTGTAAAATCTGGCCTCCATCATCCCCAGCAGCTTCTTCAAATCTGGACCCTAGGTTTATTCTTGTATAATGTAGCAAAGAATTTGATCTGTAATTTTAACAGAGTTTTGAATAGCAGGTAAAAGTTTCAATTCATTTAGACATATCCACCAGCTCATTGATTCTTCCTGAGGCCTACTCCATGGAATGAATTTGGGTTTTCTAGACTAAGATATTTGTAATATATGTCAAAGGTTATGATCCTTTCCCAAAAGTAAAATACCTGCCAAATTTGGAGGTATTATATCTCCATTCACTTCAAACTTTGGAAAAAGAATCTTCTTTTGGCAAAATTGCCTTATAGAACAAACTACTAAAGATTCATAATGCAATTGCTTTTCTTGAGGAAGAAGATATTGTAAAATGGTACAAATACTGCTTTGTTTGAAGGATTCCAAGTTTTGGTTTAAATGACTCAAAATGAGGTTCATAGACCAACTGAAGAAAACTCAGCTAAAGAGCATATACAAATAAGGCCACTGACATTGTTGGTCATTTTCATTTCTTTTCTGCTGTTCCAAACATTTAGGCTTGAATTAAATAATGATGGAAAGATCTCAAAGGATTCAAAATCATACTTGTGGATATGTTTTCAAAAGCACTTAGCATTTATCTAACTCTGTCCCCATTGAAGTCAGTGGTAAAACTCCAGTTTTTTCCAATGGGAACAGAGGTAGTCCATTGTCAAATGCTTCTGAAAATATAACCTGTAGTATACAAGAATATCATAGTATATTTAATAGTTCTTGAGCCTTCTTGGGTTGTTCACTGTATACTGTTTTTGAAATCATAAGGAATCAGTCAAAGCAATAGTTTGTATGTAGACACATGCTGATTATTTGCATTTATTTGAGAAACATAATTATTTAGGATCCAGCTGTGCCTGCATTGCTGCTGCTTCTTGTTCTTCTTCATCATCTTTTCTTACCTACAAAGAATAAAAGAAACAGCACATCCCTGTGTCTTGGTGTTTACTGCATACCCCTATTCTTCCTCAAGCTCTCCATATAGTGAGATCAAAAAGCCCTGTCTCTCTGGAACTTAGCTTCTTGCATCGTAGCTCCATTTATCTTTACTGCCATGTATATTTACAGCAAACTGAAGTGACTATCTGCATATCTCTGAGAATTAGGAAAAATATCTAGGAAAATCCGCACTCCTCAAATCATTTATGTTACA
>NW_017728909.1:2607504-2623481 GCF_001723895.1 Crocodylus porosus | reverse complement strand
GCTGGAATTCTAGTGTGACAAAGCAGACTCAATTAATTGAGTCTACTGGAGTGTGGCAATTACTCTGCTCCAGCAGCCTCCTGCGTCAACGTATCAGCACCTCCACACTTAAAAATGGCAGCAGGGGTGCTTGAACTAGAGCATGTCAAACAAGCTTTAGTTCAAGCACCCCAGCACCATTTTAAGCATAGGGATGCTGATACATGACAGACAAAAGCTCTCTGAACCACTCTAATTAAAGCACTGCCCCTTCTACCTCAGAACATGTATAAAAGTGCCCTCCATTGTGAGGTGCCAGGAAAATGTGCATTAGCCTGTCTTAATGTGCATTAAATAAATAGCACACTTTTTAGTGATGCTTTAATGCACTTTAAAATAGGCTAATGAGCATTAAAATGCACATGTAGATGTGCCCACTTCTGACAACATTGGCTTCAATCTTTCTCCTCAGTTGCCCCAGTGAAACAAGGAGATAATACCATCTCATCTTCACAGGGGCTTAGTGAAAGATACAAAAACTATGCTCTTTAGCTAATACACATTAGTCTTCATACAGCACGTCTATACTGTGATGAAAATGCCCTAGGATGTCCCATGAGAAATTATAATTCTGTATTTAGATTTGGGTTTGGCTGGTGTGCAATAGATAATGCAGGTGCCACTGTCATGAATCACTTGCTTCATTAAAATGTTGGCCCAGCTCCCCTGTGACAGACCAAGGGTATGTCAACTGGAACCAATGGCATGGAAGTGCAAAAAATACAGAGAAGCTGGAAGGAAGTGAGATGCCTGTAGAAATTAAGTTGGAGAAAGCAGCCAGATACCTGAAGATGCTCCTTAGATAAAGCAGTTAGATGAGAGTTGGAAGGCTGGAAAAGTTTACAGGAAAGAGAGCAGCAATAGTGTTTGTCAGCTGGCTTTTCCTAGGCCAGAAAGATAAAGCCAGAGATCTAAGTGCCAGAGGATCAGCAGAGGGGCTTACATGATAACTTATTTGAACTAAAACCAGAGACGGTAGAGGAATGCCTGGGAGGGGTATAGATGGGCTTGTCTGTTAAGTAGCCCAGAATAAGAAAGAAAATCTCCTAGGTGGCCTATGCTGGGAGAAGGGAAAAATTTCAGTGGGAAGAAGTGGCTATTTGACAAGGGGGAGAGAGAAAGAGCTAGGATGATGAGCTGAAACTAGGGACATTAAGGGCATGTCTACATGTCACCCTGTGGCAAAGTAGCAATGTATGGCATGCTATAACATCATAGTCATCACATGGGTCTACACTTGATCAGCATCTATGCCACTGTAGCAGCACGTTCCCCTGTTGTAGCACATCACTATGGCAATGTAGCAGTGAAATCTAAACACACTATGTACACAGGGCAGTAGGGGCAGTTCCTGAACCATGTTTTGGTACTTCCAAAAGGAAGTACTAAAGCATGGTGCCGTAGCAACGACATCGTACACGTGTAGGTGCACCCTCTGTGTCGATGTACTTCACTCTAGACTCCTAACGACATGTTATGTGCATGGTGGCACAAACAGATTTTGGATGGGGATTTAAAGAATTATTTTGCACTGTTGAAGAAAGCACATAGTCCAGAGAGACTTATATAGGGTTCCATGTAGTCCCAGCTACAGAGCTAAACTCTGCAGTAGGTCATAACTTCTTGTTGACTGTTGGCAACAGAAGTCCATGCTGCATCAATGATATAAGTTCTATGCTGAAAAAAAGTGTACAACCATGTATTGTCACACATGCACAATAGCATTTAATTAAAGGTTACACAGGCAGCCTTAATTTTGGCATTTTCTAACTTTGGCTTGCTTGACTTGACAGCCTTAATGATACTGATGTAAAGCTGTGTATGTATATAGACTTGAGGCCACACCTATTATAAATTCTTGAGAATCGGTTGAGCCTTATACAAAAGGCAGTTTAGCTATAGTTTAGCTACAAAGATTGTAACATTTTTTATTTCTCAATATTAGAAATGCATACCAGTGCCCCAGTATAAGCAGATGGACTTTACATCCTGTTCTGAATACAGGGGGCACGTCAACATGAGACGCTATGTTGCTGTAGCAATGAGCTATGGTGATGTAGCTCATTACTATGGCGATGTAGTGTCAGCAGACACGAACTGTGACACTGATGCTACTGCACAGTTGCAACAAGCTACTGCATAGTAGCTCATTGCTACTGCTTAGTAGGGTCAGAAAGACTTGGGTGCTGCTGGGACTAGTAGTAACAACTGTGCAGTCAGGTGTATGCGTAGGCATGCCTAGGGTGTTAGAAAATAACGTGTCACATAAAATCCAAGTATACTCAATTGCTGAAGCTTGTCTTAAGCTGTAGCTCAAGAATAAATATGTTACAACTCTTGCAACTTACCTGCTCTTGGATTTCCCTGATAAAGATCTGAGTTGCTACTTCCTTCTGACATGTGTTCCTGCTTTGAGAATGACTCAGTAGAGGTACTCTGCATCACTGAAGCTTTAGCCAGTTCAACTGCAAATGTGCAATTTTCTGGCTAACCCAGCAGGAACTGAACCAGGAGCCACTGGAACTAAGAAAGTGTCTTGTCAGCATGCAACTATGCAGCTACTAATTTTTTCTTTAGAGTGAGCAAAGAGAGGGAACACAATGAGCAGTGTGAAACAACAGCATGTTATGCTGAGATGGGGGGTTAGACTCACAAATGCAGTGATCCAGCTGTTCTGCAGAAAGCAGCTGAAGAGGATTGAAAAAAAATTAACAACTCTAAGGCAAGAAGTTTTAGATTTCAATATAAATCATTAAACAGGCCTCTGTCTTCTAGTGTTACTACAGGTGTGTATAATATTTATTATAGTCATACTTAAAAGTCATCTCCTTCATGACCTATAAAAAGTGAAAACTTGGTCATAGTACTAGCAAAGAATATAAGAGTATCACATGCGCATGCATGGAAAAAACTAGGAAGGTCAAGGCACAATTTGAGATGCAGGTGGCAAGGGACATAAGGAACAATTAAAAGTATATCAGAAGTAAGAAGAAGGCCAGAGGAACCATAGGTCCTTTATGGAATGCAGAAGGCAACCTAGTTATGGATGATTCAAAGAAGGTTGAAGTAATCAATGCCTTTTTAACTTAAGTTTTCAAAAATAACAGCAGCTAGCTGAGGACAAGAATAGACAGCAGCAAAAATAGGGAAGGATGCAAAAATCCTAAAGTAATGGCAGAACAGGTTAGGGTTTACTTAGAAAAGTTAGATACTTTCATGTCAGCTGGCTCAGAGAGGACCTGGGGTAGTGAAACTGCTAAGGTGCATAGTTGATAGCCTGGAGGTCATAAATTCAAGGCCACAGCAGAAGTGCTCATGGCATGGCTCTGTGAATTCTGCTAAATATGTCATCAAAAGTATACAAGGAAGGAAAGGCAGGGCTGGATGGGATGTACCCTAGGAACTGGCTGGTGTAATTTTGGAGCTATTGGCTATCCTCTTTGAGGACTTGTGGAGTTCATGTAAGGTACCAGATGACTGGAAAAGGAAAAATATAGTGCCTGTCTTTAAGAAGGGCATGAAGGAGAATCGGGGGAATTACAGACCAGTAAGCCTGACCTTTATATGTATCAAGATCATAGAGCAGGCCCTCCAAGAATTCTAATATAATAAATGGCTTAGTCCGCCTGTCTGTCTGTCCGTAATGCTCTTGGAGCACTCTGATTCATAGAATCATAGAATCAATGAGTCGGAAGGGACCTAGACAGATCATCAAGTCTGACCATCTGCCATGGGCAGGAATGAGCACTGGGGGTGGGAGGGGTCATAAGACTGGTTACTGAAACAACAAATCAGAGTGTTCGAAGAGCATTATGAACAGGAAGTGGAGGCGGTGGCAGCAGTGTGGTGGAGCACCACCATAATAGGAGGGATGGAGCAGGGGGGTGAGGCCAGCACTGCTGACCTCGCCCCTCCCCAGCCTTGCTCCTCAGAGGCACTGGCCTCACTCCCCCCCAGCTCTGCTCTTCAGAGATGGCAGAACGTCACCATGATAGTGGGGATGTAGCAGGGTGCTCCCCCCCTGCCCTGCTCCTCAGAGGCAGTGGAGCAGAAATGGAGCTGGCCTCCCCCCGCCTACCTCCCCCACTCCTCTGAGGTGGCAGAAAACTGCAATGATGGTGAGGATGGAGGGGATGGAGCACAGGGGTGAGGCCAGTGGCACTGGCCTCACGCCCCACTGGCCCTGCTCCTCAGAGGCAGCAGAGCACCACCATGACAGTGGGCACAGAAAGGATGGAATTGGTGGGTGAGGCCACCGTTCCTGGCCTCCCCCTTGGCCCTGCTCCTTGGAGTTCTCAAATAGCTTTGTCATTGGCCATGCGATGATGTGTTAATTTGAGTATCACTTGAAAATCAAGAGAAGTGATTCTTCCACTCTATTCAACCCAGGTGATGCTCCTTGCTTCACCTGGAGTACTGTGTCCAGTTTTGGGCCCCATACTTCAAGAAGGTTATTGACAGTTTGGAACAAGTCCAGCACAGAACAATAAAAATTGATAGAAGCCTGACAGGCAAGCCTTATGAGGAAAGGCTGAAAGAACTAGGTTTAGTTCATCTGGAGAAGAGAAGTTTGAGAGGGGATTCATAACAGTCTTCAAATACCTGAAGGATGATTACCAAGAGGATGGAGATGGGTTTTTCTCTGTGGCTGTAGACAACAGGACTAAGAGCAATGGCCTCAAGCAGCAGCAAGGAAAATTTAGGGTGGAGATTAGGAGAAACTTTCTGAATATGAGGTGGTCAAGCATTGGAACAGGCTACCTAGAGAAATTGTGGAAAGAGCTAGTTAGACAGATACTTGGCTGTGATGGTTTATTCAGGGACAATCCTGCCTTTAGTAGTGGGGGCTGCATTAGATGACCTTGTGAAATCTTTTCCATCTCTACTTTCCTATGAATATAAGGTATATACATCAGTCTCAGAACAGGGACCTCAGAACCTCAGCTTCTTCCCATCCCAGGTGGAATGCTAATTGCTAACTGAGAACAGGTCTGGGGCTGCAGCCACAACCATTGCTGCTGGCTGCCCCAAATCCAGAGATGCTAGAAGGTAAGTGGGGGATAGGAGGGGGAAACAGCAGGAAAGCAGAGGGTGGGACAGGGGCATACAACAGGAGGCTAGATGGCAGTGTAGGGGAAACAGGTGACAGGGGAGCAAGCACAGGCATGGGAGTAGCAAGGGGTAGGGAGGCAGGTGGCAGAGGGGACAAGTGGCAAGGGATAGGCACAGGCACAGAGGTGATGACTTTGGGGTTAGGTGGCAGGGGCAGGTACAGGCACAGGGAGCAAAGGGAAGGGAAGGGCAGGAAAGAAGGATAAGGGACAGGGGGCAAGGGATGGAGGCCTGGTACCTCACTCTCTGCTACAGCTTTCCTTACCACAGCTGTGGGGGGGGGATAAATTTAAGACAACCATCCAATAATTTGATTCTATACATTGGAAATTATAACAAATTATAATTTTCCATGTATAGAATCTGATTATTGGGACTTCAAAGCTGAGCACCTTCATTAACTTCCATCTGTACATGCCAGGAGCCCAGGGCTTGGCTGACATAGCCCAGTACTGCTCCTGGCTATTTTCAAACTGGGAAGAGGAGAAGGGGGGAAGCGAATGGAAGGAGCTCATTCTGGGGGTTGCCCAGCCAGAACTGGGGATGGGGCAGGTAGATTGGAGTCCCCCCCCACCTAAGGTACCAATCCACCCATGTCCCCACACCAGCACAGCTGGGGAAATCTCAGAACGGGAGCTGGAAAAGAGGAGGTGGAGCTTGAGGAAGAGGCTGCAGAGATGAAGCTTGATCACTAAATTTGATCTCAATTACCCACCCTCCCAACCCAACAGCTAACATCTGTTGAGTTGGAAGGATCAGTCTAACTCATGGCACTTTCTATGGAGCACCATGAGTTAGAACTAGGAGCTGCACTTCTGTCTGTGCCTATAGTGTTTACCACTCCCCAGTCCCCATTTATACATTGTCTTTCTAGAAACTTAACTTTTAGGAAAAGAACCTTATCCTGTAAAAAACTGAGTATGCTCTTAGTGTCATGCAAAGATTATACATCTCATACATGAACATATTACATAAGTATTTTACATATTCAAAGTGCTGTACACATGTTAGCCAATCTTCAAAAGAACCTTATATTACAGGTAAATGTGGATTATCCAAGTTTTCCAAATGAAGAAATTATGAGACACCAATCTTTTTCTCCATGCTAGGCTATTAAATCAATATTTTGTTATCTAAATCTTTACATACCTAGAACTGGAATGACCCATTCAGAAGTTGCCACATTGCTCAAGGCATTTGTTGCTCCTGGTTCAAAATAAGGATAGGCATGCTTAGCCAACTGAGTAATGTAACTGTCTGAACATTTATACTGTAAATAATATAATGTTTTAATGACTATTAAAATAAGTAAACCTGGGCAATATATAATTATGAAATGATTCCAAGGTAATTTTTCCACTGCAGTACGTGGTGGGAAAATTGCTATTAAAAAATACTAGCTTCACTATATTTATTCAATATCACAAACACTGCTAGAATACACGGCCTGAGAGGAAACATCTTGTTTACAATGATTTTGAGTACAGTAGCTAGGAGTCTCATGAAAACTACATATAGCATTATAATAAGGAAGCATTTATAATATCCTTGTAATATTTATTAATGCGAAAAATGCAGTTAAATGTTTTATGAAAGAGCTATTGTACACTTGGGTTTACAGCAAACAGTTAAAGCTGCTAGAGTGGAATGTTTGCTTAGATTTGGCAAGAAGAAATATTGTAAATAATTCAAAGAGTGTAATTTGATTCTAGATTTTTCTGGGCTATGTGGCATATGGCCCTTCTGTTTTTGTTTTATTTAGCTTTGCTGCCTCTGTTACGTAACTGTTCTTTTTAGTCTGTAATTAAACTTCAAGGTCAACCAGGAATTAAGCTCAGATGAAGTTTGTGTAATGGAAATAAGTGAGACTGGACCATGCAGTGTTGCATCACTCTTTCCTTCTTTCTGAATCATCTGGTATTAAGAAAAAGTGTGACCGTGGGAGGGAAAGAAGAACCTGCAACCTTCCACAGAACCAGAAGACCAAGGCAGGAAAACCCTAACACCACCTCACGCTTGAATGACATAGATTCTCCAGCCCACAATGCAGATAAAGGACACAGCAGGTGGTTCACTGTCTGTAGCTATAGAAATATGAAGCACAGGCTGATTTTTAAAAGGGATTAATTACAAAGAGGTTCTTGAATGATTGTTGATGCATTCATTTATGAATAGTATTCGTTTTGAATAGAGTACTGATGGTTCACAATTTGTATTTGGACTTGATTAGCCTTTGCAGGCTCAAATGGGGACCAGAGACATAAATAAAATATAGTAAAGCTTTATTTAAAAAAATAAATCTTCTAGTTCTTTCTGTAGTTTGGGATTGCTTCTGCTTTCCCATGTTCTATGTAGTTGGGTTTTAAGTTTTAACTACTTACTGTCCTTATCCTTGATATGTAAATCTTCATCTCTCCACCTTAGGAAGGGCATCAATGACCACACAAATTCAAGAGAAAGAGATGAATCTGCTATAGAGTCTGGTTACACATCATGTAAAGATTACTTATCTTTCTGTTCTGAGTTTATGTTCGTAAAGTAATGGAACTGAGCAAAGCCTGTGTAGATTAAGATAGTAGCCGAGAATCTTGTTAGTAAGGCTGTGAGATTAATTCTTTGTTCTTTTTATGAGAGTCATGGTTTGGATGAATGACCAAAGGACTAGCAATGACTTGATCCTAACTCTTAATACAGTTTCTATCCCTCATTAATTCTGTGAGGTTGGACAAATCACTTCACCCCTTTTCTTCAGCTCCTCATATGTATAACAGGGATAATATTAAATTATCTTATAAGAGTCACTTAGTTAATCCATGAATTATATAGATACTGGAAATGGGTCAGTTGAAAGTATCTAGGTTAGGGCCAGAGGGGACAGCAAGAAGGAAGATGCCATAGTGGGTGTCTGCTACAGACCACTAAACCAGGAAGATGAGGTGGATGAAGTTTTCTCCACACAGCTAGCTGAAGTTTCCTGATCATAAGACCTGTTTTTCAGGGGTGGGATTTCAATCATCCTGACACCTGCTAGAAGGGCAATGCAGCAGTGCATAGGCAATCCAGAAAGTTTTTGGAGAGTTTTTTTGGAGCGTATTGGGGACAACTTCCTGGTGCAAGTATTGGAGAGGCCAATGAGGGTTCATGCTCTTCTTGATCTGCTGCTCTCAAACAGGGAAGAATTGGTGGGGAATGTAGAAATGGTTTGTAAGTTGGGCAGGAGGCAACGCCCCCCCACAGCTCATCCCAGACTCCCCTCCCCATGCCCTGATACTCACTGCAGGCGTGAAGAAGAGCAGCAGCTGGGGAGAGATGCCAGGGCAGGCTCAGCAGTTCCAGAGCTGCCTGAGCCTGAGAATCAGTGGGCCTCAGGGGTGTGGCTTTGGAGAGGCGCAGGCTGCTCAAGAGGCAGCTGGAGATGCAGTTGGCCCAGCGCGAGGAGGAGCAGAGTGGAATGCCAGTGGGGAAATGCCAACTATGGAGTCGGGGAGTACAAGCCCCAGGAAGGAGACTGGGCATCTGCCAGAGGATGCTGGCAGGCGAGATGGGGAGCCCAAGCCTCAGGAATAGAGGGATTCTGGGGAGCAACAAGGAGCCCAGGTACCATGGTGGGGAGCGGCAACAAAGGACTGCCCATACCTTCGGGCAGCATGGCAAGGAGGGAGGTGCAGGAAACCACAAAGCCCTGAAAAGGAGAGACAGACAATTCCAGTTGGTGGGACCCAGACAGCCCAGCTGCAGGTCAGGTGGGCTCAAAGGGGGAAGGGACATGGACCCAAGTGGGGCTTGTGCATGAAACCATGGAGCCCTGCATAGCGGAGACAGGCAATACCAGCTGGTGGGACCCAGGCAGCCCAGCCACAGGTCAGACAAGCTCAAAGGGGAAAGGGACATGAACCCAAGGGGGCTTGCCCAAGAGGGCCAGCAGAGGACTGGCACAAGACGGCCAACCCTTCCAAATGCCTACTAGGCAAAGAGGGACAATGGAGTCCTTGGCAAGACCAAAGGCACCTGGGAGACAAGATCCCAGGAGCCTGTCAGTGGACTCTGACCTCTTATGTTCAGTTTTACTTCTAAGTTGCAGTTAATCCCAGACCAGGATGTGTTTAGTTGCCCAGGTCCAAAGATGAAGGACAGCCTTGGGAAGAGTAACAGCCAAGAAGACCCAACCCTTGGAGGCGGGTGGTGCAGATGAGACAGGATCATCCCAGTGTAAGACCTGTGGAGAGCAGAGTCCATTCCTGATCATGGATGTGGTGTGGGGGGTAAAGGGGAGGTTGGAGCCCCATGAAGAAACCTAGGGTTGAGATCTCCTCCAGCCACCTAGAGGGAACTGCCTCGCAAGAAAAATAACAATGAACATCAAAGAAGTGGCAGATGAGTAGGAGCAGCACCCAACCCACCTCAGTGGTGCTGAATCCGGATCATACCCTGATGTCACTCAGGGGCAAGGCATCAACCAAGAAGGGGCTAAAGCCCTATAACAC
Source organism: Crocodylus porosus (assembly GCF_001723895.1). Lineage (NCBI taxonomy): Eukaryota > Metazoa > Chordata > Crocodylia > Crocodylidae > Crocodylus > Crocodylus porosus. The sequence goes on along the minus strand of NW_017728909.1, from coordinate 2,613,846 downwards.
AGTCTCTCATGACATTCTCTCAGGCGAGCTAAGGAAGTATGCATTGGATGAATGGACTGCAAGGCATATAGAAAACTGGCTGGATCAGCAGGCTCAGAGTGTAGTAATTGATGGCTCAATGTCTAGTTGGCAGTCAGTATCAAGTGGAATGTCCCAGGAGTCGGTTCTGGGGCTGGGGTTTTGTTCAATATCTTCATGAACAACCTGGAAAATGGGAAGGAGGGAACCCTTAACAAGTTTGAAGACAACACCAAGCTGGGTGGAAAAGTAGATATACTGAAGGGTAAGGCTAGGATTCAGAGAGACCTGGCCAAATTGGAAAATTGGACCAAAAGAAATTTCATGAAATTCAATAAAGACTAGTACAAAATCCTGCAATTAGGACCAAACAGTCCCATGTACCGTTGCAGGCTGGGGACCAACTGGCTAAGCAGTGCTCTGCTGCAGAAAAGGCCTTGGGGTTACAGTGAACAATTAGCTGAATATGAGCGTACAGTGTTCTCTTCTTTTGATGAAGGCTAATGGCATACTGGGCTGCATTAATAGGAGCATTTTCATCAGATTAAGGGAAATGATTTTTCCCCTCTATTGTGCACTAGTGTAGCCACATCTAGAGTACTGTGTTTATTTTTGGGACTGCCACTACAGAAAGGATGTGGAAAAATTGGAGAGTCTGGTGGTGGGCAATGAAAATAATTAGGGGGCTGGAGGACATGACTTCTGGGGAGAGGCTGAGGTTACTGGGTTTATTTAGCCTGGAGAAGAGAAGCTTGAGCAGAGATTTAATAGCAACCTTCAACTACCTGAAGGGTGGTTCCAAAAATGATGGAACAAGACTGTTCCCGCTGTTGGTAGATGACAAAATAATGAGCAATGGTCTCAAGTTGAAGCATGGAAAGTTTAGGTTAGATATTAGGAAAAATATTCCCATGAGACGAGTAGTAAAGCACTGGAACAGGTTAGCCAGAGAGGTTGTGGAATCTTCATCCTCGGAGCTTTTTAAGACCTGGCTAAACAAAGCCTTGGCTGGGATGATGTAGTCTGCTTTGAGCCTCTGGTTGGACTAGGTCCCTTCCAGCCATATGTTTTATGAAGTTATAAATGTTAAGAATCATTAGAATTTTTCTAAAATTACATAATTTTAGCATAATAATGAGAACCTTCTTTGCTTTTGATAAATGTTTCCATTTTTAATCTTTTTATTTAGAAATTATAAGGTAAGTGGTGATATATAAGTGCTCAGTGTTTTTATTTATTAGGGGTGGGTGTGTGTATGTATACACACACTTATACACACAAACACACACCCTGTAATCGCTTTGCAAATATAAAAATGTTATATGAAATTACAGATCCTTTAAACATTAATTGCCATGTAACTTGCAAACTTCAGATCTGATACAAAATATAATCAGTCAGTCTCAATTAAGGAAGAGAGCACTGAAAATATATTAAATTATTGGTGATCACTGATTAAGCCTAAGCCCTAGAAATTCCCAAAGGTTCTTTAGACACTGAGCTCTAGCTCCAGGTGACTAGTGGGAATTTAGGCCCAAAGGGCTGGTGCAATAGTTTACTGCTGTAGGGTACCATGATTCCTAGATCCAGGTATGGTTTGGTACTTGTGGTATTATCACCGCTATTGTATTTACACCAAAATCCTGATACAGGTTGCTTAATTTCTTTGTGTTTTCTGCAAGTTTTTGCTCCATTAGCAAGTCACTCAGTAGAGAATTAAGAAGGAGAGAGAGTTAAAAAGAAAAGGGCACTAAGACTGTTCAGCAATATCCCAGCATTTCTTAGGCTGGCATTCAGCAATAACGCCATGCTGTTCTTCAGGAGGCGTTCTTATGCTGGATGGTTCCCCAATGTCTGTCATTGTGTTTGATGCCGAGTTTTGTTCCAGATTAGTGGGTTGGAGTGACAAGGCAAAGGCACACACAATGTGTGAAGATTTTTTCCTTTATTCCAGAGCTTTTTGGAGCTTTCTTTGCCTTTGCAATGGTCATCATGACATCTCCTTTTGGAAGACTTGGAGGGTAGAAATGAACATATACTTAATATATCTGTAGATGACATTAAGCTGGGTGAGATAGCTAACATTTTACAAAATAGGGTTCAAAATTACTTGACAATTGGAAAAATGGTAAGTAGGATGAATTTCAATAAGAAAAATTACTAAGTACAGCAATTAAGAAGGAGCAATCAAATGCATAAATGCAAACTGGGGAGTAATTGGTTAGGCTGCAATACTGTCAAAAAGGGCCTGGGGATTACAATGGATCATGATCTGAATATGAGTAAATGCTATGCTATTGCTGCAAAAAAAAATAAAACTAATAGCATTATGTGGTGTACTGACAGTAGCATCATGTGCAAATCCTAAGAAGTGATTCTTTCAGTCTATTCAACATTGATAAGGCCTCAACTGGAGTACTGTGTCCAGTTTGGGGCACCGTACTTCAACAAAGATGAGGACAAATTGGAAAAATTCCATAGGGCAGCCATAAAAACATCACATACAAAGAAAGTTGTGAAGAAGGGTCATAGATATGACCCAGACATGGGGGTCAGGATTCAGAAGCCAAGGGTCAACAATTCCAGAAGTCCAGAAACCAAAGATAAGGGTCACAATACTGGGTGTCAGTCTGAGTCCAATGTATCGCACCAGGGTGGAAGCAGGTCCATGGTCAATGCCAGGCCAGAGGTTGGGAGCTGGGGAATCCAACATGCACAACAAGATAAGCAGGAGTGAGGTACTAGGGTCCAAGGTATGGGCAAGACAGGAACAAGGCATGATGGTCAAAGGCTGGAGCAAAACTGGAGGCAGAGCACGAGGGTCCAGGGCAGATGTGAGACAGGAGCAAGGCAGGAGTTGAAAGCTACAGAAGCAAATCAAGACTTCAACAACTGAGTCAGGATTAAGACAGTAATTTGGGATCAAAGCTGGAAGGTCCAAGACAGGAGTCGGAAAAGGAGGTCCACATAGAGATACCAAAAATATTGTTGCAAGGATGAGGCCCTGTAGGAAGAGGGAGTTTTTTATAGCTCTCCCATGAGGGGTTTGTGGCTCCTGTTGGTCCTTCCCAGGCCGCTTGATCCCCTATTAGTGACCTCATGGGAGGGGCCAGGCTGAGCTGGAGCTGGTTTGGAGCCTGGCAGTCTCATAGAGCAGGGTTTAAATCCCAGGGGCCCTGATAAACTGGTTTCAATAGGGATGATACTGCCTTGAACAGGAGGTCGGGCTAGAAGACTTACTGAGGTCCCTTACAGTTCTATCCATCTACTTTTACTGAAACTTTTAGCTAGAATCATGCTTTCTAAACATAATTCTGCCCAAAAACAGGATTAACATGGTATTTTTACACAGTGTAGGTAGAGATGAGCAATGTGCTATAAACTGGCCTTTCAAAAATGCTTTTGTTTCAGCACTCTGTTCAGTCAAGTGACATTTAAACTTGTCTTAAACCATTTTAGCACAAATAGAGAATAAATCCCAAGCTGTTCTTTTGAACAATTGATTTAATGCATGTTCTAAACATAGTAGGGAGAGACATTGGTATTTCTTCGCAGAGAGCTGTATTCTGGACCCTTCTTCGGTTTCTCTGAATGAATCTCTCGGGTCTCAAATTTGATATCTTCACCTTACAGAATCCTTCACTCTCTAATCAGCTCTGAGCTACAGTGCCCTGAAGCTGGACTTACGGTGCCCCTGCCACTTTTGTTGACATCTCGCTCCCCAGCATGCTTCACAGTGGTTGCAGAGGTGCCTTTAGGGCAGCTTCACCACCTCATTTCTGGATTTGGTACATGTACACTGGGAATGGGTGGGTGGGTTGCGCTTCTCTGCCATGCTGTTGAGAGCACAGTGAAAGCTAGACAGACATATCCTATGGTTGACTGTTTGAGCACAGTGACCCAAAACAGCCTTCTTAAAGCCCTGTTTAATCTTAATTGTGAAACAAATCAGAAAGTAAAAAAAAAAATGTATTTGACAACCCCAAGTTCTTAGTTAACCTTACCTAGAATGTAACCATTTACTTGGTGGGGACTCTAGGGAGTCTAACTTTCCCCATATTCCCATTTAGCAGATTTCTTTACGGGTTCATTCAGTGAAGGCATGAGAGAGGCAAGGGAAGGAGGAAGAGGGAGGAATATAGTGGGGCAAAGGATTACCTTTCTCTTGAATAACAAGGAGCATATACCAATATTTCTCTCCAACTATATACTGTAACTCCATTTGCTAGAAACTGTGGTTCCCTGTATGAATCAGGGTCAGAATATAATCTTCAATCACTTACTTTTTGCCTGAAGCCGGACGTTGGAGTTTCCAATGCTTCAGCTGATTTCTGTGGAGGAAGAGGTTGTTTTGGCTGTGGTAATATCTATCTAGTATTGTCTAGCACTTTATTTATCGTCTTTAATGTATGCTCTTATATTTCCTGTTCTTTATAACTCCTTCTTGGTCCCCGGGTACCATTTATTTTCCAGCCTGTTTTTTACATAGCTTTGTCCTTTTGCATTTGGCAATTCTTAATCCCCTCTGTAATTCATATTTCTTTTGGATCACTGCTTAACATGATTGTACATCATTTACTAGCCTGTTGATGTCCCATTGTCCTCAGTGCTGCACTTGCGCTTGAAGCCAATAGGGTTATGCCAACAGTGTTGCTGTGCTAATTTACACCAACACAAGAAGTGGAGAGAAAATCAGCATATTGTTTGGTGGTTAGACCAGAAATAAAAGCATCTTTACTTTTTAGTCCCAGACATTACTGAAGTGCTTTGTGGCTTGTGCAAGTGAGTATGTTTTGTTGGTGCCCCAATGTACATACAATGGGTCTGATAGTCTATTGCCCAGCACCTTTGGGCAATGTTTATAACATGCTTAAGTACAACTGTAGAAATGGATATGATAATAGATATGTTATATCCAGTTAGTGTAGTCCACTCCAGAAAGTAGAGGGAAAGCAGATAATAAATCACCTTGATTGTCCCATCAATCTCTTTACTGGCATAAGGTATAACAGTCCAAAGGGCTATGCTGGTAGTCATAGATTCACAGATTATCAGGCCAGAAGAAGCCATTGTAATCATGTAATGTAACATTGACCATAGAGGTATACTGAACTAAAATGTCCAAAAAAACCCCTCTCATCTCAGTTTTAAATTTCCACTGATGATGATCAGAGCCATTAGTAAGTAGTCCTGATGTGTGCCTCATTTCTAGTTGAAATGAAATCTTGCTATGCCTTCCAAGTAGTTTATGATCAGGTCACCCCTTGTCTCTGTGACAAGATTTTGCCCTTTGAATCGTTCAGTGTAAGGCAAGTTTTCTGATCCTTTAAATATGTGGCTGTTTTTCTATATACTTTTCCAACTCCCCTCCCCTCCCCTTTTTTGACCTGGGGACCTCGGAACAGAGCAATGTATCTGATTTGTGGCATCAGTGGTGCCACAATAGAGATAATATAGCTTCTGAACTCTTCTTAGTGATTCCACTGATTATACATCCATTGATTGCATTAGACCTTTTGGCTACTGTCTCAACTCTGATCTCACGTTTACTTGATCACCCACCATATTCTCTAAGCCAATTTCAGAGTTACTGATTCCTAGAAGAGTGCCCCATCCTGGTCTATGTTCTTTATTGCTAGATATATGACTTTACACTTGGAAATACTGAAGCACACATTGTTTTCTTGTGTTCAGTTTATCAAACCATTCAAATCACTCTGTATCAACGACCTGACTTCTTCATTATTTGGCCCTGTTCCAATACTATTTTCCTCTATCAACTTTTTTCTATGTGTAACCCTGATAATGTTCTGCATGTTTAACTATGGCTAGTTTCTAGAATGGTAATGTGTCTTCTTCTGTGTACCCTCATTAGTATGAAGTTTTGAGGGGCTACATGCTTCTGCTTTCACTGTTTGTGGTCTTGGGTTATACAATTTAAGGTTAAAGTGTACAATTGTAAAGGGGAGGTGGATCAGACTTTGTGTCCAAAACTGTGAATTCTGTAAGCACACAAAAGTTGTTGATGCCAAGTTATACAAATGAGGTGCTACAGGGAGTTCGGAGTGGGGCTTAGGGGTCTGGGAGCTCAGGTGGTGTTTTCGTCCTTCCTCCCAGTCTCGGGCTATGGGCTGAGGAGGGAGAGGAGGATCCACGCAGTGAACCAAAGACTGCGGGGCTAGTGTCATCGGGAAGGCTTTGGCTTCCATGACCACAGCCCGCTCTTTGTCGAGAGAGGCAGCGAGCTGCTGGGAAGAGATGGCCTCCACCTCTCCCCCCTGGGGAGGAGGCTCTTCTCAGCCAGGCTGGCTGACCTGCTCCACC
>NW_017728909.1:2583629-2607493 GCF_001723895.1 Crocodylus porosus | reverse complement strand
TGACCCCAGCTGACTTCCTGCCCTTTGGGCAGGGGGCTGGACTCGATGATCTCCCGAGGTCCCTTCCAGCCCTAATGTCTATGTCTATGAAAATCTATGAAAATGTCACTATAAAAAGTGCAGTGCAGAGGTCTGTAGAGAGGTGGCCCTCAGTTTTAGCGTGAAGTTGGCATGGAAAGGGTGGAGAGATTCTAGACAGGAGTCACTCCCCAGAACTCTTTGACCTAAAAGAGCATTTAAGCGTAGGACTCTCATGAGTTCAGGAAAAAGTGCAAGATTTGATATTGTTCAAAAAAGCAGAAAAAATCCCTGAACCCACTACTGGAATAGTGCAGGAGGAAAAGTAGACACTTCCTGGTGGTACAGGGGAGTGACAGTGATCCCTGGAGGTGGTGGCCGGAACAGCACTCCCTAGCATACCCTAGCGCTGCTCCTTAGCAGCCAGAGCAGCAACTCCTGTGCAGGCCTCCCTACCTACTGCTTGCTACTTTGGCTGGTGTAGGTGGTAGACCCCTGGAGAGCAGCCCTGGTTAAGACTCCCTTCACAGCTGACTGGGCTAGGTAGTAGTTCCTGGCCAGTGACTGAGACTACAATCTGCTCTGAGTTTAATAGTTCAAGGTTTAATAGTTACGTTTTTTCCTGGAGGTGTGCATGTTCTTTTTTCCTGTTGCAATGAACCCTGGCTTAGTTTAACGTGTTTGTAAGTGAGGAAGTTTGTTCACATTAAAACACCCAGTTAATATATATTTTCCTAAGTTTCTGGGGAGGGAGCTCAAACCAAATTTGAAATGCTGGTGTCAACCCTTAAATTTGAATCTGGCCCTTTTTACTGCCATCCAGTGCCTGGCAGAGGTTACTTATTTTTTAACTAATTAACTTTAAAGAATGAGGCCAAGTCTTTGTCACTATAACGTCTTTCACTAAAACGAATGGAAAACTGTTTTCTAGTCATGTGACAGATGGAGACAGATTCTCTTACTGCCGGAAGTGTAATTGGGGTGCGGTGATGTGGGGCAGCCACTGGGCACCAACTCGGTGGCAACCGGCCATGTCATTACACCTCTGCTCATTCATTTAAATTGGTGATATTCTATTGATTTCAGCTAAGATGTCTAAACAATACATTTACAGGTGAGAGAGCAAGGAATCAATGGGCTCTCATGCACACCAGAGAGCTTTGGGATACAGTAGGTCTCACTAAGATACAAGACACCTGGGGGAAAGCAGTGGGCATGATGCACAGTCCCATGCTGGCACCTTATAACTCTAACCCCCAGATACTGGACAGCATCAAAGATAAAATCAGACAGTGTATAATTAAACAAGACCTTGAGATCTAGAAGTCCACCAAGTGTTTAACGTCTGATGATACTCTATTATCATCACACCTGTCACAGTCCATTCAAATTGTTATTTACCACTGACATGTTAGTTGTAATGTGGAAGGTTCCAGGGTTCAAAGCTATACTTGGCTCTTTGTTTTCCCATATAAACTTCAAATGAGTTTTTCTTCCAGTCTTTACACGTCTCCCTCTGATGTATTTTAATGATAACTTTTTCATTTTGCAGCCTACACACTGACACAGAACAGGTTTTGTTGCCAGAGGAGATGCCAAACAGGGAGACAAGCTGACACCCAGAGGCCACTGCCGAAAGAAGTTGGCATCTGGGTCTTGCAGCTGCCAAACCTTCCCTATGAGTGGCCACAGCAATCAGCTTCAGTGATGTAGCAAACCAAGGAGGAGGAGGAGGAGGAGAAGGGCATGTGGTGCACAATCAATGCTGCAATCAAAAGGAAGGTGCAGTGCCAGCTGGTTACTGCAGTTTTATCACAGTGCCAAAAACACACAATAATATTTAAAGAAAACAACAACCACAGCTTAGCAGCTTGCATGGCCCATAGCACTGAGCGTGAAGGGTGAGAAGGTAGGCCATGTGTATGGGTCTGACGCAGCGTTCCTGCAGCAAAGGGACCCCGGGGCCCATTTCCATAGAGTTCCAGTGCTTTTTAGGATTCAGTGCAGCTTAAAATTCTGCTGCTACTTCTAAAAATACAAGTTGTGCCAGGAAAAAGTCTAATCTATATGACTGCATGACTGGAAATGTGGAGACTGCAGCAGTGGTAGTGGTTGTAGAGAAGGTTGTTAACATAAGGATGGCCATATAGTGCAGATGTCAAGAGAGAGTGGCTGTTTTTTATGGCCAAACCAACACATTCTGAATATTTGATGTGTCAAAATGAGAAGAAAATCTACCACTCACCATACAAATTGTTTTACAACATTCACCATTTCCTATAGTTCTGAAAAGGATATTCTGCTGGGTAAAATGCAGAATGAATTGAAGAAAAGGATATGTATTCTGTAAAGTTTGCACCATATTGTACCACATTGCAAGCTTATTGTTGGAACCTGTGTAGCTCCTGACCTGTCTCCTTCCCAAACTATCTAATTACACAGCATGGTTTATGTTAAAAATTAAATTGGAATGCTCTTTGGGGATGGTGCATGTCTTTATACTTTATTAGACTGTGTCTAGAGCACTTTTAGATATAGTGGCTATAATAATTGCTAACAACTGTTAAAACTTTGGGCAATGATTCTCTCAACTGATAAACTTCCAAAGGACTCCACCATGACAGAAAAGAAAAATATTGGGAAAAGAAGATATAAGAAAGCATTGCAGTTCTAGGTACCTGTCCTTGAATATGATTATTTGTGGTATCAGTCCCTTCACCACTTTGCTTGTATGGTATATTTCTCCAGTTTTCCTCTGTTAACTTGTTTGTCTTTTTAGACTGAGCATTTGAGGTCAAGAACTGTATTTTTCTCTATACATCTCAAATATTTCTAGTCCATTATGGCTGTTACCACAATACACAGAATAATAATATAATTAATCAGGCAACTGCATAGGGAAATAGCATGTGAGATGGTATTATCCTAATGCTAATTCCTGCCACTAAATTTAAGCTGATAGTATTTAAACAGTAAAACACATGGGCATATAGTGAACAGTGGTATTTGTATTGGTATTTTATACCAATGTTTATCTGGAGATGAATTTTGCATTTATGGTAAATATGCAAAGCTGCGACTGTTTCTGCACAATAAAATTATGTGGGTGCTGTCCTGTGATTTGTATGTCGTAGTTACATGTAAGAGAAACATGGCAGACATATGGAGCCGTATTAAAGAAGCAGCATGTGAGGTTTTCTTCTCCAAATGCTCATTCTTTTCTCTAGCCTACTTAATAGCAAGTCTGAGTCTGGTGTCAGCAGACAGACCCACCACTTGTAGGTTCCTACCACTTTCTTTTCTGTTGATAGCAGCAGTTCTGTACAAATCTCTGAACAAGTAACCACAAAAATCTGGTGCTCTGTATTATCCAGGATTCCCATATGTGTGTATATATACTTATATATAAGTAAGGGCAACAGGCTTATGAAACAGTTGGTAATATTAGCCATCAGTCTTAAAGGGGTAGAATCTGAAGTTCGGTATTGAACATTTATAGGGTGGATGCCTTACGGATTACAGATAGTTGAAAACTAGTTGACAGGTATTTTAGATTTGTAAGGGTTATATCACTGCTTCCCAGCTTAATGAGCTGCTCCAAGGCAAGTTACCTCTGTCACCAGGAGGAGGAAGCTCAACAAGGATTTGGTTTATGACTGTAGAACCTTTCAGGCTCTAATCACCTTATGCTTCTGGACACACAGGGTCCACTGACTCCCTAGACACCTTTGGGTTAGGGACAGAAATTACACATAAACCAGTATATGGTTCAAATCTGTAACACAACAGAAGTTCAACACACATAAACTGCTTTAAGAGAACTGGTTTAAGATAAACCTGGATGCATGTAGTGTAAAGACTTAACTGATTTAGGTTAAATCAGTTTATTGAACTTCTGTCCCAGAACCCCTCCAGATTCAAGTTAACTCATAGTCCCCCAGAATACTTTGCAACTCCTCCGCAACCTCCCCTGAACTCCCTGCTTGCAGGGTGGGTGGGGTAGCCTTAGCCCACGCTCCCTGCTCCAGCTGAGCAGGGAGGCTTCTGGCCTGGGCCACTGCAGTCTTTGGCTGCACTTCTGGAATCAAAAGTGAACATCTGGTCACTCGCTTATCAGTTCAATCTACTCATCTTTGACTAACCTGAGAAAACTGAATCGATTCAGCCTCGGGTTTTTTTGATTGTCGGGGCCGGAGGGCTCTGTCAAAGGTTGTCTGTTCAGTATGTCCCGATGAATTCCTAGTTTTAAACCTTTGCCCCATGCCCCCTTCTCTGCTTTACTTTCCATTGTTCTAAGCATCCAGTTGGAGTCTTAGATCTATTTCCCCTTCACTCCTAGCTTGGAAGTGTAAATGTTCCCTCCAGTTCACTCCAGAGCTATCAACATTTTACTTCTAAACTTGTGGTGCCCCCCATAAGGCTTAAAAACCCATTGGTATACCCCACCTAGAGCCACACTTCATGTACTCGCTGGGTACTGAACCAAACGTTGTCCAACCAGCTGATTGTCTCCCGCTCCTCATTTAAGGTCTCCCCTCGGACCTGACCTTTGCTGCAGAACAAGACTCTTGTCAAGCCTGAAAGCAACTCTGGCCTGTTTGCATTTGGTAGCTTTGCCGCCTGCTCCCTGATAAGATTTCTTCATTCCTGGCTCTTGACTCTAGGTCTTGTCTTGTCTCCCAGCTTCCTGACTCCAGTTCCTGACCTTGCTTGTCTCTCAGCTTTTTGTGACACTGGCTCCTCTTCTGGTTTCCTTGTCTCATCTCCTTGTTTTCTGTCTCTGACTCTAGATACTAGGTTTGATGCCCTGTGTAGAGAACGTTGGTACCTGACCTAACGTATCTCACACTTTCTTCCTCATGTCCCCCTAAATTGACACCCTGGCTATTGACCTTTGACACCTGACCCTTCTTGGCTCTGACTACCTGTTAAAACCCTCAGTGCTTGTTTGTTTTTTCTTAGATAATTTGCTCTTTGCAGCTAGGATTGTTACAAAAATCTTGTGGCCTGTAGGTGCAACCAAAATATAAATGTCATGGTTGTAACTGATGATAAATAAGGAGGGGAAAAGAATTATATTATGCTGTATTTCACTGTGGTCCTGAATTTTCAACATTTTAATCTGCAGAAGTCTTCCCACTAATTTAAATGGATGGAAGAAAGTCCCTGTCTAAGATAGAAACAAGGAGTTTTTAGTGATATCTTTTATTAGACCTACTGTATAGTTAGACAAGCTTTCAGGCACAACATGCCCTTACTCACCCTGGAAAAACTTTCTACATTTGTGCCTGAAAGTTTCTCTAGCAATCTCTTCTCGTCATATAGTTGGTCAAAAAAACCCCCACCAAAACCTCTTGCTTCTTGCATATGTCTTGGATTGTAATAGCTACAACAACACATCAATCCTGTCTAAGCTGGCAGTAGAAACTTCAGCTTTATGAGAGACTGTAGCACCAAATTGTCTGGATTTTAAGTAGATCTTGTGCATTATGCATATATAAGAATAACATCTGTAAATGTGAAATTACAATATATGCACCTATCACATGAACAAATAACCGTCTTAGTCATTGTAATCAATTGGCTTAATGAGGCAAAAAGAGTTTCCTTTGAAAAGAGCTATCCTATAAAGATAGCTTACTTTTATAGTAAAACAAAATGTACGTTGGTTTTCTGTACTTTCTGGTGCTAAAATGACTGAAAGGACTGTATAGGTCCAACAGACTCCCTATGTCCTGTTTCTTTTTAAACACACTCTGAGCCTTTATGACATTTGCTTCTGGTCCAGCTGACTTTTTGCTCTTTCATTCTTGAATCTTTTTTTTTGTTAATCTAAGAACATGTTTTAGACAGCAAGGAGTAATTTTTCAGTGCAACGCACATGCAATTAGGCCTGTAACTGCTATTATTAATAGGAGTTGTACATCACAGTTTCCTACCTTCATATACACACATACACACACACACACAGACACACACACACTCACACACATACACACACAATGATGGATATGGTCTTAAACATTTGCATTAAAAGCTTAGCACTGCTAACTTGTCCCATGAGATATATTTACAGTTGGCTTATTCAAGCAATAGCCAAGACTTGCCTGGTCTCTGACATTTCAGAGGATGTATTTTGTAGAAGCTCTGCATGGTGCTGAATTACTGGACTTGGCGGAAATAAATGTTCTGCAATCAATTTCTAAAATGCGAGGCAATCAGCATTGCCAGCATTACATTCTTCTCTTTTCCTCAAATATGATCGATCATATAAATGCAGTCCTTGTAAACTATACCAAAATGAGAGCTCTGGAGTGTTATGCCTTGTGTTTATTCACAGAGGGTCAGAATGTGAACCTCTTACTCATGCTGGTGAGCCTGTTACTCATAGACGCAGTCTAGTTTCAGGGCTGTTGTCTCTGAAAATACAGTTTATTCCATGAAGAACAGATGTCAATGGAAGTGTTTGTATGAGTAACAGCCCTGTATTAGGAATTCACAATCTGAAACAGTACACTGTCTTTCTTCTGTCTCATAGTCTAGTTGCTGTGGGGGTCAGGGACAATTTTCACTGAGTTCTGTCTTGCTCTTGTGGTTATAGGGCTAACCCCCACTTCATCTTCCTGTGCCGAAGTGGCACTTGCATAACCGTGGAACGACGATTCTTGGCCCTTCCGCACGGTTCAGGTTCTGCTTGCACTTGTGTAACTAGGCTTACCGTGCACTTCCCTTCTGAACATGCATTCTCCTGCAAATCACTCAGGCGTGCACATAATAGCAGGTAAGTCCTTAAGTTTTAGTCTCAAAACAACTGCGAATAGTGGGTTTTTGATACCAGTGATGAAGGAGAGCCCTCCCAACATTTACCCCAGTGTTTACGGCATTTGCCCAGGAAGCAGCAGACCCAGGTCCCAGGCTCCTGTCATCTAGAGGGGTCCGCGTGCTCTAATTCTCACTGGCTAGGGACTGGCTGTGGTACATGCAATGTACTTTGAAGCAGCAGCAGTGGGATGATCCAGCCTCTCCCCCTGATGCCCTGTGGGTGAGGTTTGTGATCGTGGGTACTTGTAGCTCTCCCTGCAAGCTGTGAGCATGCAAGTTGATGAATCCTGTTCCTAATAAAGGAATTCTTTAACACCTCATGGGGACAATACCACTTCAATCGCCTTCCCTTTGGTGCTAAGTTGGCTAGCGAGGTATTCCAGCAGGAGAATTATGAGTGCTTTGGTGATATTCTAGGAATCCATATAATCATGGATGATATGCTCATTGCAGAGGCTACCAAAGAGAAGTATGATACTATCCTGAAACAAGTCCTGGAGGAGCACATCTGAAAGGAGTAAAGTTTAATAAGGACAAAATACAGTTTTTAGTCTACAGCATTAGGTATATGGGAAATATCTTCTCAAAAGATGGTGTCAAACCAGACAATGACAACGTGGAAGCCATCAACAGGATGACCTGTCCAACAGACAAAAAAGGCCTTCAGAGACTCCTTGAAACAATTCAGCACTTGGCACAATACATTTCCCATGAGTCAAGCGTGATGGTCCTGCAGAGAGCACTTCTCAGTAATGATGTTATGTGGCAATGGGGAACTGAGCATCAGGAAGCCCTGGATAAGCTCAAGCAAACCATCACAATGGCACCTGTGCTCAGGTACTTCAACCTAACACAGCAGCTGGAAATGAAAGCGAATGTGTCCAAATATGGCTTAGGAGCATGTCTGTTTCAGGAGAATCAACTAATTGCATGTGCTTTGAGGGCTCTAACAAAATCCAAGAGACATTATGTGCAGATTGAAAAAAGAACTTCTGGCAATTGTCTTCGCCATGACGAAGTTCCACCAAAATGTGATAGGCACCCAGGTACAGGCCCAGTCAGACCACAACCCCTGGTCGCTATTTTTGCAAAGCCCATAGGAAAGGCTCCAGCATGGCTACATAGGTTGCTGTTGCAGCTCCAAAAATATGACATCCAGATTCACTGTAACAAAGGCAAAGTCATGTTAGTGGCTGACACACTTTCTAGAGCCACAATGCTCACTCCTTGTCCTGAACCTGATCTTTTCCACTCAGAAAAGGTGATTCATGGTCTGATGGAAATGGAGCCACTCGGTGACCAGTTACTCCAGCAGTTACAGGAGCACACAAAGTCTGACAAGGAATTATAAGCCCTGAGAGCACAGCATCTTAATGGATGGCTAAGCAGGCAAAAATAAGTCAAACCTGAACTAAAGCCCTACTGGCCTCTCAGAAACCAAATCCGGATTCAAGATGACTTGCTTATGATTGGGCTGAAAATAATCATTGCAAGTGGTGGTGAGGATCAACATGCTGACATTGCTTCACTTGCCCCATCAAGGCATACAAAGGTCAAAAGCGCAGGCTCGATAAATCATGTATTGGCCTAAAATTAATGCCCATGTTGAGCAATGGATTGCAAATTGTCCAGCTTGTCAAGAGCTCCAACCCAGTAATCAGAAAGAGCCCATGATCTCACATGAGATCCCAGACCTGCCTTGGCTAAAACTGGCAGCAGACATTTTTGACCTATGGGGACAGACTTATTTGATTATAGTTGACTATTATGCCAAGTATCCTGAAGTTTTGCACCTGCCAGAGAAAACAGCTGGCATGGTAGTAGCCAAAATGAAGTCTGTGGTTGCTCACCATGGCATACCTAAAGAGATTGTCTGTGATCATGTGCCATTTGCAAGTCACACGATGAAACAATTTGCAACTGACTGGGTGACTAACCATCACCCATTCTAGTCCAGGTTACCCACAATTCAACGGTCAGGCTGAACGCACAGTTCAGACCATCAAATCAATGTTTAAGAAGACTTTCCAGGACAGCTCTGATCTATATCTGGCTTTATTCCATATGAGGAACATGCCCATTACTGGTCTTGAGTATGCTCCAGCACAGCTTCTGATGGAGAGACTTTTGCACAGTATCCTCCCTGCTACAATGGCAGTGCTAACTCCTAGACTACCGTCAGATGCCTCCTACAAGTTGAAGAACCTTCAAAGGCACCAAAAGGAGAACTATGACTGCACGGCTGCATTTTTGCCACTTCTACGAGAGGGGGGAAAAGTAAGGCTGTAAACAATTACAGGCTGGACACCAGCATCCATCACATCACAGAGAACCGACCATACTCAGAAAGGAACCTGATGACACCTGATGACACCATGCCAACTAAGAGTGGACGTGTGGTGAGATTGCCAGTGAAGTACAAGGACTATATAATGGGATAGTGGTAAAGGCTACCACTATCGGTGAGCCAAGTGCTAACAACCTCTGGCTCCACGATCCTGAAATGTACGGAGTTAAAGTAGCATCTGATGAACATCCAACTATTTAAGAGGGAGCTCTCAGAGTAAAGAAGGGGGATCTGGTATGTGGAATGTACCTTGAAGGGGCCAGCAGTGGGACGACCCAGCCTCTCCCTCTGATGCCCTGCGGGTGCAGTTTGTGGTGGTGGGTAGTTGGTAGTTCTCCCTGCAACCTGTGAGCATGCGAGTTGATGAATCCTGTTCCTAATAAAGATAAAGCTGTTTACTACCCCACCGGTCTCTGCTGAATGATGACTCAAGGACAGAACCCCGAAGGCATGGAGGTCTGAGTGAGTGCCACATCCCTGGTACCCAGTGGCATAGAGTAAACATTATACTGGCTGCCCAGAGCACTTTCCAGCTCTCGTCTTGAAGCTGGCTGGGCAGGCAGGAGGGGAACCTGAACCTTTGGCTTGTAACTCTGTGCACTGAACCTCTAATTTGGATTTTCCTGTTATTCCTGTCTCAGTCTTGAACTTCCTCCTAGCCAGGATTAACTGCTTGCCTGACCACAACCTCATCTAGATCTTTGGTTTGAGATCCTGGACTTGGACTGATATATGGTTTACACTATGGTAACCGCTTGACCTAGCATGCTCCACTTGGACTGACTACCTATGATCTGGTCAGAGCCACAAGCTTTTGGCTGATTTAGTCTTTCATCTTAGGCCTATCCAAGACCTCTATGTTGTATTTCACTGGTCTTTGCATCTCATTCTTCTCAGAGATTTACTTCAAGCAGAGCTTGATATTGCAGAGGATGAGATAATCCAACTAGATTTCTGCTCCAGGGTTATTCTAACAGTGAGATATTATGCCCTCTCCTTGTTAATTGATCTGGACATTTATCTGATCATATTCTTAGTGCTTCTGACGTCCATTTTTTACCCAGCTAGTGCCTGAACCTCATGTTGCACATGCTCTTGACACCCACTCATTCAGCATTACTCAGAAGTGCATGCAAGGTTTTGCAAAGGAGGCTGCTGAAGCAGCAACTGGTGCTGCAGGGGTGGCTGTGCCCCCCAGCTCCTAGCCTCCTCCCCTGCCCCACTGAGATGGGCAGACAGGCAGACTGCGTTACAACAGCAGCAGCCAGGGACTTTTTAAGTGCCCAGAGCAGGTAACAATACCCCCACTTCCCCTCTCTGCTCAGAGACATGTCCCTCTCCTTCCCTCTCCCATCTGCCACTGCCACTGTTCCCTCTGTTTTGGGGGCAAGGAGAAATCCAGAGCTGGACTGCCTGGAAACTAGGCTCAACCTGGGACAGCAGCAGTGATGGGAGTGGGAGGGGAGGTTTGCCTTCCTGGGCAGGGAAGGGGACATGCCTCTAAGCACCGAGGGATAGAGGGTGGAATTCTTACCTTCTTAGGGGACTTAAAAAAGTCCTCAGCTTCTGTTCCTTCTGTGTGGTCAGAAAGCAGTGTACAGCTGTGTTACTGCACCCCGTATGGCTTTACCTCAGTGTTATTGTCACTGATCTTAGCATTGCAGTCACCAGTTATGAAAAATTATGTTGAGAGGATGTTGTTTAGGCATTTCTTGACCTAGTTGTAGGATCTCCTGATTTCTTCTTCATCTGTTTCCATCAAAAGAGTATAGATCTGAATCATGGTGTGGTTCAGTTGGGCTATGATGATCCTCATTTGATCATCATAGCCATTCAGTCCTTTTTTTACACTGCCCCTTAAGATCATGCCAATACCTCTTTTCAGGTATTGTACACTTCAGACAGAGGTAGAACAACCTGTGACTCAGCTCTCTTCCAAAGGTGCCACCTCTGTTGGGGACTGTACCTTAGCCTTTAAGTCCATTCATTCCCTATGCTGAATACTGAGCCCAATACTCAGCTGAAGAGTGCTGCTTGTATGGTAATAAGCTCAAGTTTCTGACAACATGAGATAGCTTTTGATTACTGATCTGGATGTGATGACTTCTGCAATCATTACTAATCTTTTAAACAGTTCATCTCCTGGATGACTCTATAATTTTGTGGATTATGGATAGTCAGAAATGTCATGTCTTCTGTTGTCAATATGTCTTCTTCTGGTGTTTTCTGAGCATTGCTCCCATATTTTTCAAATGTGTTCCAGTATAATTTTTGGCAGCATCATTCTAGTTATCTAGTCAATGAACATGGCATTTCACAAAAACTGAAAAGCCAGACTACCTATTAGAGATGAACTTAAAAAACTGCCCAAGATCCAAGCACCTGCAAAGTCTTATAAATGAAGTTCTAGAGACAAACTTCAGAACAACCCTTATCTAACATGAATTTAAAAAGCCTTGATCCTTGGAGATGTTGGTAGGTGGACTTAGGCTCATTCATTTGTCAATGACACTGACTCATTGGGATCATATATGGCAAAAAAAAAGGTAGCTGAACTGTGGGGCAGTTTCACACAAGTAAAAGTTAAATCGGTTAGTACGTCTTCTATGTTGTGTGCTATTTTGTATAGATTCCATAGCATATACAGCTATAGAGTGATTTCTTCTAAATAAGTAGTTCCAGCTGCTTCAGATAATGTTGTGGTAAGTTGCCTCATTGCTGTTCAGTTAAAGATATTTTTGGCTTTGACAAACTGCCTAAACTAGCTTCAGATTTTATGTGCTACCCCTTTTATATTTTCAATGTCACTTTTAACAGGCAAGAGGCCCATGACAAACAACTGCAAACGGTGTGCCAGCCATAATGCAGGTACTCTATATGCATATGACCCTTATCTTTTATGGCATAAACTATATTTGCACCATTGCCTGAGATGAGAACACAAAAGTCAAAGCTGAGAGAGAGCTAATCCACCTGTCAAACTGTTTCTGTAACTCTTCCAGTATGTTTACGACAGTATGGTCATTTTCAAAACCCTTATTACACACGACTGTGCATTTCCTATAAATGCATGCTTAGATGGGGTGGAAGCAGCATCTATCTTAACAATCACCCAGTGTTATGCCATATAAAGCCCAGCATTGCAGTGGGAGAGCTGCATTGGGAAAATAGCATCAAAACTAACTTAAAGAATCCATATTTGAGCAACTTGCCTCCTGCTTTACGTAATGACACAAACAGAGTAAATCTTGCAGTACTCAGCACTATATACTGTAGGTGAGAAACCATCTTTTTTCCCCCCAGGAAACTAATTTTCAGCAAATAGGTTACTGTGGACTTACTTTTCCCACAGATTGTTGTATGGCCCATTGTAAAGTCTGTGCCATCTCTCAGCACAGAGGAATTCATTAATCTACCAATGCACTTCAGAATTCTGCTGTTACATTAAAATGTATATTAAAATGCTTCTTGATATAGCATCATGTGTGTATATGAATGGCACTCCACAACTCTGCAATAGAGCAAGTTCTGTCAGGAAATATCTACTCAATAATTCTGTACTGATGGAATAAGCAATATCGGAGGAAATTGAGATGCGGGAGGTTGTTAGCATAAGATAGCCATTACAGGTGTCAGGAAACATTGTTTTATTTGGACAGTCCAATCTATCAATTATTAATATGTATACTGCCAATATTTATCAAAAAGTCAGTTGACATTGCAATAGCTTAAATAAAAAAAATTCTAAGGCCCAGGTCACCAACAATGGTTTAACTATCTCAGGAACAGTTGCGCAGCTGGTCTTTGCCACGCTCCTTGGCACACTCCAATATACTTTCTGTGTGGGTCTGGTTTGTACGGTGACATTTTTTAAGGGCTTTAGCTTATGTTAGCTGCTGTGTCCCTAAAAGGGGGGGGGGGGGGTATTATGCTATGCTATCTAGGAATCAGTGGGAACCAGTGCATTTTAGCGATGCCCACTTTGCTGTGGTTGCACTGAGAGCAGGGATGGAACAAAGGAACAGCGCGCACGATTTGGCAGCCCAGGACCTCTGCTTTCACAGGCAATCATGCATCTAAACAGGTCTACCTCAGCTACATGTTTCCTTCTTAAAAAAAGAAACACAGCAGTCCAAATGTAAGGGACATGGGTAACATAGACACTGCTGATTCTTTGCCAGAGCAGGGCAGGAAATTAGTCTGAATGAAAGCAAACCCAACGTGTTAAGCAAGGCCCATAGATCAAAGACATACTTGCTGTCAGATATCAACACCCTCCAATAGGCCTTTCTAAATCAGAGGTGTCTATTAGGACCTTTGCCGTCAGGCTGGACTTTATCTTACTTCAATGTCAGCAATATGATGACTATGATACAAAGACTAGTAGTTGTACTTATAACGGATCCCTGGCAATCTCTGCCTAGGTTCACCCCCAATGCCTGCTTTCTCCACTCCCACCCTTGCAGTGCAGAGCCTCTCTGGCAAGAATCATGCAACTTGCTTTTCTACTACAGATTAATTCTCTCCCCTGTCAGATCTTCCTAAACACCTCTCCTTTTTCACACCTGCAGTCCCACACCAGCAATCCCAAGTACCTTTCCACCATATCCGACTCACTCCTCAGACTCTCAGCTCTTCCTGCTTCCCCTTTACTTTGCACAGAATTTTGCAGACTTCTTCCAAGAGCAAAATGACTTCTCCGGAGGAAAGGCAGTTTTCACACAAAAACCTTGTCTAACGTGTCTTCTAACCATACACTTGGTCCAATAAAAGATATCACAAACAAGCCCCTAACCTGTTGTACTTTTCCTTCTACTCAGATCACCTTTCTTTCTCCCTTAGCCCCTTCAACTCTCTTTTCCTTTTTTCCCATTGCAGATGCATGCATTTCTCTTCTTTTCTAACTCCTCCACTTGCCCTGGACCTCAGTCCAGCCCCTCTCCTAATCTCCCTCATATCTACACTAATCCCTTCCCTTAATCTTCTTCTTGACCTCTGACTCTTCTTTGGCTTCTCCCCCTCACAATACAATCACCTTTTAGTCTTTCTCATATTAAAAATGCATCCATGACCCACCTGGCCTTTCCCTCTGCCACCTAATCCCTCTTCTCCTCTTTCATCTCTAAACTCACCGAAATTCCTGTTTATAGTCTCAGTCTGGAGTTGTTCTCCCCACGCTCCGTCTGAACACACCCTGGCCAGACTTCTAGTGTTCATTTCTTATCCATCACTTGGAACCATTTTTTTCACCTGTCATCTGCTTTTGACAGAGCTAATCCTAATCCTTTTGAAATCGTCTCCTCCTCTAACTCCTGTGACTCTGGCCTTTTCTAGTTCTCCTCTCCTCTCGAATCACTCCTTCAGTGGGTCCTTCATGATAGTCTCTTTGTTTCCCAGCCTCCTCCCCTTACCCACCAGGATGGCAAACTATGCCACAGGAGCAGCAGTCAGGGACTTTTTAAAGTCCCCAAAGCAGATAAGAATCTCCTGCCTTCCCTTTCCTCCTAAGAAGCATGTCCCTTCCCTTCCCCTTCTCCCTACCTGCTGCTGTCACTGCCTACTCTGTCCCAAGGGCAAAGGGATCTCCAGAGCCACTCCAGCCAGGCTGCATGGAAGCCAGGCTCAGCCGCAGAGTCACACAGACTGCATTTCCATTCAACACCTCACCTCTAAGTAATCTCAGCTGCAAATCCACATCCCTGTATGTGGATAGACCTACCCATCTATTCCAGGTCTCTGATACCTACTAGTCATCATGGCTAAAGTAACACTCTTAATATTGTCTTCAGCCTTACTAAACCCTCCTTTATTGAGGGTACAGCATAGTACCGCTCTTCTGTCTGCCACTCAAGTCTGTTACCTGGGTGTCATCAGCTCAGGGCTCTGCGTCCTGAAATCCAGGCTAGCAGTAAGAAGTCTTGACGATTCTTTATGCTGACCATCTCTCTGTTGTGGCCTTTTCTTTGTATCCACACAACTGAAGAACCTTTCCAGATGTGTCATCAGATGACAGGGTTTTAGAAATGCAGTCTTTCCTTGCTCAAATCTATTCAGATGCCTGCTGCAAAGATCATTTTCCTTGCCCATTTCTGATGGTGTATCTAGATTCCACATGCCAACAATCGCCAAATGGTTAAGAAATAGGCTAATTACTAGGGCTGTGTGAAGCTTCAGCCCCTGGTTTGATTCGGCGGAGATTCTGAAATCGAATCAGGAGATCCTTTAATCTCTCCAGATCAAATCGGAGCGCTCCGAATCAATTTGGAGAGATTTGGAAAGGTTTGGAGATTTGAACATAGACACGGCTTTAGATGTTTTTTCTACATACCTCAAGGTAGCAGGTGGCTGGTGAGTGCTGTGATGCTGGGGCACATGCAACATCCCACAGGAGTGTGGGAGGCTCCCCAGCATGCTGAGCAGCAGACCCAGAAGTGGACCAGAAACACTTCCAGTCCACTTCTGGGTCTGCCGGGGAGCATGCTGGAGGGGCCCTCCATGCCCCCCTGGCTCAGTGACTGGTGCCTCCTGGGTCTGAGGGGTGCACCCGGGGTCCCTGCATGACCAATCATGAACCAGGGAGGTGCAGGGGGCCCCCCAGTGAGGAAGTACTTCTGGTCCACTTCTGGGTTTGCCACTGAGCACACGCCCCCCTCCCGCACTCCCGTGGGACACTCCATCTGCCCCACCATCACAGCCCCCAGAAGCTGAGCTGCGCTGAGTACCTTGAGGGATGTAGAAAAAACATTTAAAGCTGTGTCTATGGCTGAATCGCCGATTCTCTGAATCAGCACTGAGTCTTCAGGTTCGGATTGGGCCAAATCAAATCAGGGCAGTGATCCAAATCCACAAATTGAATCACTGTCCCCAATTCTGGCTGAATCCAAATCCAAAACACCCCATTTTGAACATCCCCACTAATTATCTCCCTAGCTGTGAGTAAGGGACTGATAAGAAACAGCTTATATAAAAGATGGTAGCCTGGGCAGATGGTAGAGAAGTTAGGAGTTGTTTTGGTGAAGTTCTTCAATTACAGACTGAAAAAAAAATCAACACTGTGATGAAAGATGCTAATTAAGAGAGAAGGCAGGAAGGTCTGGTGACTTCAGTGGGGTCTTCAGTTTGAAGTTCATTATCTCCTGGGACAGTAAGCCCTTAATGGCATGGAGAAAAGAAGATGGAGGTGAAAAATGCTATCTTGGTCTTGCTACAAGGGTTTTTTTTATGTTGACTAAGTCCTTTGACACTACCTTTAACTAAGCCTAGCTCACAAGACTCACTATTGCATCAGGCTATTCATAAACTATTGCATAACCTGTTCATCTTCACTATCAAAGCCCTCCAGAGCCCATTAATACCTTTGCTATCATTTCTCATTCACTGCTCAGATGTAGACTCTTTCCCTGGCCTGGCCCAGCACCTGGCAAAGTAGGCTTTCACCTATGAAAGCTTATGCTTTTCTGAATTAGTATATGAGGTGCCACTCTCTGTGCTGTGCGCTTCCCTTCAGACTCATATAGGTCACTACTTGTCCCCATGATATATCATCAATCACCTACTTGTTCAAACAGATATGTTTGCTTTATCCCACACTACTGCTACTCATGGGAGCTGGTGACCATCTATAAACTCACTGGGGGGACCAGAAGGGTTTGGGAGAGACCTTGTTTCCCCTAGCGCACCCTGGCATAACAGGGAATAACGGCCACAAGTTGCTGGAGAGGAGGTTTAGATTAAACGTCCGCAAGAACTACTTCACAGTCAGGACGGCTAGGATCTGGAACCAACTTCCAAGGGAAGTGGTGCTGGCTCCTACCCTGGGGGTCTTCAAGAAAAGGCTTGATGCCTACCTGGCTGGAGTCATCTAGCCCAGTTTTTCTCCTGCTCAGGCTTGGACTTGAAGAACAACAAGGTCCCTTCCGACCCGACTTCTATGATTCTATGATTCATGCTTGGGAGAAGGAGAGGGTGGTAAACATGTGCAAAGCTTTCCCATGATGACATTCAAAAATGTGTCAACAGCGGATGTATAAGCCACTGGCATGCTTAGATCAGTGGTGATCAGTTCTAACACAGTGTTTCCTTATGCTCCCCTTTTTGTTATATCTTGACTTATATCACTTAGACTGCAAGGTCTTTGAGGCAGGCAATTCCCTTTCATTCTGTCTTTCTACCGTGCTTAGACCTGTGTTGTCCTAGATGTATTATGGACTCTGTGGGACTCATCACAATATCTAACTTTAGTTATTAATGGATGCTTCCTCATGATGCCCTTGTGAAGTAGGGCTGAATTACCACAGCTGATAAAGGAAAGGCTGAGGCACTGCATAGGCCAAGGTCACATAGGAAGTCTGTGGCTAGTCCACAAAGGAACCCACATCACCTGAGTGCCAGTGTAGACCACTAATCACTAAGCAAACCTTTTTACCCTTCTTGGTAGAAAGGGTAATAAGAAGGGCTGCCATAGTGCATTGTCCCTGGCCTCTCCATTCACCAGCCACCCTTCCCTCTCTCTAGATACTTCCCATTCTTCTCAGTTTTATCCACTAAAAGTTTCATAAAGCCGATGTTAGAAGACCTCAATATTCTTTCTTGGAGTAAAATGTGTTGTTCCTCTTAAATGCCAACCATCTATAAATGAGCTGAACAGGCAACAAAATGGGAAAAACAACCAGTGTACTCAAGCAAAATTGTAGGTAGAGTGTCTTGGAACTGCTTAGTAACAGGTGCAGTGAGATAAGCTGGCAGAGCATTCTCATTTCATAACAATCACTAATAAGAAAATAAAGAGTAGGTACTTACTCTTACAAAAATTTTATTCTAATTTCCCTGAGAAATATGAAGTAGCAAACAGCATTTTGGCTTGTAATAAACATATCTGGAATGAATCTCAGCCTTCTCTCTGCTGATTTGTTTGCAAGTATTTCAAGGTATATTTTGCAATAAAAGTTTGGATCTTTCACATTTTTTGTTTTTAGGGGTTTATTTTTTTTTGACCCATATCAGAGGAATTACTATCCATCCAGTCAGTAAGTACAGTGGGGGCCGTTCTGTCTTTTCTGTTCTTGGCAACTGTACAATTGCAGCAATTAAATGCACTACAAATCTTAATAAAGATTTTAATTGGAAAAAATGAGTGTGCATGTTAGAGTACATTTCCTCACTTTAATTTTTATTATAATGACAAGATAATATTTATTGCAGACATATCTCCCACTTTATCTCTTCTAGGAGTGAGGTGCTAGTCTTAGAAAAGGTAAAGGAAGGAGGTGTGAGACGAACACATAAGATTATTGGATTATGGATGAGTTCAGCAGCTCTACTGAAGGAAGAGAAACTATCTGTAGCCTCTTACTCTTGTAGATGGTGGTAGCAAATGGGAAAAGTACACAGGAAAGGTAGGAAGAGCTCAGTCAAGTGTCTGACTTGGGGCCTCCCTCTAGTGGCTTCTGCTGGCTGTGCTCTGTTGCAGTCCTGGGAGGGTTTTTAACTTCCCACAGCAGCAACTCTATCACTTTCCTTTTGCGGGTGCATTCCCCTATGCCTCTCCCTGCTCCGGGTATGATGGTCCTGGCTGGCAGGAGAGGTGTTAGTTCACTGACAAAAAATCCCCTGTGGTGTCTTGTGCCTTTCTAAATCAATGATTCCAATGACACTCAAACTGTAAAAACTAGGAAATATGGGGTTAAAATAGTCACCAATGCCCTGCCATCTGCTTGCACACATTACAGGCAACATTTTCCCCCTTAGTTATATGGCCCAAGCTGTGCATTGAACTAGGTCTTATGCCCCAACTATGTTTTTCTTCCACCTTGAACCTGGTCAAGTAGGCTTCCTACAGCCCTCTTCCTGCTAGGTTCCCTGTTACATGTGAGTTTTTCCTTTTTGTATGTCCCATTCTACAAAATTATGAATTTGTGTTTTGTTCAGGGCTACCAGACCTCCATTACCATGGACAGGATTTCAGAGATGCTCACAGTGGGTCAAGACTTACTATATCCCAGTTCATAAGGAAGCCGGTCTCAGACACACTTGGAGGGATAGGGTCTCCCATGGGTCCTGGCATATATGCAGGGGGCAGAGAGGGGGCCTTAGGTCCTCCCAAGAGTCCTATGAGCCTTGGCTGACTGTGAAAGGGACATGGCTCCGTGCTCCTGCTTCTTTCCTAACCAACCAAATGTTGCCTGACTTGAACTCTCAGACACTCTCCCCTCCCATACGTACCACCAGCTCATTCCATGTCCCTTACTGCAACCCCCAAAGTCTCTTTCCTGACCCTCCTTCACCTCCCAACAAGCACACATGTGTGTTTTATTCTTTTTTTATTTAATAATGTGACTGCCTTCTTGATTGCCTTCTATACTCCAGATATACACCCTCCCCAGCAGAGGTGGGGATTGTAGCAACTTGACTCCAGATTCTTCTCAAAATATAGCTACTTGTTTATGGAGCAAGATAGTGTTGTATACTTGAGCTACCGCAGTGTGCACTAGCTCCCAAACCCGAAGTTGAATAGCTGAACTGACAAGATGCTGCCCCCAGGATAATTAGTTTTCCTTCTCAACAGAGCTAATTAGCCGAGGTGTGGTGCTGAGCTAATGAAGCTCTACTGCTTCTAGTTTGATAATGATAGTGTGGACAACTAGCTCAGGGACTCTGCATAATACTGCCTAGTGCTTTGGAGACACTTGCTCAGATAGCATCTAGGGCCCTGACAGACGTGCCAGTGAAGGCACCATGGGATCTGATGCACAGTCCCCACAATCATACTTCCTGCTATGCCACACATGCATTTTTTGTGTAATAACTGTGTGGATTATTCCTTGTTTTATCACACCATTAGGTCCATTCACGTGTGGCCAGGGAACAACTTAAGATGTGATTAACTGGTTAATCATGCGTTAAGTGCAACATGTGCCAGGGCCTCAGGTTCATGTTCACGGGCCCCAGCATGCCCTGCAAATTATCAATGCGAAAACGGATTGTTTGGAAATCCTCTGGTCTAGCTTTTCTGGTCAAGCACAGTGTGTTGTTGAATGTGCTTTCCTGGGCAGCTGAACTCTTAAGTAGAAAAACGTTTTCAACATTATTTCCTTCAAGATATAGCGAGTGCTGTGCATTAGGGTAAAAGTAAAAGAACTAACATATTTTGGGGCACAGTCTGAGGAGTGGAATTATTTTATATGTTCATAAAGTTCTCTAGCATAAGAAGTAGGAATATGCTAATGCAACGTTTTGGTGTGCCAAGTCTGAGGAGGACTGGAATATCAAAAAAGCTGAATGACTGAGGTCAGGAGTAATAGAGAGTCAGGAGTAATAGAGATAGGATAGTAATAGAGTAATAGAGAGTCAGGAGTAATAGAAATAGGATTAGTGTAGTGCAAAATCAGACATGTAGGAGACTAACAAGAATGTCTCCTATTAAATGAGGACTCAAGCTACTAATGGAAAAAGGGGAAAAGATTCAGGTCAGTCATAGGATAACTTCATAACTACTAAGTTAATATGGCTACGAAAAAGGCCAGTGTGATCCCAGGATGCATCAAGCAAGACACTTCCAGGAGAAAGTCACCGTGCAAGGTGTTGGAAAGAATATTCTTTAATATTATGTGCAGTTCTGGTCATCTGTGTTCAAGCAAGTTGCATTGAAACAGGTGCACAAAAGAGTTATTAGGATGGCCCAAAGAAAAGAAGTGAATGAAAGAGCTAGCACAATGAATGCTGAAAGGGGACACATCTGAGCTTTATAAATCCATCAGAGTGAAAAAGAAGGGGCAACACCAGTGAAGCAGAAGAGCCATTTAGCTAAAAGATAATGCTAGTATCAAAATAATAAACAGTAATAAATTTATGTTGGAAATGAGGTTTCTAATGGTCAGAGCAGTGAGGTTCTTGTATGGTTTTCCTACTACAGTAGTAGGGTCAGGAAATCTAAACAGTTTTTGAGCTGGAGTTTGATGAGTTTATAAAAAAGGCAGTATGACATGCCTGCCTGCAATGGAAGGGGATGGGACTTGGTGACCCAGGAGGTTCCTTCCTATATCATGATCCTATTACAGGCCCTGCTATAGTACAAGGATATCTGTAAAGTTTCGCACCCTTCATGTTTCACCCACCCTACAGATTTGGGAAGCTGGGGTTTCTACATCTGAGTTATCCTTTTATGGTTGCTTTTTCTATTATTAGATTTTAGTCAGAGGCATGGTTTTAGTAGAGTTTGAATAAATATCTCTCTCAACTTTATGCCTTATCTGGAGGAGCAGCAAGCCCAGCCTAGGACAGCACTCAGCACTGCCTCTGAGCCCAGCTGGTCAATTAGTGTAATAGGTGATGCATAGGGGGTGCACATGGGTGCACATGCACCCCCTGAGATTGGCAGTGCACCCCCTATGAAAAGCTCTGCCGATGCTGCCAGCAGCGCCTGCAGGTGGATGCCACTTGCCAACCTGCCTCCCCTTGTCACTGACACCACCGGTGGCAACTGCGGGTGGTCGCTGACCACTGGTCAGCACTTGCCCCACCCCTCTCCCACCACCGACACCATCACAGCTGGCCTGTCCCCACCGCCAACACCACCATGGCTGCCTGCAGGCAGTCACCATGTCCTCCCAGCCTCTGGGGATGCACAGTGTTCATGAGTACTGTTACAGTCTGTCAGTAATCTGATCTGCACCAGATGCACAGATGCAGTCCAGGTCATAGTGAAGTAAGGTTGAAAGGGACCTCAAGAGATCATCTAGCCCACTCTACTTCCTAAGGCAGGATCATCCCTATCCAAACTATCCCATACAAATCCATAGTCTAAGCTCTTACCAAAATTACAGAGTCAACCCTGACACAACTCAAGACATAGCACCTTAATCTGCCACAGGTAAAGCAGAGGAACCACAGCCACCAATGTCATGCTGCTGCAACAGTTGTTAAAATATGCTTGAGCAATCCCAGGAGGAGAGTCACATTTTGTATTAGAGAGGAAGACAAAACCCCCCGCAGTCAGTACCAGTCTGACCATGGGCTAAAATTTCTTCCTGACCCCAAAGGTGGCAATTGCTCTGACTCTGAGCAGAGGGGATCTGGCCAGAAGCCTCTGGGTTTAAGTCCGAGGGAGTATTGGCACACCCCAATTAAAATCTTCACCCAGTGCCTCCAAGAAAGGCTTTAAAAAACAAAACAAAAACCTTGACACATGTAGCAGCAGGAAGGGAGAAAAAATGCCCACCTTGCCTCATGTGACAACCAACAAAGCCCAGAAGCATGGGAAATGCTTATGGTGAACAGAGGCATAGCTATGCTGGCTCATCCTCAACCAGTGCCTATCTAATTCCTTCTTGAATGCCTCCTACGGTGGTGATTTCACAACTTAGTTTATTCCACTGCCTCATGGCATTAACAGTGAAGAAGTTTTTCCTGATATCTAATCTAAACCTACCTTGCTAAAATTTCAAGCCATTGGTCTACTTCCCAAGACAGAAAAAGTATTTTCCCTCTTCTCTATGGAAGCCCAGCAAGTATTTGAAGACTGCTGTCATGTCCCTTCTTAAGAGGCTTTTCTGCAAACTGAACATGCTTATTTCCTTCAACTGTTCCTTATATGACTTGCCTTTCAAGCCATCATCTTTTTTGTCACCTGCCTCTGGATCCTCTCTAACTTCTCCAAGGCCTTTTTAAGATGTGGAGCCCACAGCTGCACACAATACTTCAGATGAGGCCTAAGCAGTACTGAATAGAAAGGCACTATCACATCCTATGTTTTGCACCTAATACCTCTAGTGATGCATCCCAAAGCCACATTTACCTTCTGCTGTATCACATGAAACTCATATTGAGCCTGTGATCTACCAAGACACCACGATCCTTTTCTGTAGTGTTGCCAACCAGCCAGGTGTCATCGTATTTGTATTTGGGGTTTTTTTGGTTATTTTTCTCAAGGTGTAGCAACTTGTATTTGTCAAGCTTGAACTCTACCTTGTTAGCTCTAGCCCAGGAGCTGGGATGCAGAAGGGTCTGGTGTTAGAACTGGAACCAGGATCTACAGCCAGAGTCAAGAAAGACCCGGGTCAGAAGCCTGATTCCCACATAAGAAAACTGTTCTTTGACACTCCTTCACCATGTGCAGAATATTCCTTCTTCCACAATCTGTACATTTTAATTACTCTTCTCCCGCAGTCATTTAGCAGGAGACTGGTATTGAAGGAGGAGGAATCTTTATGAAAAGGAGATGCCTGTTGTTGTTAGTGTTCTCCGAGACGTTGTCAGCCAAACTGTGCATGGCATCTGTGTGGCTACGTATAGAAGGAGGGGGTGTAAACAAAATATGATTCCTATATTCCCTAGCACTCCCTTTGATGGGATTCCCAGTGAAGGGACTTGGTGCAATGGCATCCTTGGCACTGGTGCATGTATTAGCAGTCCCAATGATTCAAAAACTCAGTCAATCCCCACAAAAAGTCACACGCATACATACACATGTCAGTTTGCCTACTAATAGTATAGTATAGTATAGCATAGTATAACAATATAGATTGTTACATTGTATAATATACCATTATATATTATACTACATAATATACCCATAAAAATATATAATAGTAATATAATAGACCCATCAATAACATTAATGATCCATAATTCATACATTATATTATATTATATTATATTATATTATATTATATTATATTAT
>NW_017728909.1:2581410-2583529 GCF_001723895.1 Crocodylus porosus | reverse complement strand
ATCAATAACATTAATGATCCATAATTCATACATTATATTATATTATATTATATTATATTATATTATATTATATTATATTATCATTGGCACATGTATATTATATATCAACAAAAATTAGAAGGCAATTTGAATTATATATATCCAAATGCCTCATTTTTGAGACTTTAAGGTGCACTTAGATTCAGATTTTCTCCCCACACAAAAGGGCTAGAAATATACATTTTCCCAAATTCACCTGGCTCCAGCTGCTGGGTCTGTAGGGGAAACACTAGATACCATGAAACTTGGGGTAGTGGGAACTGTTTCAAAGGTTATTCACTGTGAACAGCACCCCTGGCATGAGAGACATGGGCAGTGCCCTTCATTCCCAGACCTAGGAAGAGTAGGCTAGGTACAAATGGGTGCTGACACTGTGCTCTGAAAGGCATCGCTGTGGTTGTCCTCTCCCTCCTTGTGCAGATGAATGGAACTGCACTTGAGGTGGATGTGCAAGGCTGAGGCTGACAGAGCCCCACTGCTGACACTGTCAAGCTGGCACCTAGTTTAAGGTACAGAAGCCCTGAAGGCTGCCTTACATTGTGCAACATTTGCAGTGGTTGGCAGAAAGCTTGTTGTTCTTAGGTTTTCCTTGGGGCGGTAGCAGTTAGGGCTTGCCTACACAGGAAATGTTACCAGTATCATTACATCAGTATAATTAAGCTCAACATCATGTCACTTGGAGCCAAAACAGTTCTAGGGCTAGGATGAATTCCTTTTGATTGGCTACTATCTTGAACATTGTCTATTCATTTGTAATTAGGACTGTCAGTTAATCTCAGTTAACATACTCAACAGTTAACGTGAAACAAATTAATGTGTTAATTTTTGCAACGAGCATTAATGCACACATCCATTTTGACCAGGGGTGGGCAAAATACAGCCCACCCTGCACCGTCTCCAGACTTGGCCCAGTGGAGTGGACCAGAGCAGACCAGCTCTGGACCAGCTGGAGCTCATGTGCACAGCCCTGACCCCAGCCCACCCTGTACCTGCTCCAGACTGCCCACCCACACCGAGCAGCGGCAGCAGTGGTGGCAGCCAGGCAGAAGCTGCTGCTTGATGCAGGGGAAAAGCAGCCCCTGCCACTTGCTTCTGCCAGGCCCTTCTTGCCTGGGCTGCCCTGCAGCTCCTCTCTGCCACCATCACTGGCACTGCCCAACAGGGCAGTGGTGGCAGTGCAGAGGAGCCACAGTGCAACCTGGGCGTGGGTTCCAGGCGGCTGCAGCAAGAAGGGCCCAGCAGCGGCAAGGGGAAGAGGCCGCTTTTCTCCTGCACTGAGCAGCAGGTTCTGCCCAGCTGCCACTGCTGCTGCTCAGTGTGGATAGTGCGAGTCCAGAGTAGGTGCAGCACAGGCTGGGGTCAGGGCTGGGGCGGTGTGCTGTCGTTGGGGGGAGGCGAGGAGCCACAGGGTGCATGGGCTCTGGGGGATGCTGACTACTGATAACTGTGTGATCAAAATTTTGATTAATTTTGACTTTTAAAAAAAATCTGATAGTTAATTACAAATATTTTTTTTTCATCATTTGGCAGCCCTGTTTGTAATACATCATGGTAAAATGGGTGTTTAACTAATAACATTCTCCGTCATAGCTTTTCACTCGGGTGGAAGGACTGCACTTGGAGCTGGATCCATGTCTACAGAAAGCAGACTCCTCTCATCTTAGTGGACTTTGGATGAGTATTGCAGTGTAAAAGAGGAAAGCCAAACTCTCTGTCGAAGCCTCCAGACCAGACACTTGCACATCTATCCCCAGTGCAGGCTCTGCTTTTGAGTTTAATTCAGGCTTCAATGTATTACCAAGTGCATACAAACTTCTACTGTAATAAAAGGAATGGTGGGTTGTTCTTTCTAAAGTCTGGCTGAAGGAGAAGCATCCAAAACCAAGACTTTCCAAGTTTTGCATCTCTTGCTGTGTATAGTGAGATGTCCCAGATTAACCTTCTAGGTGGCTACCAGCATACAAGTTAAATAAGTGCTTCTGTAGATATGTAGAGTTCATAGTTTCATAGTTTCTAGGGTCGGAAGGGACCTGAGCAGATCATCTAGTCCGATCCCCTGCCATGGCAGGAAAAAGTACTG
>NW_017728909.1:2538828-2581310 GCF_001723895.1 Crocodylus porosus | reverse complement strand
AGCACCCGCAGCCCCCTCACCAGGTCATCACCCGTGGCCAGCACTAGGTCCAACAAGGCGTCAACACACTACAAATGATAAAAGTATTTTATTTAAATAATCAATTTTAAAACACGGTATCATGGGCTAGCTTTATTAACATATTCACATCAGAAACCTGACTTCCTTAGCTTTTCAGTGAGAAAAGATTGCCACAGATATCACTATACTGTGGCATTGACAGTCCAGCTTTACATGCATACATCTTTCATGCATAAATACTTAAAATTAGTGATTTTGATGACAGACAAATGAAAATAAAATAGTACAATTAATCCTCTTAAAAGTGTATGAGCACTTTTGCAGAATAAATCTATACTTTGATATATTACCACATTCTCGGGGCATAAGTTTGTGGAAGTTTGAAAAATATATGGTTGAAATTCTGGAGTGTGCTTCCTGGGACATGACATACAGCCCAGGTGGAAGGTAGGGCTGAGATGAATTAAAGCACCCTTTGCACCTATGGGATTTTGCACTGCCCTGGAAGCTAGTGCATCTCTCGGTGTAAATCCAAACTGGCACTAACTATAGAAAACTCCTGTGTGGAGCTGGCTAGCCTGCCAAACACCTTCATTGATGTGTGCCTTTGATGCCCCCAGTTCTGCAGCTTTTAAGGAGGCCAGCACAGCTTGTAATGTATTTGTGTATGCCACTGGTGAATGCATCCACTACTGTACCAATCCAAAGATCATATCAATCGTTATAGCACCCCACCTGCCTATGCTTTCAGCTGGTTTAATACCCAGTATGTCAGCCAAGGAGGACAGATAGTGCTCCTGCACAAGAGAAATAATTCTCTGGTTCCTAGGGTGACAGTTCAACAGTACAGGCCACCATTTTCCCTGCCCATCCACATGTTATCAGCTAAGCCTTGTTTCAGACTAAAATTTCAGGCGCAAACTCTTGGGCAGAAATACTCAACTTCCACCATCCTGATGTTCTTCCTCACATTGGCTTACACCTAAAGTATTCATAGCCTGCCTGGAACCTGGAAAAGTGGATCCAAAGTGAGCTCCAGCAAATTCTGGAAATGCAACTCCCTTGCAGACCAGCTACCTGTCAGCTTCTGAGAAAAGGTGAGTTAAAAGTTATGACACTGGAGGCACTTTTAACATTAGAAATGATCCTAAGCAGGGGAGAGGCCCTGCCTTTGGGAGATACAAGTACTGGTCAGAGTAGAATAGCACAGAATAAATCTGACAAAAGAAAAACACCTAGATAAAGAGAGACCTGAAGCCCCAATTAGCACTTATAGATTAATTGAATGAGTCACTGAAGTTGCTTTGAATATAGCATTTTGAATAGTTACATTTATGTCCTGGTAAAATACTCTAAGAAACCTCTTGTCCTCCTCTCCCGGTGCTAATTTTTCTAATCCTCAAAGAATGATTTGAGGATTTGCTCCCTTTTTGGTAATAAAAACTGAAATTCACAGACCAGGCCTTTTTTTTATAATCATCCTCAACACTATCATCAGTGATGTCAGCACTGCTCTGAGAAGAGGGCATGTTAATTAATCTGTGGTCCCTCTTCTGGCTGTTTCTGCAGTCACAGAGCAAAAATGATTTCAGGTTATGCATCAAGACTGGCTGTTGTTTACTTTGTATTTGCCTTTCCTCAGTATGGTGCAATTTGAAAAAGAAATGACTTAAACTCTGGGGGCTAGATCCTCAGCTGCTGTAAATCAGTGTTTCAGCTGCATCTACAGATTTGGTCATGGACCACATTTCTAGATAAATTACTGTCCTGCTTCTTCTTTGTCACTGTGAATCCAAGAGAAGAGAAAACTTCAAATACAAGGGACGCAGGGGAGCAGTGTTTCACTGTCCTGCTCGTCCTCCCCATAGTACATGGCAGCAGGTGGAACCAAGGTGTTTTGGGTCCTAAGCAACTGGCAGAAAGTGACTGTGGTAGCGAGAAGTAAAGACCTGCCACTCTGGGAATGACACCCCACCCTTCTTAAGCAGCAGAATTTAACTGAGATTTGATGTGGCTGTCCATGCTGCTAGATGTGGCAGAAATTATGTTTGTACTCCTCTGTTCCCAAGAGATATAGGGAGGTCATGGCTGGAAAATACAGTGGCAGTACAGGTCTTTTGGGAGACTTATTACTAGGATGGAGGTTGCTGAGGTTAAGAGAAAGGAGGGGCATTGATGGCCTTTGCCAATGCTCAGGGATCCATAGCTCCAAGAGCATTGATCTCCATGAAACCTCAGACTCCTCTATGCCTGAGGCGTATATCCTCTGGACCCAGGTAACCCATACCAAAGGACAGATCCAGGAGGATATGGTGTTGTGGTCGCACTCCCCCCAACCCCTTTGACTGTACACTAGACACCAGGCTTTTCAGTGTGGTTGCTGAAACTACTCCATTAGCATGACTCCAGCACCCAGGGATGAACATCACCACCACTCCCCTCCACCATTGTCTGCCCACAACCCCTTGCCTGCCACCAAATTCAGGGGCTTCAATTGCTATTGGTAACTAAAAGTGATGATGGGGGCAATGGGGGAGGTGAAAGGTGGTGTTCACACTCCAGTTCTGGAGCCACGGCAATGCAGCAGTTCCAGCAGCCTCACTGACAAGTCAAGTCCCTGCCCTGCCATTGGAGGTGGGTTTTGTGGCCCTTGAGAGGCCTGTGGTCTGGATCTGGCCTGTGGGGCCATCTGCAACCCCTCCCCCCCCATCAGAGTTTTGGACGACCTATCAGGGTCCTTTCCTTCCATTTGCAGAATTTAACCAGAGGATTTTCTGTTGTGGTAATTTAACCATTTTAAGATTGCAAGCTAATTTATGTCACTTTGGGAGCAGAGTTGGCTTGTTTCCGGCACAGGGTAAAACGCCACTTCCAAGGTTCTTCGTCAAGAGGTGGTTCTTGGGCAACAAATCTGGCCCTACACGTGGAGCTAAGCAGCACACGAAAATAGAGGGTTTGTGTAAGTAGGCTACAAATAAAGCTATGTATCCATCTATCTGGTCTTTATTACCATAGAACCCGAGCATCTTAACACATTTAATGTACTTATTATTCTCCTGCCATGGCTGGCAGGCAGGTAAATACTCTTACCTATATTGGGAATTTAAGCATAGGCAGACTAAGGACAAAGTCAATATAGGTAAATTAGGTATCTAAATGAAATGGTAGGCAGAGAGGTGCCCAAAATACAGAAAGTTATCCAGAATAACCCCACTCCAGTGGTCATAAAACACTTGTGGTGCCTCGGTGTTCTTTGAACTTACATATTAGATGAACGTTATCATTTGAATTTGGTATGAGGCTCAGTTATTTCCCATGAAAAAAATGGAAGGAGGACAGTATTTTATGTAACACCCCCACCACACACACTGGGTTGTATGCTGTCTTTGTGTGTGTGTGTGTGTGTTTTGAAATGGGCAAGGTGGCCCCTGTTGTTCTGGCCATGTGCTCAGCACATGGCAAGCGGGGCCTGTATCTAGGGAAAATATGTAAAACCCTATAGCCTCATTGGCCATGGGTAGCAAAGGATTCTTCAGGCTGATTGGTTGGGAGAGAGACTGCAATGTGGCAGTCGCTGACTGGACAAGGCCAGGGTGATGTTATGCAAAGGGATATAAGGAGACCTGGGCTGGTTTGGAGGAGAAGCAGCTGCTAGCAGCTGCTGAAGAGTGACGTCTCCTCCAAGGGAGAAGGAGTTGCACGGTGTGAAAAGGGAAGCTTAGTTAGAGGGGAGAGAGAGGGAGAATTGTTTCAGTGTCCAGGAACTCCTCTCCTTTTCTTCTCCTCTCTTTTGAGGTTTTAAGGGCTTACTACTGGGGAAAGAGCATTGGTTCCTTGCATTTGCTGGGCAGGATTTAGGCCTGGCAGCTTTAACAGGGTTGGAACCTGGGAGTTCCTAATCCTGCCGGTTTTGGGCCCAGGTTGAGGCTTGCAACTTTCTCCTCCCAGTGGAGCTCTGATCCAAAACACCTGCATCCCAGGCCTAGAGGATAGGCTTGGTCTTTCCTCCTGTTTCTTTTGATGGCCTTTTGTTTTAGTCAGCTGTGTGGCTGGACCGCCTGTAGCCATTAATCAACCTGGTTCCTTTGGAGTTTTTTCTGCAGTTTTCATTTCAGCAGGCCATGTAATCCAGCCCAGGAGTGCATTCTGTCTGTAGCCACGGTCACTCCCCACTAGGGTTGCCAACTGACTAAAGCTATTTTGGGAGATTTTTTTCCCCAACATGACATAATGTCATTAATTGTACTGTTCAACCTGTTCACAATATCGATCTCCCTGATTGCTTTCAATAGATAGGATTCAGGTAGACTCCTGATCACTCCAGGGGGGTTGACAACCCTACTCCCCACACACATATACAGCAAAGATTTCCATGCCTCCATGAGCACTGAGGGCTCCCTTGCACTGCTGAAGGACCTGCGCTCTCAAGCAGCTTGCTCTGGCCCAGTGCAACCTATAGACTATGTTATATAGTTAGTAGTGTTTCACATTGCATTTGGTGTTTTCTTTTTTTTCTGTATTAAATCTGTTTTGGTTATAGTCCTCGTGAGGACAGGGGTTTTGTTTATGTGGAGCTCCCCAGTCATTAATTTAGTGTTCCCAGATTTCTCAGTGGTGGCTTGGGCCAAAGTAAATAAATTTAGTACCCCAAAAATTGAACTTGGCCCTTGTGCTGCTGGTTGACGCTCAGCAGAAGGGTTACATTTATATTCCAGCTTCATGGACAGAGCACTGCCCAAGGAAATGTGATCCTTAGGTTCTAGGACTACCTTAGCCTGGGGAGATTTGACCATTAATACCTTACCCACCCGGGCATGGAACAGGCTTGGGGTATCTTTTTCCTCTTCTGTTAGAGCTGGCTCACTATGCAACCCAAAATGTAAGATTCATGGGTCCCAAAGGAAAACAAATAAGTGGGACCCTCTTTGTGTTACCCCAGTGGTTAGGGCACTGAGCTGGGAGGGTCTAGTCCCTGCTAGCAGGATTATTTGGGTTTGAGTTGTATACAATGGCTAATTTTTTCAAATAGTCTAAGAGCACGGACTGAACTCGTTATTCTCCTTTCCCAGCTGGATCCTCTGTGATTGCTTGCTCACCTTCTGGTCCCATGACTCTCACATTCATGCCTGCACAATGGCCCAACTTCAGCAGGAGGGGTGGAGAGTGCCTCCTCCCTACCCAGACTATTCTACAGCCTTGGGATTATGGCAGACCCCTAGTCAGTGGGAGAGCATGTCATCTTGGGCTCTTGTTTCAAGGATGATTGCGTTAGCCACTAGAGCAGAGCAGCTACAGGCTATACGTGGCACCTGCATATGGCCCTGGAGCTGCACATTGCACAGGCTGCATGCTTTGGGGGAAGCTACCCCCAGAATGTCTCCCACCATGAGAGATGCAGCAGCAGCATGTGCCCACCCCCCTCACCCCCGCAACTGGACAGTTTTCTGGGCCCTCTCCACCCTGCAGCAATGGGAGAGGCAGCCTCCGGGGCCTACAGGCTGCATGACCCCAAGTGGGTTGCATGCAGCCCACAGGCAAGCAGTTCGACAGCCCTGCATTAAACTAACCTTGGCAGCTAACCTTGGTTCTTTGAATCCCCAGAAGGTAGACCACTCCACTGTACCATCCCTCATCTCTATGTAGTTGAGAATTTAATTCTCATTATTAAATTGCTGTTCAATGCTGTCCATTTGTGAATTTTCTCACTTTTATTTTTTTGTAATAGCTTTTAAATTCTCCCAAGACTGCTGATCTCGTGAACTTTTTCATTTGTAAAATGATTAAAATTTGCTTTCCCCAAATTTTCACTGCTCTATCAGAAATGTCAACCCAAAGCTTTCCCCCACCAAACAAAACCAAAATCTTTCATACAAGAGGATTAATAAGGAAATCTATTTTGCACTATTGGAATATATAGACTAGATAACCCGGGGGGTTCTTTCCAACCTATCTATGAATTCATGACATAGAGCTAGTAAATCTTTACTAATATTTGCAGTAGAAACAGCACAGCGATGAGATTAGCAAACTTCACAGTGGCTTACTTGCAGCTTTTGAATTTGTATATTAGGGGTGGGAAGGGGAGGTCTGGGTGGTAATACACAGGGAAAGCCAGTTATAAGAATTTATCCTCTTCATTAAAAAAATACTAAGATCTTCATCTCTGGTATTTAATGTACCAAGTTCAATATTCCAAGCATAGTTTGCATATAAAAAATTGCAATCTAGTATTTTTCTCAAATGGAAATCTTCCTTTTAAGGCAAAGAAAAAGTTTAAATAAGCCAGGCACTTTAATTGTTTTTATTCATCAATCCAGGCTTCAGGAAATATTTATCAGGCAATAATAAACTCTTTGCCATCACTGAGAGTTTTTTTCTTTTTTCTAATAAAACTTGAATTTTCTTGTAGGCTGAGCAAGATGCCCTAAAAAGCACAAATTTATACAAACCTTTGTTAAAAGAAAAAGATCTGTTGCCCTTAGTGCAGAAAGACTCGGCCTTGAAAACCCTGGATTTATAAATGAAGAAAATGCATGAATAATAAAAAACACACCACCTAAAATCTAATTAATTTGAATGAGTCGATAAGTTTCTGTTTCTGGATGCCTGTAACAGAGGCGGGGGGGGGGAAAAAAAAAGATGTGAGAATTTCAATTTACCTCTTTCCCATTCAACCAGTTGGAAAAAAAAAGGCTGGAAAAAATCATCTATACAAAGCATAATAAATAGAAATATGCACTTTATTTAATGTGAGTTTTCTCTAAACTACTTCAACTCATAATCTCGTTATGTGCAGCCACATATTTGCCTGTCAAGAAATTTTATGAATCACTTTGGTTATGACAGACACCCTGTAGCCTTTCAGCAAATTCAGACAGACCTTACTTGTCCTTCAGAAAGGGAAAACATCCTGTTTTAGTTAATGGGCTTTAACAAAAATACAAAAGTAAATTGTGACAGCAATTACCCTGCCCGGCGCGCATGTTCGGTGGGTTTTTCCTGTTGCCAGGCAACTGGTGGGCGGTGTGTTCGAGAAGAGGGGCCCGTATAGAAGAGCATACGCTCCTCGGGCACGGGTTTCAAGTATAAGTGAGCCAGGTGAGGCTCTTTGGGTCATAGCTTTCTTTATTGTACATATCTGCCTTAGACCATTTCACCTGCTGGGGCAAGCTCAGCGTCCAGACAGAGGAATTTAAATAAGGCATTGCAGCTGGACCTTGCTCTTAAAATGTCTACTGAAGTAGAGCAGACCAGGCTTGGTTTTCATGCAGACCGGTCCAAAATGCAAAGTAACCCTACCAAAATTGTGAGAGTTGCCTTGGATTTACAGATCCGGCTGAAACAAAGCATGGCCCCGTAACTTGGAAGATACTCACTTTTCATTTGAATTATTTGCATTTCGCTCTTAAAGGCTGTACAATGCCTTACCAACATGTTACTGAGAGACTAAGCCTGCACGAGATCTATGTAAGCGCAGAAATATGACATTTAAAAACATTTCAAGGAAAGTAATTTTCATATCACTAAATTACAGAACATTTCTAGTTAAACTCCGTTGCTAAATTAAAGGTTGGAGCCCGCTTTCAAAAGCCCATTCGCACTCTCCAGGGTTCAGCTGAAGAATCTATTATAGTAGTTAAGAGAATGATATGGTAAGTAAAAATGAAGCACCTACAGAAACTATACGGCACGTTAAGTCTTCAGCTATTATAGTGCCATTTCTACCAGTACCTCTAAACAGCAACCAAGCCTAACACCTGGTTCGGTCCGCAGTGACAG
This sequence comes from Crocodylus porosus, assembly GCF_001723895.1. Taxonomy (NCBI): domain Eukaryota; kingdom Metazoa; phylum Chordata; order Crocodylia; family Crocodylidae; genus Crocodylus; species Crocodylus porosus. The sequence continues at coordinate 2,573,510 of NW_017728909.1, read as the reverse complement.
CTCAGTGCCTCTACAGTGGTAACAATTTAGAAGCAGGATGCTAAACAAGATATATACATGATGTCAAATATTGGCTGCACACATCTAAGCCAATCACTTCTAAATAAATTAACCATGGCACTGCCTAATATGATCCACCTGCTTTCTTCCTTGTGTTGTTCCAGACCCTACCTGAACCCCCCTTTGATTAAATGTCAAAAGCTTGCCTTGTGCCTGCAGATTTCACTGAAGGCGGATAACAGAAAGGTTCCTCCTGTGACTCCATAAAACTGAAATAAATTCCACTGGCATCTTGTAAATTTTTATTTTCTACAATGACTGCAGGCCCCATCTGCGACCCAGCTGTTATTAGAAGGGAAAGCGTTGGCCCTTCTGCATTACAAAACAGCATAGAACAGTAATTGCCAGTGGAAGAGATTAAGTGTAGACACTAAAAATGTTTACTCGCAATGAATATGCATAACGATGGGTAGGAAACAGCACTGGAAGATTAAAAAGAGAGAAGGGTTTGTTTACAAGGCTGGGAAAAAAAAAGAGTGGAATGTCAGTTGGCCCCGAGCCTGAAATAGGAACGAAAAACCTTTGGGCAAGGCATTAGGGAGAAAAACAGATGGTTTGTGAACCTTTTATTAGATAGAAAAATCATTAATCAAGCCCAGGCTGGAAATGGCAGGGTTTTTGGTAGTTCATATTTTAGTTTATTTTTTCTTAAAGTGACAGTATGCTATTTCTTTGACAGTGAGCGGTATGGATCCTTCTTCAATAGAAGAGCAGTCATTTTAACATTCAGCATTGAAAACATGTCTAACTTTAGGTCCATGCTTGCACCAAGCTGTTCTGCAAAGGAAATCCCTCAGTAGGGTTTCACATTTCAGCACCTGTTTTGCCCGTATACCAAAGCTATTAAAAAAAAAAAAAAGAAGAAAGGAAAAAAAAAAAGGGCGGGGGGGCAGGGGGAATTGCAGCAGCCTGGTGCATTTTTTCATGGCTGTTTATTTCTTCCCCAAAGTCGGAATAAATGTGGGGACAAAATCTTCTGCAAGTGGCCTCATTGATACAAGGCTGTTTAGCAGACTTGTCAAGAAGTGCATTTTAGATTGGGTGTCCTCTCACTCTTGATTCTGTCATAAGAAGAACTACAACAAACAAAAAAATTCACCACATTAAAATACTGATAAATGGAGCTGAACGCTGATCTGGCCACCTACTATACTAGCTGGAAATGTCCTGTAAGTAGTAACTCAAACTGCCTCACCCATTAAATATCCCATGCATGGCTTTTTTATCTCCTCTTTTCTTTTGCATTTCTATGCCATTCTCAAGACAGGCATTTCCTATAAATTAGTGGTCTGCTAGGATTCAGGTTCATCAGTTTCTATCCCCCTCCCCTCCCCCCCAGGCTTCTTATGAATCTTTATTAATCCCAGGAATTGCCCTGAGCTAAAGTCAGTATTGTTTAAGTAAAAGCATCATCACCAGACCTCTGATAAATGAACCAACTTTCTGGATGTTTTCTTTCCTTGGAAACACCCTATTAAACCATCATTCAGTTCATACAGGTTTTGCTGGGCTACAGCAGGTAGTTTGTCCCTCTGTTTCTTTCTGTGTCGACGAGCATGCCCATTTTGTAAGTGTATGCGATTCCCTTTGAAAATAACACATAGAGCAATGAGTTCGGCGTGAAGATTGATGACAGCTGAGGTATCAATCCTAAGGACTGCTTTTTGGGTAGGATTTTCCTAGGAATGGCATTTCAGCACAAATAAAATTACCCAGGGGTACTCAGTAGATTAGCCTTTTCTGTTACCTTTGACAAAGGCTACAATATTTGTCCTTTAAGCTGCTCCACCTAATGGCAAGAAGAAGTAGAGGGAGGTGAAAATTTACCCTGTAGCCTGGCTAGGGTGTTTGTGCTCAAATCTAAGTTTAATATATGCAGCAGAATTTGTTTAGCACATTGGCCCCGAGAAACATTTGCCCCTGTGCAGAGGATCAGAACAAGGCCTGCATATTTGTTTTGTTTGGGGAGATGGTTTGAAAGCATTTCATGGAAAGATTTTTTATTTTTTTTTTACTGGAAATGGACGCTTGGGTCATGTGAGGTGTTTCTGTGTGCCAGTTGGATGAACTTAAATTTAAGACTCAGCTTTCTGGTGTGAATATTTCTAGTTACAAATCCAGCGTTCTGCAAAGGGATATTTACTTGCTTTCAGGGACGGGATATATTTGAGAACTGTGATTTCTTCGGTTACTGCAGTGCCAGTAACTGTAGATCAGGATTTTTAAAGCAACTGTAAAATTGTTAGAAATAAAAAAATATTTTTCTCCCTTCAGTTTGTTTAAGCCTTGAATTCCACAGCATTTAATGTCACTGCTTTTCTTGATGGTCACTTCCTGTCTCATACACTACTATGATCATTCCTTCATCTTTTTCCTTCCTATATAGGTCTTTTTCCTATGCTCAGGAGTGTAGTCCTTCCTTTGTGGGTAACTCATGTTAGCACCGTTCCCCATGTAATGGAAGAGGATGTACCCCCGTAACAGCCACATCGCAGCTGAAAAATTAAAGCGACGAGGCAGCAGCATGTGTGTGAACAAAGAAGGGAGGAGGGATGACTTGAGTAGATTTTATATTATTCTTTTGGAAACCACACAAAAGACCCCTAAAATAGGAGCAGAGAAGCAGGAAAACCCTCTATATTTTAAGGACTATTGCATAAAAAAGCCTGTATGTACTATTTATAAAGCAAGCAATTAGAAACCCAACTGGTACAGAAATCTAGGTTTTAAAATTGCCCAGTGACAGGATCCTTTTAGAACTTGCTGTTTCCATTAATGTTCTGGTCATTAAACATCTCCATTCGGAGCATACCCAGGAAAAGATCACAAAAGGTGACACGAGCACACACAAAGCTAATTAATTTAAAAATGAAATAAATATTTATAGGGATTTAGAGCATTTGCCCAGTTCTGAAAAAAGGCAATTAGGTCATAGAGTTGATTCCTTTTTTTAATGAAAACTCTAACAAATAATAACATCAAACATTTTTTGTGCTATTCATCAAAGTGCTTTATAAGCACGGTGCCTTACTTGCCAAAGTAACTGCATTCATTTGCCTACTAAGCACATGTTGACCCTTACACATTGGATGATTTGCTTTCTCTGATGGGCCAAACCACCACACTCTCTTAATTTAAATGCTCTCCCATCTCCATTATATCTATAACAGAAGTAAATTGTAATCACCTACAGCTCAACACCTATTTATTTTAATGTATATTGAAGGCATTTAGATCAAAACGATGCAGTCAGCATCCTGTGGGAGATAGTCACCATAGTTGCCTCCTTTTTACAACAGGACTCAAAACAACAGAGACACAGGGCCTGATCCAAAACCTGATATAAATCAATAGGAAGATTTCTATTAATTTGAAAAGGCTTTGGATCACACCCTGAGCGTCTCTGTCTCAAGAACTTATGCCCATACTCAACTTTAAGCATTTATGCAATTCTTTTGGCTTCCAGTGTTAATTAATTTGATACTGTTTGTAAAATGTTTTGAACATACAATGGAAACTTCTTCAATAAGCATCTGTGAAAGGACTAGACATGTTCGAATAACACGTTTTTCATATAAACATGGTTATGCTCTTTGAAGGGTTTCTATTTTCCTAACAAAAAACAGACTAACAGCAATTAGCCGGAGATAGTGAAGTCCAGTTTGGTAAAATTTCCTTCTGCTTCAAGCTGCACCATTTAACTCATGCCATATTTTCTGCTGCTCTATTACCCCGCTGAGTTTTGCTGCTTCTTCCCATCTCACAAGCCTACAACATAAAAAAGATTTACTTTGAGTGGGGTTGAGCATTCAAAACTCCTTCAAGCAACTGAACAGCAGTTTTGCCCTGGTGTAAACCTGCAAACATGAGTTGAATTGCTCCAGATCTAAGTTTGAGCTGGATGCAGGATTAGGCTCTTACTTTTCAAATTTGGATTTCATTTATGCTGCTGTAGTACTGGAAGAACTCCATTAACTTCTGTGGAGTTAAGTTGGATTTACACTTATGGAAATGAGATCATTATTTGGCCTGATAATTCTTCTCAAATCACAAAAAAAAGAAAACCCCCCCACCAAAACCCCCCAAATAGAAACCCCTCAGTTTTATCAAAACATCGAGCAAATAAACAAGGGATGACATTAAGGCTGAACAATAAAATATTTAACAATAAACTCAGGACCAAAAAGCAAGCCAATAACTTTCTTTGGGGAATAAAAGGGAATGGTTTCTTTTCCAATTTCTTTTATACCACAGAGGAGCTGCCCACACATTTCCTAATTCTTAGACTAATAACTCTGGGATGAACTTCCTGAAACATATGAGCTTCATCAGAGAGGTGGGGAGGGGGGAAGTGCAGAGGGGGGAGTACAAAATGATCTTTGTAAGAAATAGTAGCTCAGATTGCTAGCGTTGCATATGTTACGGCACATCATTAATAACAGTGATCAAAAGAAAAAGAACATCTTAGCAGCTGCATCAAATTATTATAGAAATTGGAATTTTCAAATGAGCTCAGAGGAAAAAAGAAGAAAAGGCAGCACCATGTACTGTAGGTCAGGTCACAGCGTTGTGCCATGGGATAATCCCAAAAGGTATTGAAATGGCTGGGATAAAACAGAAATTCTTCTTCCTATTATGGTCTTTGAAATATTATTAGAAAAAAATGCAAAAAAAATTTGACTCTTCTTCAGGGGGGGAAAGGATTATTTAATGGAACATTCTTTCTAACAGGCTTGGGAAAGATATAAGGTTAGATTTTCAAAAACCTCCGAACCCGTTAAGAGCTGCTTGTTGTAGCTTTTCCTGAATTCAGCCCGACACATACACATACATACACACACGGAGAAAAACCCCCCAAAACGACTGGCCCATGTTGAATTTTTTCATATTCGTAGAAAAACTTTGCTGTGAACTGTCAAAGCTCCACTTAGAAAAGCTTTCTAGCTATCTTCTCTCTCAGGCTCTTATGCAGGAAAACATTTAATGCGGTACTTACATACACCTACATATATCAGGACTGATTCAAATAATACATGTATTTAAGCCCTGTTCTGAATAGGGTTGCATTCCTGGACTGAGGTCTAAAATAGAGTAAACCTGTTGGAGGCAATGGACCTGATTTTTCTGCTTTCAGACCCTTGTGCAGTCTGTTTACACCTATGCACAGTGGGCATGAAATGCTATCTTTCTAGTTCAGTTTTATCCTCACTTTGCTATCACTAGCAGGGGCATGAAGGAGTAGGTCCTATACAGTCACTGCTTTGTACCTTGGGGGCAAGAGAGCCCAGAACCCAGTGATTCATTTCATATTTATGTAAAACTGGAGTTTCTAGTAAAAATATTTGGTTTTTTTTCCTGTATAAAAATTCCACAGCCTTACAAAGCTGCAGTCCCAAATAATGCAGTTACCCTGTTGTACACATCAGTGTTTTGTGAGCACTGCTGGTAAATACCGAAGTATATTTTTAAAGAGAAGAAACCTGGGAAGTGCGCTTTATCGCTATGTTCCCCCCTTTTATATATAATTTTATCACTCATTGTAGTTGTAACTGAGTTGTAATGCCATGCTCAGATAAACCAAAGAGAAAGATAACTTCTTAAAAGGAAAGGACACCAGAATATAGGCTTAAGAGTCACAGAATCTCTCGATGATTTTCAAAGCAATGGCCTGGCCTGAGAACGACTCCTGCTTCCGCGGAGGGCAATGAGAATTTCACTACTGATTTCAGCAAAAGCAGGAGTTGGCCCTTAGAGAGCTAAACAGTCATAGCACCCGGACCTAACTCTAGCCAAAATTTTTACTCCTATATTTCTATAAACCCACTGAAGTACCAGGGAGCTCTTTGGAATGACCTCCTGGGCAAGATGATTTACTCCTCAAGAAGCCAGCTGGGTGCCGCCTTCCTAACTAGTAGACACGGCAAGATTTATGTGGGATTCCTTAGATGTTTAGGCAAATGCTGTTCACTGTGGCATTCATATACTGTTTCAGTGTCCTAGGTCAGGGATCAGCAAGCCTTCAGAGCGGCAAGCTGAGTGCTTGGGACCCAGCAGCTGCTGCTCCACTCCTCACCTTGCTCTGTGCCCTCCTCTACTTCAAAGGTGCCACCAAAAGCCATGCCAAACATCAACAGGGAATGGAAAATTCAGTGGCAAAGGAACAGAGTGGGAGGCTTTGAGTGGCTGCTTTAATGCAGCCCCTTTAAGTTGACACTTTAATGAGGCTCCCTTAAATTGGCATCCTCACCTTCACCTTCACTGAATCAGACTTTTGTGGACTACATACAGCTTGAGGGCCATAGGTTGCCAGCCCCTGTCCCAGCTCCATCTCCTATGGTGGTGTTTTACTTGTACTCCACAGGGTACACGGTACATTTCTAGACTATATGCAAGAGGAAGGAATAGGAAAAGCAAAGAAAGCAAAGAGATGTAAATAGAGGGAAAAGAAGGAAAATTTAAAAATAAATAAGAACTCTGCACTATCTCTTAGGTTGCTGGGGGATCACTGTGTTCAGTGACATAAAATGTATTTTTTTTCACTAACCATAATCTGGACTCATAGGGGCACATTGCAGTATAACAAACTAATAGAGAGGCACACAGTCCCAATCTCACTGAGAACCATTTGCATGATAATATAGTTCCCTCTGGTGATTTTGGCTATGCCAAAAGCAACTAGTCCCCAGAACCCTCTAGAAAGGGCTTGTTTGTGCATAGGAGCAGATTAACTTCGGCAGGATATATTTAGAGTTTTTAGGTGGCCAATTTATAAAGCAGTTACAAATAATGACTATGGGCCCCACCCCTCTTTCAGTGACTCTAATGCAAATCTGGAATAAATCATCTGAGTTCACAGAATTGCTTGTTTGCACCATTATAAATAAGGGCATAATCTGGCTTTTATTAACTCTCTCTCCCAAGGAAAGAAATAAGGGTTATGTAGGCATTGTTGTGACTGAACTATGTAGCTACTTAATGGTGCACTGCACAATACTTAGGACAGGACGTGATGAATACTGTATAAAATTGAAACTATCTTCATGAACAGATATTCCCTCAGAGGTCTGGTGTGGGATGAGGCCATGAAGAAAAGCCATTCTTTGTTTCCATCCCCAAACCATATCCCACCTTCTCTCTTTCTAAACACATTGATGCTCCCATGTAGACTTCCATGGGACCAAAATAAAAGGTCTGATGATGTTTCCTAGGATGAACACAAAATAATGCCTTCTAGGATGAAAACAGAAAAAGGAAGCTTACAAGAACTGGAAACTCAGACAAACTACTAGCGAGGAGTATAAGAGTAGTGATTGGACATGCAGGGAAGGCATCAGAAAGCAACTGAAGTTAAAGCTAGCAAGGAACATGAAGGGTAACAAAAAGGTTTTGTACAAATGCATCAGCAACAAAAGGAAGATCAGGAAAAGTACTGAATGGAGGAGGCAAGTTTACTGAATGGAGGAGGCAAGTTAGTGACAGATAATTTGAAAAAGGCTGAAGCATTCAATGCCTTTTTCACCTCAGTCTTCACAGGCAAGTTCAGATCTCAAACTACTGCACCTGGTGGCACAGTTTGGGGAGGAGGTGAGCAGCCAACAATAGTGAACTACAGGTTTCAGACTATTTAGAAAAGCTGGATGTATACAAGTCCATAAGACTGGATGAGATGCACCTGAGGGTTTTCAGGGAGTTGGCTGGTGTGACTGTAGAGCCTTTGACCATTACCTTTGCAAATTCGTAGCAATTGGGAGAGGTTCTGGAGGATTGGAAAGGGTGAAATATAGTGTCCATCTTTAAGAAAATGAAGAAGGAGGATCCAGGGAACTACAGATTAGTCAACTTCACCTCAGTCCCTGGAAAAGTCATGGAGCAGGTCGTCAAGAAATTTATTTCTAAGCAAATGGATAAGGTAGTGATTAGGAACAGTTGGCATGGATTCACGAAGGGCAAGTCATGTCTGACCAACCTGATTGCCTTCTACAGTGAAATTACTGGCTCTCTGGATGTGGAAAGAGGAGTGGATGTGATATGCCTTGACTTTAGCTAGGCTTTTGATACAGCCTCCCACAGCATTCTTGCAAACCAGTTAAGGAAGTACCGGTTGAATGAATGGCCTGTAAGGTGGATATAAACCTGGTCACATTGTAGGGTTCAAAGGGTGCATTTACACATCACTGTGCTTTAGTGTTTCCAAAAGGATGCACCCTTTTGGAAGTCCTAAAGCATGGCACACATCGTGCACGGTTACATTTCGTTGCTACGTTGCCATAGTGGTGCGCTAAAACAAGGGAGTGCACCGCTACTGTGACATAGCTGCTGCTCACATGTAGCCCCACATGATCGCTATGTTGTTGTAGCACGCCATAGTGCACCACCTGTAGACGTGCCCAGGGAGTAGTAATCAATTGCTCAATGTCTAGTTGGCAGCTATTATCAAATGGAGTCCCCAGGTATTGGTCCTGGGGCTGGTTATATTCAATATCTTCATTAAGGATGATGAGATGGAGTGCACCCTTAGCAAGTTTGTGGATGACACCAAGCTGGGTGGAAGAAAGTAGGTCTAGGATTCACAGAGACCTAGATAAACTGGAGGATTGGATCAAAAGAAGCCTCATGAAGTTCAACAAAGATGAGTGAAAAATCCTGACTTAGGATGCAACAATCCCACATGTTACAGGCTTGGGACTGACTGGCTAAGCAGCAACTCTGCAGAAAAGGACCTGGGGGTTACAGTGGACAATGAACTGAATATGAACTGACAGAATGCCCTTGTTGTGAAGAAGGCGAATGGCATACTGGGCTGCATTAGTAGGAGCATTTCCGCAGATAAAGGGAAGTGATTCTTCCCCTCTATTCAGCACTGATGTGGCCATATCTGGAGTACTGTGTTCAGTTTTGGGTTCCCCACTACAGAAAGGCTGTAGTCAAACTGGAGAATCCAGTGGAAGGTAACAAAATGGTTAGGGGGCTGAGGTACATGATTTCTGAGGAGAGGTGAGGGAACTGAGCTTATTTAGTCTGCAGAAGGGAAAACTGAAGAGGAGGATTAACAGCCTTTTGGCTACCTACCTGAAAGATGGTTTCGAAGAGGATGGAGCTAGACGGTTCCCAGTGGTGGCAGATGACAGAACAAGGAGCAATGGTCTCAAGATGAAGCAAGGGAAATTTAGGTTAGATATTAAGAAAAACTGTCCCACTAGGAGGGTAGCAAAGCACTGGAACTGGGCACCCAGAGAGGTTGTGGCACCTCCATCCTTAGGGGTTTTAAAGCCTTGTCTGAGATTATGTATTTGGGGATGGTCCTGCTTTGGGCAGGAGGTTGTGACCTCCTGAGGTCTCTTCCAACCTTGAGTTTCTATGATTCTATGAACCACCCTTTCTCTGATAAAAATTGGTACATTTCCATGGATTTTATATTCCCTCTGCAGAACAAAAATGTGGGAGGGGATGCTATGGCCCTGCTCTAAGAACACATCCAAACGTTGTCTTTTATCACAATGAATGTTTTATAATGGTATTGCGCAAATGGAAACTGCCTTTTTCCAAGTTCAACCCTTTTACTTTTCAAGAGCAAGTCTGAAAAAGTTTAATCTGTGAACAGATAAAGGCTTTCTGGGAAGCTATGCATCCTGGGAATGGCTTGGAACAGGCATTCTTGATGAGTTATGTGAGGATTAACACACATCCTGTTTTCATTCACAATTCACAGAGGCTTTCAAGTAGGTCCCAGTCCATTCTAACCCAGTCATTCACTGATCATATTTACCTTTTTGACACTTCCTGCAGGAAATGCTGCAAAGAAGATCCTCACCAAGGCAAAGGTCCCTCTGGAAGAACGCCTCCCCCCGCTCCCAATTCTTCATGCTCGTTTGTTGAGTTGTTGGGTTTTTTTCATTTATTCTTCTAAAAGTCTCTCAAGTTTGTGCTCCAGTCTTTGTTTCCCAAACATCCCAGCTGTTTCTGTAAGACAGAATTTGGGAACATTTGTGTTTAGACGTAATCCCCCAAAGTTCAGATCAATCCCAGCTCTCTGACCAAACCCTGACAAAAATGCAGCAACTTAACATAATTTCCCCAACTTGCCACATTGTGTGCATTATGACTCAGTTCATAATGAACGAAGACATCATGCTGTAAATTTTATGACAACCAAACAGAATACTAGGGAAATTGATGCAGTTCACACTTGAAAACTTCTTTTAAAACAGATCTTTGCAGGATTTCAGAGCTATGCTCTTTTAACTAAACCACACTTCTAGGCATGTTCATTTTTGCAAATAAAGGTGGCAGCAATTTCAGAATGAATGGTTCTTTTACTGCTAAGAGTGATGATGACGACTACAGGAGATAGAGTTTGGGATCAGTTAGCTAGCTTGAAGTGAAGCAGAACAGCTTAGAAAACGCAAATGTTCCCTGACTGAGGAGCAGTTGTGGGACCTATAAATCTTTAGGGCCAGATTCTGCTACACTTTCATCAATCAGCAGAAATCAGTTCAAGGGGCTGACTGGTATCAGTGAGATTACTTGCAGAGGAAGGGACTGCTCAGTGAGAGTGAATGATTCTGAAGAAATTCTTTAATGATCTGAGTTTAAGCTCAGATTTTAGCATTTTTTAAAGCACTGCCCAAACCCCCTTTATTCACCAGTGTTTTTATAATCTGAACCAGTTACTAAGGCTCGGGTTACACATCTGCCTCCTGCATGTGCTATTACAAGTCCATCTTAGCAAGCAATAAAAATACAGGTGTTTGGATTTTAAAGTAAGCCTTTAAAAATAACTATGAATGGGGCCTCTGATTATTACGTTATTACATAGCTGGCTATGTTCCCACTGCAGACTGTCAGCTCAAGGGTTAAAAGGCAAAGGAGGCTGGTTGTGACTTCATTGCTCTTCCATCTGGTGGGAACCCTGAAAACCATTTGTAAATTAATTTTTTACTTTGAATGCACACTGCCACATACAGTCATCATTGGATTCTGCACAGACAGCTTGCACTGCTGCTTCAACATGTCTCCAGTGACAAGCTCAGCTCCTACTGATTTTGAATGCTGGAGAATAAAATCATTAAGTATGTATGTCCATTCTGCTTGCATGCTTTCCCCTGTACTTTATGCCATAATTATCATCACATCACTTTAGTAAATAATGTTGACACATGGTTCCATAACAGCTGTAGAATGTCCATCTGACACCCTAACAATCATAAGTTCAGCTCTTCGGGAGAAAAAACCAGACAGATTGAGCCTTAATTTTCTTGGTCTTCACTTTTTGCCTTCATAAGCATAACAAGGAAGACCTGGGATCATGGGTAGCTCTGTCACAGATGAAGAAATCTATTATTTCCTATTAAACCCCTTCAAATAATCCATTCATCTGATCTTTGAGAAATGTAAAGTGCTCATTAATCATACAACTGGTGAGCACTGATTTACAGATTAATCTAATTAGACCTCATTTGTTTCAGGTGAAAGCAGCTATATTAACAAATGCTGCCCAGTGCCCAAAGCTCTTTACATACTTTATGATGTACAAGTCAGGATCAATTATAAAATTGATTTTGGTGTACACTCTAATGGTACACGCTTGCACTGCCATAGTTAAGGGTCTGTCAACATTTCCATTACAAATTCAAACATTGTTTTAAAGGGATTTATCGCTCAGCCAGAACACTGGGTTGACTCCTGGCATTCAAGACTGAAGTTCAGAGATATTTTATATTGAAAAATAATCACTCCACCAATTTGAAATTGCTTAAGACCAAAAACAATTGGGCAGATTGTTCCACCCATTTTTAATTCAGGAATACTTTTGTTTGACACAAAATAAATTCTGTAGAAGTCACTTGGATTCAGGGCTTTATAGTACTTAGCAATAATAAAATGCTAATTTTAGCATTAATTAGCAATAATTTCTTGCTAATTATTCTAGCCTGTACAATGGGTTATAGAATGTCTGTCCCATCTGGGTTCATATCAAATTTTGAATGGCAATGTGGTAGACCAGAAGCCACAGGATGGTAGCTTGGTGGTCACTGCATGCAAATGCTCATCCCAAAAGCACCCAGTATGTTCAGGGCTAGAACCCAAGCCCAAGGAAGTTAGTAGAATTACAGATTTTAATGGAGTTTGGATCTGGCCCTTTGGGCCTTTCTTGGATTTATGATCTTGATACCTTGATCCAGGCAGACCCAAACCCTCATCCAGATCACAACCTCTCCATTCAATAATTAGCAAATTTTATTAATACACAGTGATATCAGATAAGAATAGTGCAAATAAATCTATATCTACCCATCCTAGAGCTTTCACAGAGTCAAGGTACATTTGGCCAGTACGTGAGGTTCAACTTGAGGTCAAAGGCTAATGCCCTTCCCGCCCCCCCACCCCCACACCGGGGTTGGTGAGACAGTGGTGTAACCTCTGTCCATGGCCTTGGGTTCCCCTCTCAGGGATCCTTTGCTGCTCTGAAATCCCTCCTTTTGTATTCTTTCTCCCTTCTGATGACTTTTCATCTCTGGGCATCATTGAGTGGTTTCCCCAGGGCTGTCATACTGTCCACATTCTGTCCAGCCACCATATTCCTTTGTTTCACAAACCCATAACATACACACATCCTAATTTGGTTATTTATCAGTTGCTCCTAATTTGGTCCATCTACCAAAACCAGAAATCCCAAGGGCTCTGCAGTTTGGCACTGTGACCTGCAGAGTCCCTTATCTCTGTTTGGATACACTGTTCATGTTATGGAACAGTGTGGTACATGTCTTTAATTCCCCAGCCTGTGTGTCTGCTTGCTGCCTTGTTGTATCAGACATAGAGGGCCTTGAAGCCTGTGTCCCTAACAGGCTTTTAGAAACCAATTAACTCTTCCCATTCCCCTGGACCATTGCTCTAATGCAATGTCTACTTTACCTACAAGCCAGTTACCAAAAGCAAACCTCTAAACATCATTTTCTAGCCATTAGTTATGGGCTCTGGAAAATAAACACACACTATCACTCCAAGATGTCACCCATGAATAGCATTAAGTGGGAAAGGTTATAATGTTGTTTCCCAAACTGTTGCTGTTCTATGGATAAGTTGATTTTCAGTTTCTAGATCTGTTACTTTAGTTCCTTTCATCAAGTCAAAATTCAGTTAGTTTTTCTGCTCTAATATTTGATATTGACAGTGGGAAAAAGTTAATGCATCTTCTTCCATCCGCAGACAAAAGCACATTGCATTGTGCCCCGATTCACAGTTGCTCCATTCCTCCTCTCATAGCAGGGGGAGAATGCAGACATGGAGAGTCAGATAAAGCAAACAGATCTGGCCAGGAAGCAAATGCTGTACTTCATGAAAAACTTAGAGGTTGCAGGATTTTAGGGGGGGTCTCTCTCTCTCTCTTTCTTTCTCTCTACCCTTCTTTCTTGGAGATATTCCATTTTTATATAAAGAAGCAAAAGTTCATTAGTGCAGGGGAAAAGACTGACTCAGTAGCCTGTTGTCAAGGCACTCACCTGGTATGTGAAAGTTGCCTGACTTTAAAGGACTTAAAGCCTCAGTTTTGCTGTCCTAGGTGAGTGCCATAACTGCACTATTAAAATGTGGCTGTGCCTCTCTTTTTCTGTCTCAGGCTATAAAGTCCATCCTAGATTTGAGGAACTTTCTCAATAAATATTTAATTGAAAATGATATGTTTCTGCAAAAAAGTTCCTGTTTTGATTAATCACTGATTATTATTTTTCAGTAGAAAAAAATTCATCAGAAAGTGTTTCCCCAGTTATACTGGCAAATAGCCCCTTTTTCAATCTGTTCATTGTTCAGCATTGACAACATCATGGGATGAGGTCTTGAAGGACCTCTTGAGTGAGTATCTAAGCCCAACAGAAATGAGTGAAGGATCAGTGATCAGCCTGGAGTTGCCTTGCTTTTGTGAGCTGAAGCCAGATTCTTAGAAACCATGCTGAAGTATTGCTGGGATTTAATTATATTGAAATTGGTATGTATAAAGAGTCTGTTTAATCTTTAATGTCAAATTATTTTGTTGATTTATTGAACTCTAGTGCAGCCAAATATGTGGTATAATAAGAGAGCTGGCTCCTTTTTGTTGGGAATATGGTGAATAAAATAGGGGACCAAATAAACTCAATTATTCAGCTTTTTGTTGTCCTCACTGCAAAAAATCAAAAGCATTTGATTCATTTGAGAAATATTTCAAATGACTGACATAATTTTTAGCCAGATACTGTCTTTTGCTTTAGCAGATGTGCATGTTGGCCTAACTATTAGATGGTAGGGGAGACCTGAACATTTAACTGATGTGGTAATTTTTTTTTAACCTATTTGTAGGAGGAAAGAAAGAATTCCACTATCAAAAATTCTTTCTATTTATTTTCATCAGCATCTGGGTAAGTATAATATAATGGGAATATTTTAGGACCTCTAATCTTATTTACAGTCTAAGCATGAATACGTTCCCAGCACAGTGCAGACATCTGTCAAGACAAACAGACAAGACTCTGAGAAGATATTTAAAAAGCTCTTCTCTTAAGCGGCAAGGATGCTGTTCAGGGATTTTGGCAGGAGAACTATGTAAGATTTGCTTTGTAGGCTTTCTGTTTGATAGGGAATTTACTATGGAATTTGAGGTGGCAACTTAAGGCCCAAGGTAATTTGTCAGACATTTTATCTTTGAAGGTTCAGTTCTACCCATGCCTAATTCATGTACATTTTAGGGTTTCTCTTTACTTAAATAGGAAAAGAGAGTTACACAGATCACTTGTTTTATATAACACAAATCAGTGGTAACTATTTCTGTTTAATCTAGTACATCCTCAGAGGCAATAATGCACATAGGTATGATCAAGTGTAGAATAAAATTTAGTTTTCTATAGCTCCTTTCATACTGCGTGTATCCCCAATTGTTTTGCAAAGCAGTCATTTAGATAATCACAGTGCAGGGGCTGTTTAAGCAAATGCAGCAACCACTGTGCGCTTGGCAATAGCTCACTTAGCCTTGGCCTTCTGTCCTGTTGTATGGAGAGCTGGCGCATGGGCAAGGACACAACTCCCATTGTTTCAGGGTGATAGAAGCCTATTGAGCCAAATTCATCTTATTTCACCACACTGCACCATACTTAGTCAATGGAGATACACCAAGAAAAATTTGGCCCTTTATCCCACCCCAAATTTAACCAGGTTTCACATTCTTTTCTCTGAAATAGAGCTTTCTTGTCATGCTTTCTAGCTTGGTATCAGACCAAATCTTTGCTTGTCAACTATTAGCTTAAAAAAACCAACAAAAAACAAACCAAAAAAATGCATTTCTTTTTTGCCAAGTAACAATTGCAATATAAGGCTTTACTTCCAGCCAGGTGGATGGAGGCATTGCTTCTTCCTACAGCCATCACCTTGTATTTTCTATGAAGTGATGAAGTCTGCTGGTTATTACCCCTTGAGGGCAGGTACAATTCATATTCAGTAATGTTTAAGGAGCTAAAAGTTCTCGCACTTTTCTGAGGGTCACTTAATAATTAGTATTGGCCTATTTACAGATACCTGGTCCTGTGCTATTATTTATAGTCTATAAAACTGCAGGTTCTAGCCATAAATGTATTTGCAAGTAGCAATGCAAAACAACATTTAAACATGGATTGGTGCATTTGTTGAATGGTCTGCAGTGCTGTAGATTTGGGGTGAAAATCTCAGCATCAGTTGCCTAATTTGTTGCCCGAAGCATTCAGTTATAATACCAGTACAAAACAAATGGCTTTTGGATTTTCATAGGAAGTAAAAAAAAGGGCTGGATTGTTCTGCCCTTCTTTAACCTGTTTGCTTTCAACTGGGGCTACTCAGGTGAATAGTTCCTGAAGCACTGTGTTGCTGTGCAATCTTCACATAACTACGGAGAAGAGGGAAAGACCTTTTATCCAAAACATTTCCGCCTAAGGCCCTATTTATGACTAAGGAAGTATATGTTGCTTTATAGATTGCTATTATTGTGGTTGTTGTTGTCGATGATGATGATCTTATTAAACTTCAGTTATGGAAATCCGAGGTTAATAATCAACCCCATCGTTTAAACTTTCTTCCATCCTGTTTCCTTTCCATGAAGGATAGGTAGAGTAGGCGGCTTGAATCATTTTGAGATAGGTCAACAGAAGAGGAAGTTTACCCTTTCTCTCATGACACAGATTTGTTTGTACCAACTGGCTGTCTTCCCCATTCCCTTGGAGCTGACAGAGGGATGGCAGGATTGTCAGCGCATTACTCAGTAATCTGCACCAGTTTGCTTGAAATCAGATCTACGTGTTCATGGCCATTGTGTATTTGCCTCAACCCATTATTCATTACTGCTTTGTTGGTCCTGCCTGTCCTGTGTCACTTTCCTAAGGCAAATAACAATTTCACTGCATTCACCAAGATCTTTTTCAATGCCCTGTTTGCAACTACTCAGCTTGTAATATCACTTCATAATTTGGAGTGTCTCCTTTCCATTTTTTGGATGTGAGACTTAGCAACAGAGAAAGGTGCTAAAGAGAGACAAAACTTGTGTGGGTGGCTGGAGATTAGCCATTTGGAAATCTATCCTTCACTTTGTACCACAAGCTGTTTTCATGTTTTCTCTCCAAATTGCTATACTTGGGTGCTACCACTCAGATACAGATGCCTCATTTTGATCCCCAAAGCCACCCTTGGGTATACTGATATGAAGAATATTTTTAATTTCTATTCTTTATGTCAAATCAGTGAAATGGGGCCCATTGCTGTTTTCCATTCTCTCTTTGCTGGCTTGCGTCTCAGGGGCCTGTTTCCATTGTTTCTATTTCTTTGCCTAACACAGGCTCCCCATCAATAGTTCCCACCCTTCACTAGTGTGGAGTATTTGTTTTTTATCCCATCTGCTATGTAAAAGCTGGGTCTTATATTACAGGGGTTTCCTGGCCCAAACACATTCTCTTGCAAGTGAATTCCCAGCCTCACAGCCCCGCACTGAAACGTGGCAGCTTAGCAAGCTGCTCTGTCTCTGTGTTTAAAACAGCCCCTGAAGTCAGTGGTGCTACATATATGCATAAGCACACTACCATGCCTCTTTTGGAGGCTAGCACAACCCTACCCTAATCTACTCTTGCAAAGACCTGATACATATGTGGCACTGGTGAAGGGCAGAGAGCGAGGGACGTTTTTGTATGGGCTTGCTCCTCCCGACTTCCTTCGACATACTGAAAGCACATCACTTCCACTACGTTATACCCTGGGATGAGTGCACGAGGCATTTCAAAATCCACCTCATGTCCTTAACACTCCTTAAGCACAACTTGAGAAGGTGATACGTCTTGGAGTTCCTCTGAGACCAGGCAGGTGATATGCTACATGTGTTTATTTAGCTAATACAATTTAGCAATTTACAACCGTATCAACTCTTGTTAGGTTGTCGTGTAGCATTTTCCAGTACATTTTGATTTGGTCTGTATCAGGTTCCCTCTCCCATCAACTTACACTCAGAGCATTTTATTTTGTTGTTGTTGATGCTGCAGTGCTGAGCCGTTGCCATACCCCTTGACTAAATGAAGGATAATGCTGCAGCATACGTGTTTAAAATTCATGTCTTCCACTTCCTAACTTCATTGGTATGAAATTCAGAACTCCTCTTATTAAACACCATTAAATATTCTCTTCATTTTCAAAGACAAATATGAACAGAAACACAACCAAACATGTACTGTATTAAAATCATTGATTCACAATATTTAAATTTCCAGCTAGCCTCCAATTAGCAGGCTTTCCAATATTTGAACAGAAGACCATTTTAATGTAATTACAAACACATTTTAGGCATCTAAATTTTTTGCATAATTAGTTCCCTATTAAACTATTTATGTAGCCCTTTTTCCATCAGAAACAGAGAAAGCAGAACAATTTTATTCCTTACTGTTACAATAATTAACTATGCAAGTAGAACAGCATATTAATAGAGTATAATTTGTTTACATTTAAAAGAAAATTGTGTTAGATTAGCATAGCAAAAGACTATTTCCATATCCAGGCAGTAATACGCAGGCCTAATAGCAATTTACAGTGTAGTTAAAGAATATTATTAATAAAGTAATACAGTGTAATTCTGTTTGCCCCCACTATATTTCACAATGTCCTTAATTACAGCTAATTCCATCGAGACTAATTTGGGTGTTATTAAGCAGTAGACACAGGAATCTTAAATACAACCTTTGTTAATAATGAATTTAGAAAGTTACTGTGAAGATTGTTCCTATAAGGGAAAAGTAAATACACTGTATACATTTAATAGTGAGATTATTTTTCTCATGGTAGAATCTTATCACAAAGGTCAATACTAAGTACTACATGATTGACACCTAAGGAAAGTTTCATGGAAATCAGAACATCATTGTAACAGAGTTCAGCTCCACAATAGCTCCAGTTTTGCTACTATTTGTAATCAGTGTGCCTGGTCCTGGGTGGTACCGAGTACCTTCAGTTCTCATTGAGATCAGCTTTCATTAGAGGTTAGTGTCTCATGGGATCTTTGTTTTGCAACAGTTGCTTGAGAACAGCATTATGTTTGGAGCATAAAGAATTATATCACTTGAGATACACGACAATGGAATAAATCTGGGAGATAAATGTAATTTTCTAAGAGGAAAATGGAAATGTCACACGAAAGAAATACAAAATGTGAGATACGGTTCTATTAATCTCATGAGAAAATACTGTAAAAGGGCTATAGGGAACAGCCATAAAGGGTTTGACTGATTGATTGATTGACTGATTTTATCTAACATTGATTTTTATACTGATGTTAAGAGAGTTACACTAGTATTGATCTGATGTGAAGTAAGAATCAAGTGAAAATTCTGTTCTCAGTTACAAAGTTGCAAATCCAAATTAACTCCATTTACAGTGAAATTCTTTCCCTCGTATAAATGAGACGAGAATTTGGGGAATATGGGGAAAAACAACGCCTCTGCCTAGATTCTGATCTCACTAAATACACGTACATATTTCCAGTTGCACTGTAAATCAACAGTCGGTGCCTTTGCTTTGGCAGGCTGGATTCTGATTCTTGCACTGAATTAAATACTTGACTAGAGCTTTGTTGACCCAGCTAGTATTGTGAGATCAGCATCAGACACTAAGTGAAAGTGCAGTAGAAGTGTCTGAGCAATATTCCTTGGTGATATGAATGGTGGTATAAATATGTTGGTGTGAATTGACTCGAAAAATTGATGAAGCAGCATATTCTACATGTATTTATCACTCTTGGAATGTACAATTTTAGTATAACTCGAACACCCTGCGGAAAAGCCAGTAAGAGGATAAAGTATGAAACAGCCCTCCCAAAACTGGGCAGATGCTGTGCTCTGCTGCTTTACTGGGGGAGATTCCAGCACCAGGGAATCCTCAGACGTGACAGAGCAAGAGTGGCCAACTTCATGTTTTCCCATTCTGCCATAAAGGTGTGACTAGGGAAAATAGGAGTGCTGTTGCACTCTGAGACCCTGAGGGCTAAAATGGCCTTCTGAGGACAGCTGCAACCAAGATCAATCCTGAAGCTGTTCTGCATTGGTTCTCAGGATCAGGCTGGGGTCTGGTTGCCTGGGAATTGGGGATACACAAGTTTGACTTACATCACCCCTCCCTCTAGGCTCAAAGCACCAGCCTTCAAGCTGTTACCTTGACTTTCTTATCAGTTGTTTTTCCGGCTCATGAAGCTCCTTCAACACCTTCCACGTATAAATTACACTAGCTTTGTACACCCAAATCAGTTCAAATTATGCTACTCTGACCCACCCAATTACATCCATTTTATGACCACTTACCACTCAGTGGGCATGTCTACCAGAGACGCTTAACTGTGCAGTAACATAGTTTACTGCACAGTAATCATGTGCTCCTACATGTGCACACGCTTACAGCACAGTAAAACCCCCTAATTGGGAGTACATTTGACACCTGCAAATGTTGTCAGGCCAGATGCAGGAGTGCGGGCACAACTGGTTGGTGTGACAGTGAAGGTCTTGTGGCACAGTGGGTTGCCATCATCAACCACAATCATGAGTCAGGGAGTGCCCATAAGTCCATACCCTTTATGCGGCTACTGATGGACATCCTTGTGCCCCAGGACCCAGGCTGCAGTCATGCTGTCTACAGCAGCACGGATAGCCTGCCTGAGCCCCTGCCCTAGGCTGGCACCCACAACGAAATGTCACTTGGGGAGGGCTCCTCAGGCATCCAGCATGCCATCCCACCAAGGTCCCTGGCTGCAGTCTCCACCAGCAGCTTGGGAAGCCCTGGCCAGTGTCTGCCACACCAGCTCCACAGCCCCAGCCCCCTCCATGAAGCGAAGCCAGCCATGACTGAGCCCTCAGATGGTGTTAATCAGAGTACTTTCATTAAAGCATCACCAGCAACTTAAGGAGTTAAGCAAGGCTGCATCCTCACTCCAACACTCTTCTCAATATTCCTTACTGTGATGCTGCATCTGACTACCAACAGGTAGTTAAACTCCTGACTGGATAAACTTTAATCTCAGCCAACTCCATGCCAAAACCAAGACCATCCTGATTTCAATCATTCAGTTCCAGTATGCTGCTGATGCTGTAGTGTGTGCACACTCTGAAGCAGACTTTCAGGCAATCAGCAACATTTTTACTAAGTGTACAAGAAAGCACAAACTCCTCGGGGGGGTGGGGGAAGTGTCACAGATGAGCACTGACCTGCCATGCCCTGCCATCCAAGGTCACTGCCTGGAAATTCATGCTGTCCCCAACAGCTGTGACTGTGTGTAGCTGCTAGCCATTCCAGCCCCAGCCATGTGCTGAGCCCCACAGTGGGAAGGAGAGCCCTCTTTGTCCCAGCACCTGCCATGTCCCTGGCCCCTACCCCTGCTCCCTCATACTGTCCAGTCTGGCTGCACTCCACTGGCCCTGGGTCCCCCCCCTCCCCTCCCCCACACACACACAGAACACAGGGAAGAAGGAGACAGTGCCAAATTTTATTGAGTAGCCCTTGCCCCCACAGCTAGGCAGGTATGGATCTCTCACACTCCAAGGAATGCGTCAATGCCAGCAGCCACATCCTCCCCAGCAGCTGGGGGCAGAGACATGTAGCACAGTCACAAGTAGCCCTCCAGGCAATGGTGAAGGTTGCAAGGCAGTCCAGGCTTGCCCCCCATGCCACCATAGCTCAGGGTTCCATGCAAAGTATGCATGGTGCCATGGCCATGAGCAACATCAGGACATAGTGGGCCAGGCGCCCCTCGGTCTATGCAAACAGCTCCTAATGTACTGCCTGGGGCATGCGCAGCAGGGGCATGTTTGAGGTGCAGTTCTGGTGCAGGAGGGGCTGGCCCTGAGACTTCTCCCCAGAGAAGGGAGGGGTGCAAATAGCTCCTCACTCCAATCATCTAGGAGTCGGTCACCCCTTGAGCCCAGGCACTGTGGGCTGGGTGGCAGCATAGGAGATAGCAGAGGGGAGGGGGAGCAGCAGGGTCAGGAGCCATGACAGCAAGTGCAGCCAGGAACCTGGACTGTCCTGCCCTGGGAACAGGGTGGTGGTGCAGGCAGACTAGAGCAGGGAGTACTGGAGGAGGTGGTCAGCCAGCACCTCTCACACTTGGTGCCCTGGCCCTTGTTGATGAATCTGCAGCTCTCCTTGGACCTCAGCAGTGGGGGTCCACCATACCACTGCTGTCCCAGATGATGCTTCCACTGCCAGGCATCCTCAGCCCACCATGCCTCCTCTGCCCAGGCCTTGCAGATATTATTCAGCATACAGGCTGCAATGATGACCCAGAGAAGTTTGACTTTGGTGAAGGCGGGTGGTGTGGGTGCACTAGTGGCCCATGAGGTGGCTGAAGGCACACCGCACCAGGGCGCAGGTCCAGCTCAGGCAATGGTTGAAGTGGGCCTGGCGGGAGTTCAGGTGCCCAGTGTATGGTTGCATGAGTCAAGGCAGGAGCAAATAGACAGGATTCCCAATGAGGAGGGGAGGGACCACCAAGGCACTCAGCTGTAGGTATAGCACCCCTGGTGCAAAGCAGCCACTCTTCACCAAGCCTGGCAGGCTGGAGTTTCAGAAGACATAGGTGTTGTGGACACTACCTGCCCAGCCGGGACTGACATGTGTGAAGGTGACTTGGTGGCCCACAATGGGCTGAAGCACCATGGAGTGAAAGCCCCTCCAGCTGTGATAGAGGTGGCCTCTGTGGGGCAGGCAGGTGATGGGGATGTGGGTCCCATCCAGAGCCCTGATGCACTAGGGAAATGCCAGTGTGGGGCAGGCAGGTGATGGGGATGTGGGTCCCAGCCAGAGCCCTTATTCACTAGGGGAATCCCAGTGCACAGAGCCCTAACACCAGTGCCAGGGGTCATGCACATAGAGCACAGTGTCCCTCAGCATGTCTTGGAGGGCACCACACACTTCCAGGATGGCCGCCTCAGTGGTGGCCTTGCCCACACCAAACAGGTGGCTAATGTACTGCAAACTGGTGGGTGTGGCTAGCTTGAGAAGGGGGAGGTCCACCCAACTGTCTGCAGGGAGGGGCAGCTGCATGCCAGTGTTTTGCCCCTTCAGAGGTGGCCAGAGCTGCTCCAGGAGATCCAAGAAGGTGGCCAGGGTCACCCTGAAGGTCTTCAGCCACTGCTCATAATCCCAGGTGTCCTGGATGACATGTTGCCACCAGTCCTGGCTGGCCTGGTCGGACGATCGTGCTGCAGGCCCAGGGGGGTGATGGTGCCCCAGAAATGGCATCCTGGAACCTGTTGTTGGCATCCCTGGTGGGTTCCAGCCAGGTGGATGGGGTGGAGGTTGCAAGTGCATGACAGCAGCCCTGGGACAGTGTGCGGCAAGCAGTCACTGCATGTGGGGTAGCTGGGAGGGTCGAGACGGCCGTGGGACCAGGTGGTGGTTGGTGTGGTGGGCCAGCAGCACAGTGGCCAGCAGGAGTGTGGGACACTAATTATCATTGCCAGGGGCAGCCTTGGAGCAGGGAAGCAGAGGCAATGAGCAGAGCACTGCCGCATGCCCTTCCAGTGCTGCACAGGCTGCTTCTGGCTTTGGAAGAGGGCTGCTGACTAATGGCAGCTGTAGCCGGAGCCTGGCACTCCCCCCGGTGGTGGCTGGGGCCTATTGTAGGGCCTCAGGAAGCATGAGCAGCTTGGCAGCAAATCTGCTCCCTCTTTCTTGTACATGTAGATACCTGCACAGCACTGTTTACTGGCAAGTAATTTACTCATGAGTAAACTGGTGCTCAGGAAATGCACATGTAGATGCATCCAGTAGTATGTAACTCATCTTACCATTTATATGACCACAAGATACAATCCTCCTGTATACCACAACTCTCTGCTAAAATGAGGGGCTAAAAGCTTTTTACTTTAAGAGTATAATCTAGAACGGTTTAGTACCAGTAATATTTACTAGGGCTGTGTGAAACAGCACCATTTTGTTTTGCCTTCCATTTTGGTGTTTTGATGGGACAGTGTTTCATTTCGAGTTTCATTTAATTTCAAAAGCATTGTTCTGTTTCATTTAATCAAAACTGTTTTGCTGTTTCAATGGTGTTTTGACATTTTGCCCATAGGCTATAATGGGGAAGGATGAAACTGCCTATAACTTTGTCATTTCAGGTCTGATTTGGGTGAAACTTGCAGGAATGGTAGTATCTTCTGAGGTCATGAGGTCTGCCCAGTTTCAAGGAGATAGGTGCCGGGGTTTCTGGGAAACTGCACCTCGAAATCTTGAAAGCAAACTCATGTCACGTGTGTGTTAAGGCAGAGTGGGGTGAAAACTTCAGGCATGGTAGCCCCTGCTGAGCCCACAAAGCCTGCCAAGTTTGAAGGAGATCGTTGCAGGGGTTTCTGGGAAACTGCACCTCAAGCTGCTGACAAAACTTGTGACGTGTGACTGTGTGTGTGTTAAGGCGCAGCTGTTTTTCCATCTCTCCCCGAGAGCACTGGGATTGTAAGGGACCTCAGGGAAGGATCACAGTCACTGGCCAGCTACACAGTCAAGATCAGAGCAGTCCTTCCCCTCTCTTCCCCCTCCCGCTCCTTAGTTTCTGTTTCCCTGCAAGCAAGCCCAGCTTCGAAACTCGAAACGTTTTGAAACTTTGAAACATTTTGAGTGCCCTTTTTTCATTTCAAGGCTGTTTTGAAGCCTTTCCTTTCATTTTGATTTCAAAACAAGTCAAAACAGCGTCAAAACAAAACACCCAGCAAAATCTCGCATGGCCCTAATATTTTCACAAAAAGATGATCCTCTTTATCACCTGCAATTGTTTATTCCCATGTGATCTCAGATTGCTGGATTCTGATTTCTGAGTGGCATAAAGCAGATATTCATGGTTCTGAGTCCAATGGGAGCTGTGAGGGCTTTGGAGACTTGACTCCTAATAGTAGATAAACTCCCAGGACCCACTCTGCCATCTTCATTCATGACGGTGAGTATTTACACAGACAGGCCCTTTAGTGAGATAAAGTAATCTCTTTAAGGGGTTCCAGTGTGAGTGAGAAGTGCACATCCATGATCTTGCATTGCAGGTGCCTTGCCTTTACGCTTAGCAGCATATAACAGATTCAGGGCTGAGCCCTCAGATGGTGTTAATCAGAGTACTTCCATTAAAGCATCACCAGCAAGTTAAGGAGTTAAGCAAGTCTGCATCCTCACCCCAACACTCTTCTCAATATTCCTTACTGCGATGCTACATCTGACTACCAACAGTCAGAGTGGAGCTAAACTCCTGAAAGGATGGTAAACTGCTTAATCTCAGCTGACTCCATGCCAAAACCAAGACCATCCTGACTTCAATCATTGAGTTCCAGTACTCTGATTATGCTGTAGTGTGTGCTCACTCTGAAGCAGACCTTCAGGAAATCATCATTGTTTTTACTCAGATGTACAAGAAAACAGGACTTACTCTTAACATTTACAAGGCTAAGGTCCTCCATCAATAAGCTCTTAATGAGCAGTTCTCAGCTCCAGTAATTCATAGTTATGGTGAGACTCTGGAGAACATCGTGTATTTCCTGTACCTCAGAAGCCATCTCTTGCAGAGGGATGACATCAACAAAAACATTCAACATCACCTTAAAAGTTCAAGTACAGACTTTGGATAGCTTAGGAAATGGGTGTCTGAAGATCATGACATTAGACTCAAAACCAAGCCTATGGTTTATCAAGCAGTTATGATGCCCACCTTACGGTATGGAGCTGAGAAGTGGACAACATAGTTTCATAGTTTCTAGGGTCGGAAGGGACCTGAGCAGATCATCTAGTCCAACCCCCTGCCATGGCAGGAAAGAGTCCTGGGGTCAAATGACCCCAGCAAGATGTTCATCTAACCTCCTCTTAAACACCCCCAGGGTAGGGGCCTGCACCACTTCTCCTGGAAGCTGGTTCCAGACCCTAGCCGCCCTGACTGTGAAGTAGCGCCTCCTGATATCTAACCTAAACCTACCCTCTGCCAGCTTGTGACCGTTATTCCTGGTCACTCCTGACGGTGCTCGGGGGAACAGTGACTCCCCCAATGCCTGCTGATCCCCCCTGACTAGTTTATAACAGGCCACAAGATCCCCCCTCAGCCTTCTCTTTTGGAGGCTGAACATACAGGAGACACCTCAAATCACTAGAGAAGTACCATCAACACTGCCTGCAGAAGATCCTCTGAGTCCAGTGGGTACACAGATGCACCAATATTAGCATACTCTTGCAAGCAAACACCATGAGCATCAAGGTGATGATCATCTGCTATCAACTTCACTGGGCCAGCCACCTTATCTGGATGTCTGACTCCAGATTCCCAAAGTAAGTTTTAGTCTCCCAGCTTAGTCAAGGTGTATGCCCAAAAGGAGGGCAGAGAAAGTGCTTTAAGAAAGTCCTCAAGGCCAACTTGGAAAAACGTAACATCAAGATCAACTTGTGGGAGATTATCACTTAGGACTGCCCCAAATGGAGGAAGAGTCTGCTGCAAGGATCTCAGTATTTTGAAATCTCATGATGATAGCAAGAGACAGACAAGTTGGAGCAGCAGAAACAATGTGTTGCGGTATGAATCAAGAATCCAGAGCCACACATCCAGCATGGAAACATGTGCCTGAGTTGCAGCAGAGTCTGCTGATTCCAGATCAGCCTCATCATCCATCTTCAGACCCATAAAGCAACCCTGGAAGACAATCATCCTTGACTGCGATGGATTGCTGATCTATACTTCCTTCAAAGCATCATCAGCATACCTCCGTCAAAGGCAGCCAGGGTGAGTGCTCAACACCCTGTGGAACTGAGCTTTTGCTGTTCATTCTTACTTCCAGTAAAAATCTACTTTATGGAAAGTTATTTTCGTATCAGCCAATGACAGGCCAAATTCTCAGTTTGTTTACCCCAGTGTAATTTCAGAGTACACCCATGTTTAAACTACATTGGCTTAATGGAATGGCAGTGCTCTTGATTTACACCAGCTGAAGATCTTGTCCCTGTAGCTTAATAGAAAAGGAGGTAGTGAAAAAAATACAAGATATAAAAAGAAAAATTGTTGCACAGGAGCTTAGGAATCCTTGTTTATCCTTTAAACATCTGTAAGCTCTATGGGCTAAATACGTGTGATTTATTGTGTGTTTAATCATGGGTGTGCACAACAGGGCTCCAGTTGAGCTGAGGCCTGTAGCACACTACTTACAGAACACAAATATTATATACAGATATAAATAATGTGTAACACTTTACATATAGATAACGAGATCTTCACAATTACAAGCAATAAGCGAGGACAAATAAGGCAGTGGAAACTCTCATATTTCAATGCATAATGCAAACACTAACTGACAGGGTTAGGAAGGAAGATCCGCCATAAGTATGTTATTTCATAAATGTCCACTACTAAGTTAGTTGTGCCATCTTTTAAATTAAGATAAAATATTTTTCTGAGAGAGGCAAACAAGAATGGATTCAAGGAAAGTCCTGAGTCATGCAAGAGCTCAGACTACTTGATCATGGTGGTACCTACTGACCTGATAATCTCTGTATTCTCCGAAGCATGCGGTACTGACCATAGTTAGGGACAGAACACAGGGCTTGATGAAACTCTGGCTTGACCTGCTGTGGCAAATCCTATATTCTTATAATTACTGCTTTTTAAACTACTTTAAACTACATACCTAAGAAGTAAATTCAGTTCAGGTGAGGAGTGATTGGCTAGAAGTTTATTATAGAACAATCTAATTAGCAAGGCTGGATTACTGAAGACATGTCTAGTAAAATACATTGGTGACCCCCTACTTTGCCATCCAATTTATTCAAGAAAATATCCTCATAACAAATTCCATTTAATCCACCAAAAATGCTCGTGTGGCATACCACTTTTTGCAGTGGGTTTTCTTCCTTCCATTTTCTTCCATTCTTAGAATTGCCTAAGACTTCCGATCTTGATTCCTACTATAGAAATGATCCTTTTGTTTACTTGAAATACTACAAGTTTCTAGCAATTATTTTATTCTCAGGATGATTTGACATTTTTATTTCCTTGCTACAATGCTGGTGTTGAACACTGACCTACACTACTTAATTTAAGAACTATTGAAAACTCTTTGTGCTTGCATTAGAAATGTTAGAGCATAAACTCACTTCTGTTTATACCTCTACAGAAGAAAATGGGGCTACACCAAGAAATATTTATTTCTCACATGCAAGATTTTTCCCGTAAGAGGTTATTCCTTCTATGGGTAGTATTGATGTGTTCTTATTCCCATATTTAGATACACATCAATGCACTGGATTGAATCTCCCCATATGACAGCATGTCCCAGCATATGTTTTTAAGGAACAGAATACACATCCCATCATGCTAAAATGATTTGCAGTAAAATCACACAAAGCCCAGGTAAGTGTTTTTTTAATTGTGCTCTTGAAAGCAATTACATTGGGTTTTCTCTCTTACTCAAAAGCCCTGCCAGGGATGTCTGTACCTTTCATTTGAGGAAGTCTAAACAAACAGCTTTTTCTCTGCAGAGGCATTACTGGTAAGAGAGCTAGGAAAGTTTCTACTGTTTGGCCACACGCTATTTGGATGCAATAGGTTTGTCCTATATGATGTCACCTTTCAGCATCATACGGTCTATTCTTTCTTAAAGACAGAACCAAAATCTCTCATTGTCAGCCTGTATGATGCAAATAATGGGGGGGGGGAATTAAATGAAGATTAAAACTGCATTTTTAAATCTGTGTGTGTTAATTATGGGGTGTAGCTTTTAAAAGAAAGCTGAAGCATGAGGAGCTGATGCATAATAGAGTTAGAAAAGGTAAATACATGAGTTTAACACACTGCTGGCATATATTACAAGTTTTCCTCTGGGCCTGATTTGCAGAGAATGTGACTTTGTTATGGGAGAAGAGCAGCTAACATGACTACCTCTCTCTATTCATGGAGGATGAATGTTTCTTAAGCCAAAAGGTATTCAGGCTTTTAGTTTTGGCCATCATCAGTTCCTGGTCTCTTGACTAAGATGGTGACCATCGTGTAGGTGCCTTCAGCTTTGCCTTCCCTTTTTTTATTCCACTATTTTGGGCATCCATTTGGTAGAAATTATCAAAAGACCCACACTATATAGCGGGTGAGACTGCAGACCAATATTCAGTAAAGCTTGTCATTAAGTAGAACCCACACTAAAATCTTTTCTCTTGTGAGCCAATTGGGAATTTAAATTTCGATCTCCCCAGGTCTGAACCTAATGCATTGCAGGTAAGGCTGAACACACCAAAGTCTTTGGAGCTATTCAAGCATCCAGATAAATAATGCGCATTTCAGTGCAAATTCTGAACATCAAGTACTCATTCCAATTCTGGATAAACTCTCCCTATCAACACTGTAATTTTCTGCACTTTATTCCCCTCAACATTTTTAAATAGATATTTAATTTTTTTCTATTTATTATTTTGTCCTCAGTAAAGCTGAATAAATACTCAAAAAATGTGCAGAAGTATTCATTTAAACTCAGGACTTCTGAGTAAACTCAGGACTTCAGAGTAAACATGGTTCAGTAATGGCTTGGTCCACCAAAAAAAAAAAAAAAAACAACTCCATCAGAGCTGTATCATCATATCCTGCAGATGGCTAATATTCATATGTAACTCTCAAGTATTTCACAATGCCAAGCTTGAAAACAGAGAGCATCAATTTGTACTTGCATCTGAGCCATTAAAACCCAATGGGTCCCATGCAAAACAAACTATTACAGACTGTACCCGGGGACTGGCAGGCTCAAGAATGCAAGCAGATTCCAGTATGCTGAAGCTTTGGAAAATGTGAAGCAACAGTCTGTCTGAATGCAGTTTCCTGGCCTGTGGTGCACCCAGGTTATTTCAGAGCATTTCCCCTAGTCAGTGGAGTAATAATGCGTGTCTGCAGAAGATTGTATCATCTTAGATCCCTCCCACCTTACCCACAATGCTACACAAATGTTGCCATTTCTGCAAGAAAAGTTATCTGCCTTTTTCTTAGTCTGGCTGTATCCCTTGGCCACAGGAATAGCTTATGTGAAGAACGAAAAGCATAACTATGCCTCAATAACCTTCTCTTCTCTTCTCTTCTCTTTTCTTCTCTTCTCTTCTCTTCTCTTCTCTTGCCTTCGTCACCTCAATTTTGTTTAACACAAATGGATTCTCCATGTGCCCAGCAATGTATGATGAGATGGGAAATGAAGAAGGGCACTGGATCTATCAGAAAGTGGGAGGATAGAAAAGGAGAGGAAAAAACTGAGCAACAAACCAGAAACAGTAATGGAAGGGGTCATATTTCCTTATAAAATATGTTGTGTTTGTGTCCCAGTCCAAAACTTTCCTGACCATTTTTTGGTCACATTGGCCATGTCTACACAAGATACAGTAGCGCTGCATGGCATAAACTGTGACATGACACTACTCCACAGTACTATTAGGCTACTGCACGATCAGCGTCACAAAAAAGTCATTCATCGGCACTACTGCGCAGTTACTGCGCAGTCATTTAGTACTTGTTTATACAAGTTTTAAATGACTATGCAGTAATGACTCTGCTGACGCTGACACACAGTCAGCCTCTCATGTCGACGGGGCCATCATGTCTATATTCTGCCTATTCTCATCCCTAACTCTCTTGCCGCAGAACATCTGTGTCTCAGATAATATCCCAACAGGCCTATTAACTGGGATTTTGAAGAAGATGTTCACAGCAGACCTGAAGAAGACTATGAAACACTGTACCAAATACTTTTCTAAACTTAAAGGGCCTGATTCCCTGCTCTCTTCCTCGGTGGTGGAACTGGATGTTATGCCAAAAGCTTCTAGTCCGTAGTTCTTGATCCACCCATAACTGTAGCATGGTCTTAATACAGATTTGAAGACATATTGTAGTTCTGTAATTGCTTCTCCTTTATAAACTCCCATGGCATGCCTTAGACATAAGGAAATATACACACATTAGAGATAAAGTGAAGCACCATCATTCAGCGCCAGACCTTCCCATAGTTCAAAATGGTTTGGTTCAGACCCATCTCTAATTTCTACCCAATGCTGCCAACTCACGCAGAAGCCCAGCACAATCTTCCTTCAATAAATTCTCCTAACAATGAAATCTTAATAGCACCCAAAACAATAGGCTCAATTTTCCTTTTCACTTTTAACAGTGCCCTGTGTTGAATACATAAAACACAAAGGCCCCTTTTGTGTAAACTCTGGCAGAATCTTTATTCACAGCCAGAAGCCTGGGAGGTTCCTTTTAGAATTGACAAGCTTCTCTGCCTGCAGAGTCTGCTGTGCAGAATTATAACCTCTCAAACACCCATAATCCCAAAAGGAAATTTGCGTTATCAACTTCCCACATGAACCTCTAGAACGCAAGCACACTGTCCTTTTTGCATGTAAGTCAACCCTCTGGGATGAAGAGCACTCCTTCTGAATTAGGCCTGATCCCTTAGGCATTCGGTACAAAAAATGTCAGCATCTACTTATTTTAGAACTGTGGTTCTTCATCTTTCCCAAAGTAGCCCCTATTCCTTCTCACCCTCCACCCCAACCTTCTTCTATATATCGAACTAGGATCCCCTACCTGTTCACCAACAGAGAAATGACAGAATGGTCATTAGCTCCCTGACATGATCTGTAAGTTAAATAAATGCAACCCCCTTTTTCCAAATTCTTACAAATACAGTCCAAAGACGGCTTCAGAATTACTTTTGGTCTCCTGTTCTCTGAAGACATTTGTTACAGTTTTTCACTTGTTTACTGAGGATCTTATGATAATGACACAGTCATGGCAGGTGATGGTAACGCTGGTGGTAAATATGTAGGTCATGTAATCCCAATCCCACTTTGCACTCAAAATGCAATGTGCAATGGTCTTTATGTCAGCAGTACCACATGGCAAATAGAGTGTTTGCTCATTAAATCAAGCATAGAATTTATAGCTAACTTCAGAGTAAAAAATAATTGAATTAATATGGCACAGCTGTACAAAATATAAAAGCTGGGCTAGATGCACCACTGGTATAAATCACAATGACTCAGATATGTTGAATGGACCTTTTCTGGCTGAGGGTCTGGCCCGGTATCTTTTCTAATGTATTAAATTTATTAAGAATGTCTCTGTGCTCATGGAGCAAATATGCTTTGGAATCCAGTTCCATAAAGTTATTGCAAGATCTTCACAAACAATTAAGATTAAATCTACTTTTTGATAACTATTTCTGCTATGAGTTAGTCTGTGGGTGAAGAAGGAAATACAATGCAATGGTGGTCTGCAAAAAATGAAGAGCCTGCCTCTTGATTTTTCATGAACATGAACTTTGTGACAAGAAAAATCCAAAGATAGAAACAAATTTTATTTCAAGTGGTGATTCATACTGCTGTGTTGCAGCAGTGTCACAGCACCACAGCTGGTGAGACTTGTAACCTCCAGAGCTCTCATGTCTTTTCTCTTGCTAATAGCGATTATAGCATTTACATTAAAATGACGCAACCACAATCTGACAATACTCTCTCCCAGCACTCTTTGCAAACCACCTATTATAAATGTGTGTGCTATTTACCTTAAAACATGGCTGGCCAAATTTATCCTTGGTGCAACTCTACTGGGTTCAGTGGGATTAAATCAAAAATGAATTTGGCCTCACACCTCTTGTCAGCAAAATTTATTGAAATTAATTAATCTCTGTTTATGATTTCATTCCTTTTTTTCTTAACAAAAAAATGTTTCTAGGTTGTAATGCTAAAGGTTTATAACGATCATAATTCCAAGAGTATAAGAATTAACGAGCAAAAGGAAGAGTTAATGTCCATATTTTATCTTTCACAGAACTGAATTGATATTCATTGCTTAGTTTTAAAAGTAATTTGTCTGGATTAAAAAAAAGATGTTGCGAAACAAATGCTGCTACTTGTTTGGTTTTTTTCCTCAGCAAACCCAAGTCCTTAGTGGCTTTTTGATCTTGCTAGATTTAAAAAAAATTCCTGAAATATATATTGATTTTTGTAGTCCTTAAAAAGTGTCATTCTAATATTTTGCAATATGGCTGTTTATCTAGGTAAGACAGTAAATGTAATCTCACCTGATGCAGGCTGCCAATTTTAAGATTTTTTAATCACAGTTATCTTGAAAGTTGACATATTTGTATGACTGGATAAGGTGCTTGTTTTTTATATTTTTTTCGTGGGGGAGCAGACTTTTATAGGTATTTCTATTTGGTATAAAGAATAACAGCACAAACAAAATACTATTGTAAAGGTCTAGATCCTTTATCTATGCTAAGATCTGTTAGTTATAGTGGATGAATGCAAATTTACCGAAACCAGCCATAAGGATACTGTTAAAGAATACTCTGGTCTCATGGGATTCTGTGATATGGTAAAACTCT
Organism: Crocodylus porosus; assembly: GCF_001723895.1. NCBI lineage: Eukaryota > Metazoa > Chordata > Crocodylia > Crocodylidae > Crocodylus > Crocodylus porosus. Next base: position 2,540,571 of record NW_017728909.1, on the reverse strand, counting down.
CTGTAATCTTGCTGATGTGAAATTCTGCTTAGGTTCAAGCACTTTATACCACTTTGTGCAGTATGGCTGACAGTGTTAGGGGTACATAGGAAGAAGGAGGCTTCCAGGAACTAGAGCTGATAATGCCAGGGCAAGATCTGCTCCATCAATCCTCAGCCAAAAGAAGCCGTCTGAGGGACTGTTCTGCCTAAGGTACCCCATGGCGGCCTTAGTATGTACCTGTGAATAGTTTGGCCCCCTACTCAGTCATGGACCTGGGAGGTGTAAATGTGGCTTATGATTCTTCGTCCCCAGGTGTGAGAGAATATGAAATAAACTCTGGGCATAACTGGGGATTACACCCATGAAATGCTATCTTAAATTCTTTTCAAACCAGAAAGTAGTTTTCCCATTTCAACATTCACTTGGAAAAAAAAATTAGATGCCAGAATATTGCCACTCTCAGAAGCTCACAAGTAAATATGTTTGTTGGGTAGATATAATTACCTAACTAACAAAAAATGCTTGGATGAAGGAATAGAGGTAGATGTTATTTACTTGGATTTAAAAAAAGGCCTTTGACACAGTGTCACACCCAATTCTTATAAATAAACTAAGCAGTTGCAATGTAGATTATTACACAGTCTGGTGGGAAGAAAATTGGCTTATGGGACGCACCCAGAGAGTGGTGGTGGACAGGTTGGTTTCTACCTGGAGAAATGTAGGCAGCAGAGTCCCCCAAGGCTCTGTCCTGGGACCAGTACTATTCAATACCAGTACTATTCAATATTTTCATCAGAGGGAGTAGAAAGCACCCTGTTAAAGTTTTCTGACCACACCAAACTATGGGGGGAGGTACATAAACTAGACATCAGGGAGTGAATCCAGGCTGATTTGGACAGGCTGGGGAAATGGGCCAAACAGAATAGGATGCAGTTTATCAAGGATAAGTGTCATGTGTTGCACGTGGGGAGGAAGAATCATCAATACTCCTACAGCCTGGGAGGTACCACTCTAAGTAGCACAACTGCAGAAAGGGATCTCGGAGTCGTAGTCAACTCCAAAATGAACATGAGTCATCAGTGCGATGAGGTAATAAGTAAAGCTACCCGCACCCTTTCTTGCATAAGTAAGTGCATCATATGGTCCAGGGAAGTGATACTTCCCCTCTATGCAGCATTGGTAAGGCCATAGCTGAACTACTGCATCCAGCTTTGGGCACCACACTTCAGGAGGGATGTGGATGGCCTGGAAAGGGTTCAAAGGAGGGCCACTTCTCTGGTTAAAGGCCTAGAGAAAAAACACTATGTGGACTGATTGGGGGACTGAACCTCTTCATCCTCCACAAAAGGAGGCTGAGATGTGATCTCATGGCCGCCTACGAACTCATCAGGTGGGGCAGCAAGAAATAGGGCATACAGTGTTTACCAGGGCACCTGTCGGGGTAATTAGAAATAATGGCCACAACCTGGAAGAGAGAAAATTCAGATTGGACATCAGGAAAAAATTCTTTACAGTAAGGGTTGCCAAAATATGGAATAAGCTTTCAAGGGAGGTGGTGCTGACCCCTTCTTTGGAGATATTTAAAAGGAGATTGAACATACACCTGGCTGGGGTCATCTGACCCCAGCACCCATTTCTGCCCAGGGCAGGGGGTCAGACTCAATGATCTAATAGATTCATAGATTCATAGATTCATAGATGCTAGGGTCGGAAGGGACCTCAATAGATCATCGAGTCCGACCCCCTGCATAAGCAGGAAAG
>NW_017728909.1:2513985-2538188 GCF_001723895.1 Crocodylus porosus | reverse complement strand
TCTGCTGATGCACGATAAAGTGCCATTGGCTTTTCTGATGGTTTCGTCACACTGCCGACTCATGTTCATCTTGGAGTCTACTAGGACTCCAAGATCCCTTTCCACTTCCGTGCCACCCTTCTAGGTCCCTTCTGACCCTAACATCTATGAAACTATGAATTAGGTTGGTTATTATGATGCATTTTCAGACTCTAAGTTTCTTCAAATGGGGTAGCTGCAAATATATAGGTCTTACTATGTTTGCTCCAAGAAATTCAAGCTGAGACTGAAACTCTTTTATGTCAGTGCTGTACATACATGCAAAAAGAGACATCTCCTATCATGAATCCTCTTTTGTTAGGGTGCCTTACTTCTGCTTTGGCATGTGTAGACTGGGAGCAGGTGGGTGGGTCTTTTGGCTACGGACAGATATTCGGAAAGCCTGAATTGATTCAATCTTTACAGGTTAGTCTAACCTGACTAGGCTAAACTGGTTTGTAACTGGATAGACATCCCAGAAACAGAGGCATGTGCCTGAAGAGACTCAGGCTAGAAGCCAGGGAGCAGCCCTCCCTTCACTTCTACAGGGCTGAGCAGGGGCAGGGGCGGGGGCAGACCAGGCCAGGGCAGGACACTCTGATTAGGACACTTCACTGCTTCTGACCAGCCCAGCAGGAAATTGATAACACAGTGTTTATTACCCCTAACTCAGTGTTTATCACCTCATTAAGAAAACAATAGAGGGCCATTACCAGCTACCTGCTGATTCTGCCTTTGTCCTGTCTGCCACAGCAAGGACCATAGCCAGCATGTGGTCTGCTAGCTAATGCTGAGAGGTGTCTGTGTAAGGCAGAGGGCATGGGGAGGAGAGGGGGAGAGCAGGGGAAAGCCAGGCAGACTCCTGAAGTCTCTGCCAAGCTGCAGTCAGAGAGCAGAGGGGAAGGGTCAACTCTGTTGTGGAGCAGAGAGCCCCTCCCAGCCCAGAGAGCATGCTGGGATGCTGGGGGAGTCTGGTTTAACTTAAATCAGCAAGCGGTGTGATACATTTCATACACTGTTTTGACCTAAATCAGTTAAGTCTGATACTACATTCAACCAGGTTTATCTCAAATCGGGTTTGGCCATTTTCAAACTGGTTTATGTGCACTGAACAGCTGTTCTGTTACAGGTTTAAACCAGTTTCTGATCACTTAAACCAGTTAAATGTAATGTCTGTCTCTAGCCTTTGTGACACTACCAGGAGTGCTGCGTTAGGCACTTCTCCATTTTACAGCTGGGAACTGAAGTACAGAGAAATCATATGAGCTTCCTATAGCTAAAAATTGATCTCAATTTGCCTAAGTCCAGGCTAGTTCCTGGCAGCCAGAACCAACCCCTTTGTCTGATAAAGAATGCAACAAGGTTTTGCAAGTTAATCAATCACAATTACGAAGCTTCAAAAGAAACCAAGATGTTTCTGTTTTGGATTCGTGTACCTTTTTTCCTTTCTCCTTTTTCAGCCTTCAGTCAAAATAATACGGATGCATTTGCTTTAAAAAAAACAACCCTCCCCCCCAAAACCCTCCTAGCTCTAAATCTTTTTGCCGAGATTTTTATCTGTACAATATTTCAAATTACATTACTAAAACAATGCTAGATAATGCATGCCCACTGATATGGTACTTCAACATGCATTTCTCCTCTGTCTTGTGAGCTAAATAATTGAATTACCTTTGAGTAATTTGATACATCTTTAATTAGAATCTTTGCTTAATAAAACAGCATACTAATATAACAATGCCTCTTCTCTACAGAGGGTTCTAAAGATGTATTTATACCATATGTTTCCTAATTTTTTCATAGTGAATCATACTATTTCCCCCTGTTTATAAATACATATATGTTGTTCAAGCATTGCCTCAAAAGGTAGAACAACTGTCAATAGCTGCAGTTCCAGAAAAGGCTAAAACCTATTTGAAAAGCCATACAAATTGTCATAAAAATGTAATTATGTATGTGCATAATGATAATAAAAATCTGGGTGATATACATAGCCGAGCAATTCAGATATGAATAATATTGGTATGGCTAGAGACTAAGGTCTCTGAAGAACTGGTGTTCATAGGAGACTTTACTGATTTCAATGAATATATTCACGTACATAAAATCATCCATTTAAGTTATTTTGGGAGGGATCAGGATCATAAAACCCTCCTGAAGTTACACTTCCTCTTTGACCGCTGAAAATAAGTTGGATACACAATTATTTTCTTCTCCAAGACAGATTGTGGCCCCCAGCTCTATTATCTTTGCACAATTCCAAAGATGTAAATAAAACCAATTCGACCTCTCTGAAGCATGTCCCTCCTTCAAAACTCTGTTGAGTAAGTAACTGAGGAAGTTGAATAGAAGCATCCAATAGGGGGAAAAAAGGTGAATTGCTTAATGGTTCCCTACATGTTTTCATTGTGGAAGAACTCCCCTTCTACTCCCTAGCTTACATCACCAAACCAAAGATGTTAGAAATCTAAAAAGCATGTGAGGAAACAATCTTTGGAACCATGATGTTAAACATTGGCTGCAATTTAACAACAACAGAAAAGGGTCCGAGGAATTTGTAAGCTCTTGGGGAAAACACTATCCCTGTTAGAATAGCATCCAGCATAAACAGGTGCTCATCTCAACTGGGCCATCTAGAAACCATTTGATAGCCACAGCGTGGGAAAGGGGTGTGGCTATCAAAGAGCTGCCTACCACTTAGATTAAAGTCATGGGAGGCCATTTGTTGGTGGACAGACTGGAGGTAAACTACTTTTCCTCCTCCAGCTTTTTCCCTGCTCTGCCTCTATATCTCTCCTAATGAGCCTGGCACCCTGCATGGACTAGGAAACACTGAGCTAACATGATTAGAGACTGTAGATGGAAACTTAGCCTGCATAGTCAGAGAAGTGCCTGAAATGGTGAGTAATGCCTTGTAGGGAAAGACAAGCACACAATATATTTGCATTGTTGTACTTATATCATCTTCAGCTTTGTCAAAGAATTGCCCCCTTTTGCTTCTTGTAGAAGGGTTTTGTTGATACCGGCACTACAAGATTACTGCTTCCTATTTATTCTTTTTTCCAGACATGTTTTTAGCTACAATACCTGATTTCTCTCAGTGGCAGTTAAAATGTGCCTCTGGCAGCAATACTTCCCTAGTGACATTTTCAAATGCCTCAAGAAGAGTAACCATACTGACTGTCAGATTTCACTGAGTGGCCGACATCAGCAGTACAACAGAACATCTTTTATTCCGAATAAAGATGTGCAAAATTATCAAGCCTGAGTTTATATGTAGGTTGGAAATACTTGTCCCCAATAACAGGATAGTTTACAACCCATCTCTACTTTTGACATGCTGATATCCTCAAATAGCAACAATAAAGCTTCTGTCTTCTTTCAAGATATTTGTCATCTTTTGATCTTAAGCCAGAAAAAAATGAATTCTGGGAGATCAAAACTACAGAACTGATAGCTTATATCCTCAGCAAGTGCTTATCAAGTGTAATCCAGAAAGATGGTACATTTCAAAAGTGACAACCAAAAAATAATGAATAAAGTTCAGCTTACTGAGAGGAGTAAACAAGGCTTCAAAAGGAAATGGCTAGAGGAACTCATGGACTTTTTTCTAATAGCATTTTAAATAATGGTGTAATTTTTCCTGTAAATAGAGCCCTATATCAAAGGAAGTTGAAATGAAATAAATATAGAATAACAGTTTAGTTAAATGTTTTATAAAACATTTCTCTGTTAACAGGACACAATAGAAAGGTAAAGAATGATGACCAAAATTGTGGCCTCTATTTACACATGTCCAAATCTGTGCACGCAGACTGTTTTAGGTGAAATGTTATGAACTATGAAACTCATGCACAACCTGTAGAAGTGATGCATGGCAGCATGGGTAGATCTTGTAAAGGGGTGGGCTGCAGGAGCAGCGGCTGGTACTGCAGGGGCAGCTGGCCCCCCCCTCCCAGCTCACTCCCCACACAAGGCTGGACAGACCGTGACATGAAAACAGAAGCTAGGGACTTCTTAACAATCAAGGGAGAATTCCCATACCTCCACTCTTGATATCTCCTCCCTTCCCCTCTGCGCTCAGTGGCATGTCCTTGTCCTCCCATTGTTCCCCTACCCCATCCACCTGTGTTACTGTCTGCGCTGTCCCCTGGGAAGCCACGGGTGGGGTGGGGCGGGGCTCCAGGGCCACTGCTGCCCCTCTCCAGCTGTGCTGAATGGGGAGTGGGTTCAGCCAGAGACAGCAGCAACTGAAGTGGCAGGCAGATTCCCTCTCCCTGACCCTGCTCCTGGGCTAGCAAGGGGGGACTGGGAAGAAAAGGGGATCCCATGCCTTGCCATAGTCTCCAGCTGAGCCTGGATCCCTGCAAAGCCCTGATGGAGAAGAGCAGGGGTGACTCTGGAGCTTCCCTCCCCCCCGCTGCCCCCACCCCACAAGTCATTTGGATACAGCAGCAGGGGCAGGAAGAGGACAAAAGAATAAGAGGAGGGAATGTGCTTGGAGGGGAAGGGAGAGGGTTTCTTATCTGCTTCAGAGAAATAAATAAGTCCCCAGCTGCTGCTGCCATGATGGGGTCAGAAAGGGGGGCTTGACCATGCCACCACCCTGCCCGCCTCTGGATCTGCCCCTCCATGTTAGAATAATTGATGGGTCTCTCACTTCGGTGTAACATAAAATACAGCCTCCCATCTGTAAAATGAGTGCAAATCAAGGGTACAATGCTACAAACATGTACATGCTGGTCTCACTGATGCTTGTGGTCTTATTTCATGGAGCAAATGTGCACAAGTGATACTGGCAGCGTGTCCAAGCAAGGCCAGCCAAGAATTTCTGTAGGCACAAAGAACCTTTGAGTTATGCAAAGTCAGTATGACTGGGTCTCTGCCTTGCAGTCTTCCCTGCACCTCTGCATAGCTGGCATATCAGGGTTCAAAAGGTGTGTATCTAAGATGAAGGGGATGCCACCCATTGGTGAAGTAAAAGTGAGGAAAATGAAACATGGATTCAAGGATTTGAAAAGCTCATTTTAAACTTCTTTTTATACTAAGCAATATATATATATATATTTGTTGTGAAGCCCTTTAAAGTAAAAATGACCATCTGGTCAAAACCAGGAATGCCATCCACGTGCTGTGTAATCAGCCTCCTGAAATAATAAGAAAGAGTTCTCAACCTGCTTTAAAAATATTAGCAGCATCGTTTTTCTGAGGCCAAAGGAGAGAATTTTCCCTGGCTCCAGAGCCACAGGCACAGGCATATAGATTTAATCCTGCTCCTCAAGTTTCTGCCTGCTGCAGTTTCAGCCTTCAGGGATTCAGAAGCTGAGAAAATTATCTGGGATCCAGCTCATTAAAGGCCCTAAAAGTCAGGCTAAAATCCTAGAATCAGTCCATTCCCCACAACAGCAACCCGTAAAGTAAACACAACAGCAGGTAGACGTAATCCCCTCTGCCCTCCTCTGACAGTAATTGAGCTGCTGCATTTTGTATTAGCTATAAAAGAAAGATCAGCCTTTTTTACTATCCCTTAATAAAGTGCAGCGTAGTAACCTAACCTTGATGTCACAAAGGCATGCATCACAGCAGGGCAAAACAAATTTGCCAGCTCACCAAAGTATCTTCAATATCTTTTATCGTATCAGCAAGAGATAAACTGCTTAAGAACACACCGGTTTGTGTTCGTGGGTGTAGATAGGGCTGCAAAAGAACTATTTACAGCCCCTGTCATATAAACAAATTCTTTCCTGTGGTTAAAAATTGTGCCTCTATTACTGCAAGTGAAATTCCGTTTAAGCAGAGCCTCGGCCACTATGAAATCGGTGCAGCTCCGCGGACTTACATGTAGTGACATCGCTTTGCTCTGTGAGTTATTCCTTTTGCATTTTCCGCAGTTCTGGACAGTAAAAATAGGTGGGTCAGCTTCCCTTACAGATCTCATGCTCGTGTCAGGGGAAGCCATTTTGGGGCAGCTAGGAATGCAGGTCATGTCTGAAAGCAAAACCAGTAGTTCCCACTGAAACATTTAAACGTGTTTAAAAATGAAATGAGACAAGCAGTTAGTTAGCTGTGTTATTCTGAAGTCAGGCAGAAGGCGGGGTAGAGAGACACCTTATAAAAAACTGAATTTCAGGTCATGTTTAAGGGGCGTCAGTATCCTGCCTACAAATTAATTAATGATCGGCTGTCTAACTTGTTTTTATATGGAACCTAAATTTGGAGGCCTCAAGTACCTAACAATTTCCATTTAGCTATCACATGTTAAGTGATCGGCTGAGGAAGCTAGAGAGCCTCTGCTAGATGGACTGGTCAGGGCTACGTCTCAGATGTCCCAACCACCCTTGCTGCCAGGAATCCCCAGCCTCTCTTTGTGTCCTTCCTCCAACCAGTGATTCCTAATCCTTAGTCAAACCGTATGTCCTCTTAATCCTCTGCTCCCATCATATCCCATTTGGACTCCCATCACCAACCGGAGCCTAACAGGTATTTTTACTGAGAGAGTACCTAAAGGCCAATTTTAACTCCCCCCTGCTACTGAGATGCTATTCCTCCATGCGATGCACTATTATACTGCCATTTCTGCTAAGGTGCGTAGTGAATGCCACCTTCTTGAGCTCCTGGCACCTCTTCTGCAGTACATTGCCAATACTGGAGGATTAATGCTGATAAACTATAAATACTGGATCTGTTAAATAGTAAAGGCTGGAATCTCTACCTTGTTCCACCTCCCCTGTCACTGCACAAAGAAAACAGAGATGGGCCCCACCCCCGGTTGGGGATTTTCCCAGTGTGGGGGAGTTCCCAGAGCGTAGAGCTGGCTCCTCTGTCACTGTTCCTGCAGCCACTGGCACAAGGGGCATGTTGGGCAGGGATGGCCCTGTTGGATGCACAAAGTACTCCAGCTATCTTCAGCTGGCAGATGGTTCCTTGGGGACCACTGCCAGCTGGTGGGGGCTGCTCTAACATGTTCTGGGGCTGTAGTTGGCTCCCCAATGGCTTCTTCTCTCTGCTGAGCCAAGCAGAAAAGCCATGCAGCAGAGAATGTTGCCCTACACTTCCCTGGAGAACAGCTGCTGCTGTCTGACCCCCTGGCAATACACTGATATCTGTGATGATAGCACAGGGCCAGGAAGAATTGGGGGCTGATGCAATATCTCTTGGCTGCATGGGAAGTTCTGAATTAGGCTCCCAGACTGCAGCACTCAATTTTGTGGCTGACGCTCAAAGTATGAAAATAAAAGAATAAAGAGCCCAATGGTTCTTTTCCTATTTAAATACCACTGAAGCAGACGCCTTCACACTTGAACACAGTCCACCCGGAGGTCAAAGCAGGTGCAAAGGAAATTATGAATAAAAATTAAAAGCAGGATGGAGTGCTGCCGATTGTAGCCAGGCCTATAGGAAAATCGCAGTCTTGTCTTGGAAATATGCAGGAGCCATTATTATGAGACAACATGTATTGGCTATAACTTCCCAAGTTGCAGGCCTTGTAAGTGCCTCTTCCCTCATTGTCCCTCTTCCCAAAAAATCTTTCTCAGTCTGGATCTTCTTCAGGCTGGATGTGCTGGCAACAGAAAGAAAGTACTTGAAAGAATCCGGGCCTCTGTACCTTCCTCACCTGATAAGCATTCAGCAGGGCTATGCAACGATCAGAGAGGGTTGATAAAACAAGAAAAGAGGGGAACATATTTATTATCATTGTTAATCAGTGTGTTTATTCATTGGCATGCTTCTGAGTATCTGATACCCATTCTGGCTGCAGACACTGCTTCCTCTTCTGTCCGGGATGGATTTCACAACACGTCCACATAAGTGAGTGGAAAAATAACAGGGCAACCAAAGTTGGCCCAGTAGTTACTGCAGAGGAATGGGAAATGCGTTCTTTTAAGGTTTGCCCCAGTTATCTCTCGACATCACTTTGGTTAATGTTTGGGGCTGATTTCTCCATTGGTGAGGTAGAAAAGAAATTTGTGACTCAGGTGAGAGTGATGAAGATGCATTAACAGCTGTTAAGTTTGCTGATATTCTTGGCTGAAATATGTTTAAGGATTAAATTGTTTAAGTTCAAAATCTTACTGATTACTTATTAATATTAACATTAGTCAGGCATATGGACTCATGGAATATGCCATCATTAATCCTACATTTTAGATGCTTATCTGTATAGCTTCTAAAGGCTCTGCTCCATTTACAGTCTGCCAGAAGTCCATAGTTTGATGCACTCATTTGAAGAATTTCTATCAGTCTAATTGTGGCTTATCCTTCTTATCTTATGCTTACATGGAAAGACACAGTTGAACAACCACTTCAAGTTGTGGCTGAATTATACTATCACATAGTCTCTTCTTGACTTCTGAACTTCCATTACACAGTAAACAGACTTTGTTTTCTGATTATTGCATTGCCCCCAAAGATTAAATCCACGTCACTTCCTGAGGAGAGAAAAAAATAGGAAAAAAATCTAAAGTATTTTTAAAAGGCCTTTTATCAACACTACAAGCACATAGGCTACAAGGCATAGAGAAGAAAATGGAGTCAGCAGTGGCTGTAAATTGTCTGGAAATCATAAATTAAAATTAAAGAGTTCAAATATGATATTGAATCATTTAATCTGGATGATTTATGCTCATTCTCAGATGCAATTATTTACTAACGCTTCTGTTTATTGCTCTTTTGACTTTTTTAATTACTGTATTCCAAAAATTCAATTACAGAGCGTAGTATATATTTCAAGCAATAGTATTGTAAATAAAAAGGGAACCAATTAATAATGTGCTTAGTCTAGCAAAGCTAAATCAAGTGTAATACAAAGCGCCTGGTAACTTGATCAAGGTTCTGAAAAGTAATGAAAAAAAGATCCCATCTTATTGTATTGGAAAACTTATGGAATGGAGAAGAGCTGTTCAATGGAGCACCTACGCTGAAGGGTTTTGTTCAATGAACATGCCCTTGATGCAGAGCTGTATAGGAATACCGGGATTTCTCAGGTTGGTAGTTGTATTGACTGCTGAGCCTGACAGGAAGATTTGTATTTCTGTCCTGTAGCTGTTGAGCATGGCTATCTCCTGCTTTTCTGTACGGGCATATCAGAAAGGCAGCCCTTTAACTAACTATAGAAAAGTTAGAGTTATTATTATTATTATATTATTATTTCCATGTTAGTACACTGTGAAATAGGAAATGTGTAATCACAAAGGACACAGTATAGATATGTAATGATCATTACCTTGGTCATCACCATGAGAGTGAACATGAGATTTCTAAAACTGAAAGCATAAGTCTTTACAGTTTGAATGAGGACTAGATTTTCAAAGCCACCTAAAAATACTGACAGGTACTGTATGGGACAGTTCCAGAGCACAAAACTCCTTTATAGTTTGATGGCAGTTAAGTGTCTTAGCATTAGGTATCTACTAAATTTCCCTCTGGGTAAATATCCCTCTGGGTATCCCTTCAATAAATTTAGGTGCCTAAAAACTCAGTGGAAGTTAAGCTTTTAAATATCTGTGACTATATGAGCCAAAGTGCTTAAATACCTTTGAAAATCTGGCCCTACATTCCCTACCTGGCAGCTGTTATAGAGTCATATACTTTGGGCACAGATAGGGACTTATCATATTCACTGAAGAACTGGTTATTAAGTGATATTTCCTAAATTAAAAGTGAATTAATTTTGAATATATATTACTGATATATAACATGGGTGCATAGGCATGCACACCCCCCCATAGTATATTATTATAATAATTATCTATATAATGCATAAGTATAATATAACAATATTATTCACAAAGGGAATAAGAAATTATTTTAATTAGCCTAATTCTTAGAAAAGGCTAAATAGTTCTGGCTATATTTGAGGGGAGGAGAATTAATTGGTTCACCCAAGATGCTCTAAATCTGAACCCAAAGGCTAAAGTTTGACAATGTTAAAGTATCTGTTAACAGGGTCTTGTAATGGAAGGTGTTGGATCATTTAATAATAGACAGTGAGTCCAGCTCCACTTATACTTCATTGTTAACTATTCCTGCTGCTTGAATGATGACCTTATCCACATGGCATTGTTTCCATTTCCTGATTTGAATGTGTATAACTATATTAATAAATGAGGAAACATGAATAAGTTGAGGGACCTAGGATTTTCTCAGTGAAAAGATTTTCATAAAATTAGTATCAGATACGTTGACTGGGTTAAGGAATTTTTTAAAGATATTTTCATCCTTACCTTCATTAATTATGATTTGTTGGAGACTGAGGCAATGATAGCCCAAATTTTGGAAGTTAAAGTTTGATCTTAGTCATGGACTCATGAATGCATGGGCAAACCTCAAGGTTTAAACCAGTGGAGCACAAGTATGACCCTTGGTAGAGATCCTGCAGGCATATACTGGACTTCAGCATTTTTTGTCATTTAATACTGGAATACCTATTTTTATCATTTACCTATTTTAGACATTTTTTAAAATATCTATTTTTATCATTTAAATCAAAGCAAGTGAGGTTTCTATTATAATAATGGATCCCCCATCAGACATATTATTATTTGTACCTTTTCAGGTGGTAGAGGCAGTGATATTGGCTATATGTGGCATAACAGCATTTTTCTCATGCTGCCATTTACCCACGAGAACGGTATCATCAGCCTGTGTTCACTCAGGTACATCCAAGAGCAACACACACCAACCTATTAGCAAACATTCTTAGAGAGCAAGTAACATGGGAATTAACTTCATTTCATAATAATTTACCAAACAGACATATTTAAGAAATTCACTTACCTGGAAATCTTCAAGAGGAGACTGGATGGTCACCTTGCTGGGGTCACCTGACCCCAGCTGTCCTTCCTGCTTGGTGCAAGGGGCCGGACCCGATGATCTTCCGAGGTCCCTTCCAGCCCCTTGCAGTCTATGACTCAATGAATCTAATTCAGAGGACTAGAACTGGTGTCATCAGGTGCTTTTTCTGTTTTCTAAGCTGGGGGCCTAATTCTGAATATAACTAACTCACAGAAGAGCTTGTCTTTATCTAGGGTGCAGTTCTGTTTCCCTCTGTGCATATCAATGGCAGTTCTCTAGCAGCATAAGGCAGATAAGTAAGCCGGGGGGATATATGGCTCAGTAAGCTGGCTGCCATGCCAGGAGGGGCCCCTGGGTTTCAGCATGCAGCCTTGCTTCCAGGGGAGCAAAAAGTTCCCTGCTGCACCGCTCCCCTTTCATTTTGTCCAATGATTATTACATGCAAGGGCCAGTGATTCAGCTTCCAAAGGAGTGCCAGAGAGAAGTCAGGTTCATGCCTGACTTATTGTGTGCTGGTTTGAGCACTCTACTGGGAAGGCAGAGAGAGATGCACGTTCAAGCTCCCTGTAGGAAACAGGGACCTGGAACCCAGCTCTCTGCCTTCCTGAGCAAGCACTCAGCTGTTGCAAATGAACTATGGAGGGTCCTCCTCCCCAGGCCCTCCTTCCCATTTTTCCCAGGATGTTCACATGTGGCCATATACTTTCTTGGCCAGTGTCTATTCTTACTGTTTGTTCTTAGTGTATGCACACAGGCTTATGCAGCCATTGTGTAAAATGAGGGCCAAAACCAGCCAGGAAGACAAGTAGAAAATTGCCATTTTGACACACAAAGGGAATTCCACCCTTTTTTCCCCTTTCTTTTTAACTTTTATTCCTAAAATATATGGATGGGTAGTATCTGATAAAAATGGCTGGCAGTCTTTGGGGGTCTCTGATGGAAAGGACAAATTGCAAATTGCAAATTTTCATGAACACAGTGACCCATAATGTGCACGCACACCGGATTTCTGACTTAAAGATTCTAGATCAGCGCGAGCGTTCGCTGTGCAATAGTGCCAACTTTGACTCCTGTTGGAGCCTAACCACAGTTCCTGTTATAGATCCTCAAAGGGGCTCTTCTTAGACTGTCACACTATAAAACAGGCTATGCCTTCTGCTTTCCTGTTACACCAACACAGATTAGGGCAAAATGTACAGCCCAGTTCTTTGTGGTGCTGAGCAATGTTGCTAAGTGCTGAAGCTCACAGCACCAGTTGCCTTCAGCATTTGGCAGGGTAGGTCCCTAGCAGCTAGATTGGGCTGTGGACTTGGAAAGGCTCAGGAAATGATGACCTTCAATCATAATTTTTCTGTTCAGATTCTTCTCCTTTAATTGATTGCCTTGGATTCACTCACCTCCCACCGAACAGAAAAATTGTTCTGCTGGTACATGGAACTAATTTCTCTTTCTGCAATCTCTGACCAGTAAATCAGCTCACAGTGTAGCTGCTCCAATGTTTCACATGTAATGTGGTACAAGAAGTAGTGATTTGTGAAATGTGATAGCTACTTTGTCTGTAAAAGCTGTAGCTCACATAAAATTGTAGTGTTTTAAAGCAATAAGTAAAACTTCAACCAGAACAGCAGAAAGAGCTCTCCAAATCTTCTGTCCTCGGGAGAAAAAAGTCTTATAAACTGGAATTGATTCTTGTAAAGCCTTCATAAAAAATAAATCCAAACATTTAGAAACATCTGTTGTGAAGCACAAGATTTCTTTGAATGAGTCCAGCCTAAGAGATCTGTGACTGGTTATATCCTATAATAAAGACAAGCTAAAATGTTTTCTACATACATTTTAGTGCTGGTTATGGGCTATATCTGACACGTCAGAAAGGCTATCTGATATGTTCCCTAGTCACATTTTGATACAGGTGGAGATCTTAAAATGACTTGATATTACATTTAAAGTATGCATTTGGTTATGCTTCAACAGTTCAGATACTCTTCAATGATATTAGTCACAATACTCAGAAGAAGGATGGTATAGCACACTGGATTAGGAAACAAAGGCAATAAAGTTCTCATCCTGTCTGAAACCATTTTCTCCATGCCTGACTGTGGCCATATTAGCATTTCTGTGCCTCAGTTACATCAACTGTCGCAGGCACTTAAATACCTTTGATATCTTAAAGATGGTAAAGCACATGAAGATATCATGTAAGGGTTATTTAAGATTAAAGCAAAATCTTAATGGGGTGGGAAATGGCAACTCCACACTTTGCCTAAAATTATAATCCAAGTTAGGGGGTGGAGGTTAAAATTTCAAATTGGGAATATTTTAACAGCTTTAGTGATGTATTTCTGTGTATCAGCCTTTACTATAGGAATCCAGGTTAGAATTACTTAGCTCTATGGGTGGATACAGGATCACAGTGAGGGAGGTGCAGCCCCCCCCCCCCCTTTGGGGGCATGTGCAGTGAAGAGATCTTGTTGCAAATGCCCCACAGAGCCAAAGGGGTAATGCCCACAGCCCCCTTGCCATGATGCCAATGATCTCTCTGAGCTCTCCACTCAGCTCCTATTTTCATTAGCTCTGAAGCCCAGGGCTGAGTGCCAGGCCACTTGTCCCTGATTTTCCCCTGTTGTGAATTCCTGGGGGGAGGATGGAGGGGCAAGGTGGTGCTCACCCCCTGGGCTCCAGAGCTGCATGAAAACAGGGGTTCTGGCCAAACCTTGCACAGACCAGCCGGTGAGCTCAGAGCTCGCTGCACATGTGGAGCTCCCAGCAAGGGGTGCACTGACATGCCAGCAAGCTCAGAAAGCTCACTACGCAGGCAGCCCACAGCCAAAGCTGCCACATCCCCTGGATCTGCCCGGCTTAGATCTATTTAAGACCATTAGGAAGGATAAGGAAGATGCCAGAACAAATTAAATCATAGCTATTGGAGAATAAGTATGCCAGGCGAAGCAAGTTACCTCCATTTACCTATTATTGGACCAAACCTTTGAAGTTCCAAGCAACTTGAGCTAGTGCTTGCATCAGTACACGACAGGATCTGATGCTAAGGCCATGTTTGTGCTGTCTCTCTGCCAAATCTAGGATTGCTACAGACGGAATAAGTCCCACCCTTCACCCCCACTTCCCCCATGGCCATGCCTGGCAATTAGGAAGTATATATGGGGGGGGGGGGGTCAAACACAGCACATGGGCCAGGTACAGTCCATGGAGAGCCTGCAGCCTGATACAGCCTGCAGGATGCTGGACTGACCCCATGTGCCAGCCCTGGCCCTGTGTGCTGTATGTGGGCTGGACCGCATGTGCACACTTCAGGCAGAACATGGGGTTGGTCTGGGGTGCTGCATGCAACCCGTGCCCCAGACCCCCTTTGCCACATGCAGTGATGGATCAGCCCACACACCTTGTGCTGGCCCTCAGTGCCATCTGCAAGCAAGCTCCAGGGATGGCATGTACTACCCATGGCATGTAGGGTTGGAACCAACCATGCACATTGCATACGACATAAGGGCTGGACCCTGGTGCTGCATGTGACACAGGGGGACTGGGGCCTGGGGTGCTGACTGCCTCCTTGTGCTGCCTGCCACGCTTGGTCCAGCCTATGGACTGCAGGCAGTGGGCACCCTGTCGCAGCCCTGGGCACAGGCACATGCTGCATGCAGTGTGAAGGCTTGACCTGGTGTTCTGGCTGCTACACAGCGGGTCAGGCCTGGTTGGGCCTGCAGACTGGCTCAGGGATGCTTATTCAGCCTGCTGGGCCAGACACTCCCTCTGTATAGCTTAGAATAATCCTAAAAGAGCGCTGCAGGATACGGGGCCTAAGGGCAGCTCTCAAGCACATGATGACGACTATCCAAAGCCATGTACACTGCCTACTTGCCAGGCCTGTTTTTGTGTATGGAGTGGGAATAAGTGGTCAGAGTTATTTCTTTGGATGGCTCCTGGGTCAGTACTCCTGGGTCAGTAAGTCTTAAAATACTTAAAACTCATGTTAACATAACCAGACACGGTTCTTTGGGTAAACCCAATATCTTTTATTAGACCAACTTAAATACTTGAAAAAATTCTTGTTAGCCAAAAAACCTTGTCTGCCTATGTCCTTAGACCAACGCAGCTACAACCTACACCCCTGTTAATATAACTATTAACTCTTGGAGCTGTTTGTTTTTAGGATGGATTGAAAAGTGTTAGTGTGCTCAAAATTGCATGAGCAAAACAGATCAATATTTTAGCAACTTAAGGTTTCCTAGATTTGCAAATTCCTTCTTGTTTGAGTTTTATTGCAAATTCCCTAGTCAGTGTGCTATAATGACCCATTCATATTAAGGCTTTTAAATTAAATTTCAAACTTAATTTCACTTGAAATGTTAGTTAGGAGTAATCATTCCATTAAATCATTTTCCTAATTTAATAGAATTGCTTATTTACAACAGACCTATTGGACCCATATGTATACGTATACAATGATGGCATATTGTGATATAAAGGCTTTAGTGATACAATTTTGGGCTGACTGCATGAGAATGGCAAAGCCATGAGTGATTTATGGATCTCATCACAAATAAATGCCAATAAAGCCTTTATCGCTGCTTTCTGTATCAAATTCAGATGTGGCTGAAAATGATATAAACCAAGACTGTCCGACTGGCAGCCCACAGGCCACACGTGCCCCACAAGTGGTGAAATTGCAAGCTACGGGGCTCGTTGCTGCAGATGCTGGAGCCACTGCATTGACGTGGCTCTGGAATCTGGGTGGGGGAACATTGCTGCTGCTCTCCCCCACCCCATTGCTGCTGAATTCAGGGTCTTCAGTTACCACTGGTGACTAAAATAGGTGGAAATGGGAGAAATGGGGGGTGAGCAGCACTGGCGTAAAACCCTTGGATTCCAGTGCTGCCCCAACAGGTTCTACCCTGGTGCCCGAAGCAGGTTGCTTGCCCTGCAAGCAGTCTGTGGTCTGTGGTCTGGATTTGGCCTGTGGGACCAAGTGATTTGGACACCCTCATGTAAGCTGTGTAAAAATAGCGGAGAACACTCGACAAGTTTTGGGAACAGCTGAATCTAGACTTGGCCAGATGCTGAACACTAGCTTGGAGCCCTATCCTTCACCTGATTTGGAACAGAAACTAAATACTGTCTATTTGACTGTTTCCTGAAAGCATAAATACATACTATTAAAGTATTTAGTGATTACTGAGAAAGTAAGAAAAACACCATGCTAGACTCTTTCCTCTGCTGCTTCACATTCGGAGTGAAGAAAACACGAGGAGCTTTCCCTGAAAATCCCTGAGAGTCAGCCACGATTCCCTCTTAGCGTCCAGAAAAGCCTGAGACAGAATGACTTGTTCTCACATCAGGAAGTGCATCTTGGCTCTGGATGGATGTGGCTCCATCTTTCTCACTGCCTCATGTCCTGGAGTCCTGACTTAGCTACTGTGATCTGTGAACCGCTGAACGTACTGGCCACTTTTCCTGTATGCCCTTTCACCCTGGAAAGGGGCCTGCTAAAATGCTGCGAGTAAGTGGGGAAGAATTATGCACAGAGTCAATTTGACATAAACCATTTTATTATTATTTTTTCACCTTGTGCTTCGCTGTTCTCCCCCACCTCTTCCAGACTACAGGGCCACCTGTATGCTATGTTTCCCATTTGAGGCCACAAATATAACCTGTTGGCTTGTGTGTGTTGCAAGTCCACCACCATACCAGCCGGCAGAGGATGAGTTGTGACTGCCTTCATGTATAGCACCACCTCAGATGTTTAGCTCATGCTGTAAGCCCTCATGCATGCAGCTCTGGAGATCCTCCTGCTATTTCCTGGACCATCTGCTAAAATGGTAGTAACCTTGTAAGTTCTTTGGAGCAGGGAATGTCTTTCCTAGAGGCTTGTACAGCATCTAGCACAGTAGGGCAGGGGTTGGCAACCTACGGCCTGCGGGCTGGATCTGGCCCTCCAAAACATTGGATCTGGCCTGTGGACCTGGGGGATTTCAGTGGCATCCCAGTGAGGGGCTTTGCCTGTGTCATAGCATGCTGTAGCCAGGTGGTGAGGAGCTTTGTCCATAATGTGTCCAGGTGGCAGGGAGAACTGGTGGCGACAGCTATGACCAGGTCCTACTGCTGGCTTGCCTCAGACCTGAGCCAGGTCATTCCAGCCCTCCTCAGCAAAAGGGTTATCAACTGCTACAATAAGGATCCAACTTTTCTCAAGCTTCTGCGCACCATGGCACTACAAGGTGAATAAACTATCCAGTTTTATTTAAGCACAGAAGCGAAGCTATGTTGAAAGTGTTTGTAGTCTAGCGAATAGAGTAATGACTTTGCTTCTGAGGATCAGAGTTGCACTCTTGGCTTTGCCCCTGGCCTTCTGGGTGACCTTTGCTAAGTCACCTCTCCTCCCTGTGCCTCAGTTTCCCAGCCTGTAATGTAGAAATGCTGATCTGTTTCCTTTTTTGACATGAATAACTGATGAATGGAGCTATATATTGTTCAAGACTTTAAAATGTTTCATGGAATACGGAGCCCAAGAAGCCTTATCAAGAGTTCCCATTGCTTCTTCTCCTCATCCCATCCTCCCCCTATCCAGCACCATTTCCCAGATTAACACTTTCATGGAGCAACCTAGCTTAAAACAATTACATAGTAGTTGCTACCCTTAAAGCAATCAAACCCATTTTCTGAATAAGTGACATGTCCCTGGCATGTGTGGTGAGGGATATCTTTTCTGCGATCTCATTCAATACTGGCCAAGCTCAACCAGCCTTGTAAGGTCGGATAAGACCTCAGCCCAGGGTCAGATGGATGCAATGCAAGTATTTTTCAACAGATGACAGAGCCACTTTCTAATCGACTTCACCTCTAATACTCAGCTATATTGAGCTCTTGAAATGTTTTGCTTTTTGCACATTTTTGTGGCAGATTAAGGGAGCGGAGGTATATTTCCTGCTTCTTGTATTCATTAATGGAAGTCATATGGCTAAATCCCAGTGTGCCCTGCTGAAAACTTCCCACTGCACATCCATATGGTCATGAAGGTTTCAGTACACTGTGTGTCTGAAGGTACTGAATGGCTTAATTAAAATATTAAACTGATTTACAGTTCCTAAATAATAGGTATCATTAAGCTAACTCTGCTTAAAAAGGGTTTTGACACATATACACTTCCAGCCATAACATATGGAGCAGAAAACTGAGCACTCAGCAAAAAGATGCAGCAGCAGCTAAAAGTTGGACATCAAAGCATTTTGAAATGAATACATGCACGATAATAAAGCAACCCAAGGTGAAGGGTATCTTGAAGACTAAAGAATCTCAGCTGTTTATTTTCAAGCAATATCATATGAATAAGTTATGCAAGGTAGACTGTGCAGGGTACCAATGATCACTGAGATGGTAATACAGAACTGAACTGGTGGGTTCTGTTCAGCCAGACCTTGGCTGCTACAAAGTGCTGTAACTCCACGGACATCAACTGCAATGAACTACACTGATTTACACCAGCTGAGGAGCTGGGCCACTTCATTTTCTTTGGCCTCAGACTGAAAGGTCTGTCAAAACCAAGGTGAATCCTGCTGCTGAGTGAAAATGAAATAAATCCTTTTTTTGCAAAATTTCACTAGGAAAAAAAAAAGCCTTGTTTCATTTTAGGCTGCTCTGTGCTTTACAGGGGAATTGATACCAGAATCAAATGCCAATGGGGGAGTCTGGACTTGCCTTTGCTATTTCAGGGTATAAGCAAAAACCTTTGTCACATAAGAGAAGCCCCCAAATTACAGATTGCATGAAACACGTTATTATCAGTTAAATAGTGAACGTGCTACCTGGCTAAAAAAAAGTATTAAAACATATTTACACTTGAAAAGAAGTAATTAGTAGTGGTTCAATCACTATAGAAAGTGGCAGACCAGGACAGAGGAAAGAGAGTAAATAAAGACAGAGAGATTTATTATTAAATTTAAGTCACTTAATTACTGCAAATGTTAAATATGCAGTTTTCTGACATTTAAATGATATTTTTCACCAAAATTAAAATGAATTGTCCATCCTGAATTCCCACTTCTTAGACTGCAAGTAAATGTCAGTCCTAAATTAAAGTTAACTAGGTTTGGTGTCTGCTATACATTTAAAAAAGATTTAATTAGAATCAATAAACCCCTTTTTATTGAAGTTTCCAAAGTGTTCTATTATTCTAAACATACAGAAAGCCACTAACTTGAAATGTTCAAAGATTTTAACAGGTTTAGGTCAAAGGGGAGTCTCTGGCCTTGTCAGCTCAATAACACCATCTGTGAGAAGAATATGGAGACTTTTGCAGGCTTGAAAAAGAAAGCTGTTCTTTAGGAATATCAAAGCGTGTGCTGAACACACAGAAAGCACACCCCATCCCCTAACCCCACTCCCATTTCTTTCTGCTTTTCTTTCTCCAAACGCTGAGCATCACGGAAGAGGACTGATTTCTTCTCTCTCCTTATACCACAACAAAACCTGCAGAGATTTCACAGCAGTGCACAGAATTGTGCTTGGGTGAGGGCGGATAAATTCAAGTGCATATTTTAAGCTATGCATTACCTGTCCTCAGATGGGATGTAGTTAGATGTACATATAATATGAGTCTGTCAAAAATAATTAATTGCCATATTTCCCCCCATTGTTTAAGATATTTTAGGACTGATCTGAGATGCCAACAGAAGCTGAGGAACAGGTGTCTCATTCTGATGTGTGAGTGTGAAGCAGTTGCATTATAATTAGTGTAACAGTCCTAAACAAACAGGCTCTGGGAGTGTGCTGGAGCTCCATTCCAGCGGTTTAAAATTTCTAGCTAGCAGGTGGGAGACTCCATTTAATACCTGGGCCTGGTTTCTAGCACACCCTGCGCAAGTGAACAGAGCTAAAGGGACTGACAATTATTCAAACCTTCTCCGCTACTCTGATTAAAAAAGCATAAGAAACAAGCAGGAACAGCAACTGTAAGAAACGTTAGTTTCTGTAGAGGGCACAGGGGTGGCATTGCGATGTAGCTCCCTGAATTTCTCGTGCACTTGTCAGGAATATGATGGAAGACGTGTGTCCTTAACTGAGATCAGAATTTAGCCAGTGGCAAGTGTTTGCATAAATACTATAAAAAAGGCCAGATCTTCAGCTGCACAAAGTCAATAAAGCTACATTGATTTACAGCAGATGAGGATCTGCCCAGCAATCTTTTCTTATTACTGTTTGTATTTGGATCTTCTTGTCTCAAGCCAGAAGGTTAGCATGCTGCTTTCTCATCTCCATAGAAAAACAGGGTTTTTAATTTAAAATATGCTCCTCCCTAAAATCCTCATGGTATTTTGTCAAAAAAGCCCCCAAAAAACAAGGCACATATTAAAACACTTGGTTAAAAACAATACAATATGATCTGCCACAAATACTCTTGTCTGCATCTCTACATAGCATTAAGACTTTGGATCAGTAGCCTGCCCTGGTGAGCAAAGAAAGCACCCATGTGTTTAAAAGGGCTGTATTTAAGCATAGGGCTAAATGATTTCCTGAACTGGCACCTACGAAGAGCCACAAAACATCATCTTTGGTGGGGGTAGAATTTGGGCCCGTTTATTTAAAAGAAAAAACTCAAGATCTCTGTTCATTTTCATGACCAGATTTGAACTTTGGAGCTTTTCTATGTCGCCTGTTTAATTCATTTGAAAAAAAAATCCATCTCTGTCAGCTTGGCTGCTATATGGCTACTGTACTCATAATCACCACTCTAAGCAAGTGATTATATTAAAGGCCTTTTTACAGTGCGTGCACTCAGATCAAGATGTAATATGCATTTCATGTCCCCTGACTCCCCATCCTAAAATAGAGACAAAGCATTCTGTAATCTCAGATTGCTTTGAATTAGTTTTAATTTGATTAGAAATATCCCACAAGGCTACCCTAGTATGTAGAGATTATGTATAATTAATGCTGTGATCAATTAGATCTGAATTGTTAGTCCATCAAGAAGCAATAACATGGGCTCTGATTTTCAAAGAGTTTTCCCCTAATCCTCTTGTTCTAGTGCTCTTTATGATGAGATACAAAAGCTCCTAAATTAGGACAACTTTATGCCACACATTTGAAAAAATCCTTCTGCTTATTATTTATAAATATGTAACAGATCTATCAGGCCCATTTCAGTCAGTGTAAAGAATGTAATTCCAAATGTACTGCAAAAAGAGTAGTACCCATTTACACCATGTCTGAAGTTGCTCCATTGCTTATAATTAATTATCTGACTCCTTCCCTAGTGTAACTCCACTATGTTTGAAGAAAAGCAAAATTCAATCTATTTTCTTTTCATCACAGTTCCTTTAAAAGGCAGTTAAGTAAATCTTGAGGTTGATATAATTATCTGAAATCTGCAGCTCACACAGGCAGCACAAGAAAAAAACATTCCCTGAACAGATAGTGTTGGATGTTATTGACTCCGAACGTCAGAGACATTTAAAAGCT
This sequence comes from Crocodylus porosus, assembly GCF_001723895.1. Taxonomy (NCBI): domain Eukaryota; kingdom Metazoa; phylum Chordata; order Crocodylia; family Crocodylidae; genus Crocodylus; species Crocodylus porosus. The sequence goes on along the minus strand of NW_017728909.1, from coordinate 2,516,903 downwards.
GACCTAAACTTTGCCACGAACTATACGTGGCAAAATATTTAAAGCTGCCTTGATGCAAGCAATTGGGTAGTCCTGATGCTTATTGTCCTTACACCAGTCACCCCTAAACTTCAGTTTAAATATCCATTGCGTTCATATATTTATCATTCTTTTTATGTATAACATTGAAGAGAATATTTTTAAAAGAAAAATAACAGCTTTTATTCATTCTAATATTTAAGTTTTAGATAGAAGAAAAGATTTCAAAGCTCTTAATCTTAAGAAAGCCTTGTTACTAGAACTGGACAGATAGGACAAAAACCTGTTGAATTGATGTATTTGCTGATCCAGTTCCCCAAATCAGTCTATTGGTCCTGTAGAGCCTTACCATTTGCTATTCACAGGTTATCAGCTAGTGTCAACTAATCTTAGTGTCAGTAGTCAAAAGGGACCATTAGATCATCATACTCATTCAAATTTGTGTGGATCCTGGAATTTTCATTGATTTTAGCCTAAATGAGTACTCATAGGATTTCTTTTTTTCCCCTGGATTTTCATTCTTTGTTTTTCTGTTCTTTACAAGTTTCAAATAACTAATCAGGGAGCAGGAATATACTACTGTGTAATTTACTGATGATCCTATAACATGAATAATCAATAGTGAATAATTAAAGCAAACGGTTCATACAGTACTCGTGGCTTGAAAGCAATTTGTTCAGCCTGTTCAGTGAATATATATGGTATGTTCAAAAAAATGGAGTGCAGTTTACAATCTGTGAATGAAACAAGCTGGTAAGTGAAAAATGAGTATTATGTACAATCAGTAATTCACCCAGGTGTATAGGTTGCACGTCTATGAAACCAGTAAGTTTGGTTATTATATGCATTTTATAAACAGGTAAACTGAAATGCAGGAAGAGAAGTGACTTTTCCAGGGTTTTGTCCAAAGTCAGTGGCAGGAGTCAGCTGAGAGTTTAGTTCACCATGCTCTCTGCTCTAACCATTGACAGCAGTTCCTTCAAGTGCACCTCTAGGTTAGGACTATGTACACAAAGAAAAACTGCAGAGGCACTCAGTTGCACTGTGTTACAAACACAGGCTTATGCATTTTACAAATGCAGCAGAAATATTTCATCTTGGATTCACAGATGGCGAAGGAAGCCTACACCTGGCTTCCGCTGGGATTTAAACCTGTGACCTCAGAGATGTGTAAGAAAAATATGTCAGCAGTCTTCCACAGAGGCTATTGTGAATAATACTCCAAGCTGCGATATGACAAGGAAGGTGCAAGATCTCCTTTCTGAAGTTGTAATAAAGTTATGTGCTTAAAAATACATACCAAGGTGGGAATTGTATTCCAGTGTATTACATGGAAAATCTTTAAATAATTCATGGGAATTTATTATTCAATGGGTAATTCCTACAAAAGCTAAAATCAGGCAGTTGAAGCCCTCAGGAGTGTTTTGCTTCCTAACTGCTACACATGTCAGTCTGCAAGCTAAGGTATGAATATTTTAAGTAGCGCTACTTCCCCCCCACAACACATGCTCATATAAGCTGCATGTGCTGTGGAAGGTCATCCCTGAACCTGACCCAAACTACAAATTTTATTTTGACAGAAATGCTGGCATTTAGGGAAAAAATTCACATCAGGATTTCAACATTTGATTTTAATTTTTATTTCATAGTATTTTCATTTTGATCTTATTTTTATTATTTTTACATTATTTCATGACCCATCAGGAGTGGTACTGAGTGTGGGAACTGGTTGTGACAACATATTTCATTACAGCTTTGAGGATGTCTGGTAATTTGTAAGCAGTAAATAAAAAGACTGCACAAGATCAGTAGACTGGAATTTGTCTTCACAACTAAACGCACAAGCTAGTTTTTTCCCCCAAAAATCTCTTTTCACTTATGACAAACAAAAAGCTCTTTGATCTTGAAAAAAGGATGTATCAGCCATTCCTAAGTGCTCCCCATTACCATTTTAAAAATAGCATGATAATGAAATATTTAAGCAATTACATTATTTCATATTATGGCACACTGGAAAGATGAAAATATAGCATGGCAGGAAACAATGCAAAAATAATATAAAAATGAGAGCAACCTGTTTTTGTTTCAAATACCTTTTCCTAGTCAATATCTTTTATGGTCAAACTTGATATAATTTAATTACAATTTGAGGATTTATTGATTTGGATTTTTGCAGTTAAATTCCTCAAAGATTTTGGGCTAAATCCTATGCCACCTTTACTTGTTTAAGTAACCCTTACATGGCTGTGTGTGTTTTCCAAAGAAAAATGGTTTCAACCCAAATATTCTGACCAGCTTTAGTCATGGTGCATCATACACTAAAAAAGCATATTGAAAGTGGAATAAAAATATTTCATTTTAAGCTTTTGATGTTTGCAGCTAGTTTGAAGATACATTTTTGTGGTATAATATTAGTCCTTGTCAGCTGCTGGGCCAGAAACCCCTCTTTGTTCATTAATTAGGTAATGAATGGGCAGAGATAATTCAGGTCTCCTTTCAATACTGTGCCAATTTAGCTCAGTTTTACTCCACAGGACCACCCTGTCCTTAAAGTTTTGGTTAGAAAAGTACAAAACCTTGAAGCTGAAATTTTGAATCCCATGGATTGTGGAATATATTTAGATGATTAAAGTTCTGCGGGTATAAGTGAAATCAGAATGTTTTCCAGAACGTTACTTCCTTTACATGTGAGTAAACATCTTTTTTCTGTTCTTTTTTCCATTTAGAATAACATGTTTCCCCTGGTAGGGCTGTCAAACGATTAAAAAATTTGATCGCAATTAGTTGCGCAATTAAAAAAATTTAGTTGCAATTAATCACGATTTTAATCCCACAGCTAAAACCTCAAAATTATGCAAAATTATGCAGGTACTTTGTATGGTTTGGGGTGGGTGTTGGGG
>NW_017728909.1:2426282-2513475 GCF_001723895.1 Crocodylus porosus | reverse complement strand
GGCAGGGGCTTGGAACGGAGCTGCAGAAGGCTCGTCCAGGGGCATGGGGAGGGGTTCCCCATTGCTGTGTGCACCACTGAGAAAGCGTGGAGGACATGTGCCCCCCAGATTTGTGCACAGGGCAGAGGCAGGCTGCCTGCTGTGGGCTGGGGCTCCATGCCCTGCTGTCTTTGGCCCAAGAGCCATGCATTGGCTGTGCCGTGCCCTCTACCCACCCAGCAATGGGAGGCATAACATGACATTGCTTGGCTCCTGGGGCAAATGCAGCAGGACACAGAACCCCAGCCTGGGTCCAGCCTGCCTCTGCCCCATGCACAAATCTGGGGGGCACATGCATCCCCCATGCCTCCCCCAGGGATGCACAGCAGTGGGAGTTTCCCTCCCCTGCACCCATGGACGAGCTTCCTGTGGCTCCATCTCATGACCCGGCCCAGCCCTGGCCCTGGGGTCCTATTCACCCCAGCCCCTGCCCCACTCCCTCCCTCAGTGTGGGAGCCTTGATCATTCCTTTTGCACCCCTTTCCTCTCCCCCTGTCCTTTCCCTTCCACAGACTTATCTGCAAGACATTACTCTACTTGCTGCTGGGCTGTGTTCCTGGCCATGTGCATGCTAAAGCTGTGCACCTGCATGCAGTGTCCCGATATGGCACCAACATATTGGTGCACCTCTGGTGTGAGTCTGTGTCTGTGTAGTCCCCATCCCCTCACTTCCTGCTGCAGCAGCCCAGAGCCCATGTTGCTCTGCAGCTCCTTTGCACTGCCACCACTGCTGTGATGGGTGGCCTGGGGGTGGTGGTGATGGTAGCAGAGAGGAGCCCGGGTGCAGGCTCCAAAACCACATGCACAATTAACGCATTTAGAAAATTAATATGTTAATTGGTTCTTGTGTTAATCGTGCACATTAACTGTGATTACTTGACAGCCCTACTAACTATACACTGTGCAACTAAATAGGTACATAGAAGTCTCCATTTCTTGTGCTCCTTTCAATATCTACTAGGGTGTTTTATATGGAAACTACCAGGAGTATTTAACAAAACATGGAATTTTTCTCCACCTTTTGTTTTTTATTTAAAGCCACAGGAATGATTGTTAAATTTTCTCTATGTGAGGAGACTTTTAACATGTCAGAATTAAGTCAAAAGCCAGGGAATCCCAAGGCTAAGGTGAGTGGAGTTCAGACCCTTTAGTAGAACGGACTACAGTTCTTATGACTTAGACACTCTGCTGAGTTCTTGCTGTCAGGTCTTGGATGATTCTTCTATACCAAATATTATTCTAAAGATGTTTGAAATTAAAATCTCATGTAAAGTAAGCCATTTTTTTCTGTGTGAGTGCATATGCATATTTTAGGTGGGATGAACAGCACCACCTATTTTTTATGTCCAATATTTTCCATTTTAAGAAACTGTTTTGACTTCCTTAGAACTTTAACTGTTAGGGCTTATTTTTTCTACATACTAGCTGTCTGCCTGATTCATGCCACTACCCTCCATAGCCATTCAACTGTTTCTAAGAAGATGGTGTTTTATCTTTAAAAATTCTATTGACCATTTCTTTGAAAAGTTCATTGTCCCTGTGTTTTGAAGCAGGGACCTCAGATTTGGCAGGAGAGGAAATGGGATGCAAATTATGCCATTCCTATGAAATCTACCTAGAATTGACTCAATTACAAAACTTAAAAATTACAGTTCGCCCATACCCAGTAAAAACTTACTCCATTTCTGCAGCTAAATTCTTCAAAGATTTGGGGCCAAATCCTATTTCACTTTTACATGCTTAAGTAGCCCTTCTGTAGCCATGTACATCCCATTTTTGGCATAGAGTTCTAGTTACATTTGTAGCTATTCTTGCTCTGTGCTTCCCTTCTGAACATGCTCAGAAGGCTTCATCTTGGCTATGTACAATTCAAGGCAAAATAGAATTGCCTGGGTACACACGTAACATCACGTAACCACCTGCCCCCACCTGCAAACTTTAATTATAGAAAAACCACAACTGCTGACTGCCAGTGAAAGAGGAGGACCCATCTACCTTTTAGCCCAGTGGCTGCCCAGGTTGTGGGAGACCTCAGTTATGGGTCCCGCTCCACAAGAGGAGCTTTGCGCCTGCATCTCCCTCTTCCCAAAGAAGTGTTGTAACCACTAGGTCCTGGGAAAGGCGTTATTTAAAAGTATTCTCCAGACTGCAAAGAAGATAACAAAGCAAAGTATGGTTCAGTAATACAGACTTGGCCCTAAAATAGAAGGGGCTTTAGCCCTTGGCCCCAAGTGGGGCAGAAATTATCACACTGCAGTTCATTCACTGTATCCAGTGAATATTTACTGCAAAGTATAGAAAACCCATTAGAGGCCACAGTAGTGAACTGATGTTTTTTCAGTTTAAAACATGGTCAGATTTGGCCTAATTTTTATTATGGCAAAACATCACAGAAAAACATCATCTTTGATATCACAGAAAACCCCAAGCCAAATTTCTTTTCTATGCGTCAGGTAATAGAAGCTCTGCAGCTTCTCAATGAAACTCAAAGAAGCATCTTGATGTAAGACTATTTATTGTAGCAAGGCAAATTACTATTACCTCATCTCATTGTCAAGAACAGCTGAACTGTTTTAACTGAAATGTTAAAAAAATGGCACCATACCACTATGAAAAATTTCACCATAATGTGTTAAAACATGCACAGAAAAAGGTATCTTAACAGAAACTGTTAGGCAGCCAGAACTATAGGTGATTGCTATTTCTGCCTATAATTTGCAGCAAAGAACACACTTCACACCCCGTTGCTCACAGAGAATCTTTCCACACAGAATAAGACTAGGTGAGGTACCACCTAGGGCGACTTCAGAAAGCCCACAACACATTTGCTCATATTCAGTGAGCAAGTTTAGCTTGACTGCTTTAATTTGCCCACAGCAAAGCCTTCAGTCAAGTAAGGTTGGGTGTGTGTGTAAGGCTATGCATTACCTAAACTGCTTGCTTTTCTATCTTGTAGAGTGCCCATGTTGAGAGTTCAGTCCTAGTTGTGTTTTATTTTTAATAATTGTTAGCTACTCTTTCAATATAGCTTCTTTCTCTTGGACTGAGAACTTGGATGCCAAGACTATGCACAGGGCAAATTGAAACAATCAGCTAAAAGCTTCCTAAATGCAGGAGTAGCTATAATTGTTCCTATCAATTACACATGCATTAGTGATCATTAGAACAAACTGAGGGTACAGTCTAGAAAACCAGCAGAAATGCTCCAGAAATCTTCCAGAAGATTACTGCAGTCATAGAACAACATAATAGATATTTGTTCACATTTGCCTTTGATTTACAGTGATTTTACAGTTATTATAACTCATGGTATGAATGAGTTCCAGCCACAAAACTGTAGATGTGGCACATTGCCTAGCAGAAGTTCTGCCATGATGGAAGTTTTGGCACTTAGTTTCTTATAAGGTCAGCCACAACGCGCCTTGTCAGAACATCGTATGCTTCTGTTATTTAGAGCAGCAATAAACGTTGATGATTTTAGCATTTATCTCTACCTCTTAACCTGAGTTTTGCTGTCCTCCATCTCAGTATGGTTTGTAAAGATTCTTACACCATTTCGGCTTGGCCTCTTTCATAGATACTGCACCAGCTTTTTTTTGTCAGATCAAGGTAAATGGGATTGCTCGTGTCTTCCATAACAGCAAATACAAGAAAGAACCGGTGTTTACTACTGAGACTCTGTGTGTAGGAGAACATTTCCACTCCCAAAGGTACCACTGGAGCCAACATCCCTTCACACTTCAGTGCTCCCCCATGCCCAGGAACCCCGTAGCGCTCACCTAGTTACATGCTTGCTGATAGTGTTAATGGAATAACTGCATGATGGATATCATAGTAGTGATGTATGGTGTTGAATTTCAGTGAAAGCTGACATTTGAACTCATAACGTTCTCACTCAAGAATTAGCACAATCTGTTTATTTGCACTAGGTCCTCTTGCTTTTTATTTCTTCATCCAACTTTTTTTGCTTATGTCCTTTCCCATCTCAGCACATGTCTAAATTGTGTATAAACTGCACTTACAATAATTATAATTCTGCTTAGAACAAGATTCACCCCATATCAGCAGAGATATTATTCCTTTATCTGTCTTAACCTTACCCTTGCATCTACTTCCAGAAAACAGCTCTCTCAAACAAGGCCCGATTCTTCATTAATTTGCACCATATGGAGTCATTTAGACCTGTGCAAAATGGATGTAAAATACTAACATCTTTCAAAGTGAGTGTAAATGAACCTAGAAGATGGAAAGTAGTGGACTGTCAAGCTTACGGTTTCTTAGGAAGAGGGTGGCTTCTGTAAAGAATAGATCCTTTCAGTTACTAATGGAAGTTATGAAAGTCACTCTGGGCTAGGTTTTGCTTGGCTTTTATGAGTATGAACAGGTTGTGAGGAATCAGGAGCCTGAACGAAACATTAGGTGAACCTGGTAGTTCACTTTCTCTCAAAAAAAATATATACATATACACTTATCTAGTAACTTTTCATTATTTTGTGTCACGCATCCCTCATTTGTTGCTATGCATATTGTGCCATTATAACAGGAAATTACATTTGCATCTTGTGTGGCACAAGCATGTTGTGAATATCATAAAAACACATATGGTCATAAATGATTTTAAAAAAAAGGCGATAAAACTGACATTTAGGAAACAGCTTTTGAAAAGACAAAACATGTTCCTAGAGCTTTCGTATATTTCATCTATGTGCAAAATTCTGTGATTTCACTTCAGAGGCATTTTAGGCAAACTTCTTAATTTTTCATATCATATTAGCCTTAATGTTGCCTGAATTTCACTTTGAATTTTGTGTCTGAACAAGCTAAATCTTTCAATAGGATATTGAGTTTTCCCTTGTTATATACTGAAAACAACATTATAGCTATCAATATGCTACTCTTACCTGTCTGATTTTATTTGGGAATGAACAAAGTCAGAACATGCATATTTTCAAAATGAAATTCTCTGAATTTCAATAGGTTTCGAACAGAAATTGGATCATGGTGTAAAGTTGGTGGGTGCTGATGCATAGGGTTCTTTCAGCTTTTACAGACATGGATGTCAGCATGAAAGCTGGATTAAATTCAAATTTCCCTGGTGTGGGAACAAGGGACACCTTTGAATATGAAAGTTTAGTTCATGTCTACACTTAGTTTTAACCAAGACTCTGGAGCAGGCGAAAGTTGCACATGACACAAAATCATAGTAAAAAAAATAGCTAAAGAAATAATAGTGCTAGGATTATCAAGTAATAGGAAGTCCTTTCAACCATAAGAAACTATAGCAAATATTCTGGCTTTTTATTTGCTCTATAAGCCGCTGCCTCCCTTCAACATTCTTCCTTATAACTCTTAACTTCTCAAAAGGCTAACCAGGATCAGAATCTACTCATTGTAATAAAAATGTACAATGGGTGATCTTCTAAATATGAATATCTTCTTAACCATTACTTATTAAAACCTTCCTCAGTGTTCATTATCTGATGAGGTAGGTAGTCTATTACTTGCTAGTCTATATAACTTTTATGTTTTGCTTATTATTTACAGGGATGTACCGTATTTTTCAGACCATAAGACGCACCTGACCATAAGACGCACCCAGTTTTTATGGCAGGAGAGACTATGTGTGCTGGTGGCCGGCCATTTTTATTGCCGGCCACCGGCACGGGCGCCGGCTTCCGGTGTAAACAGGCGGCGGATGTCCCGCTCGGGCTCCGCCGCCTCCGCGGGCAAGCTCTGCCCCGTCTTCCCGGGACACACACCTTCGGACCATAAGACGCATCCTCGTTTTCCCCCCACTTTTGCGGGGAAAAAAGTGCGTCTTATGGTCCGAAAAATACGGTAATCATTTCTTCAAAGTTCCTTTTGCCATCACTGGGCACGTCTACATGAGATGCTGCATCGCCGCAGCAACAAGCTACAGCAATATAGCTCATCTCTATAGTGACATAGCATTAGCAAACATAAACCATGATGCCAACACTACTGTGCAGTAGCAATGTGCTACTATGCAGTAACTTGTTGTTGTTGTGCAGTAGGGTTGGAAACAACCCATGCACCACCAGGACTGCACAGTAACAACTGTTACTGCTAAAGTGAGTACTAAATGTCTGCACAGTAAAAACTATACAGTTGGGCTCACATGTAGATGCACCCAGTCAACTGTAGACCTTGGCCAATCTTGGTGTCTCCAAAAAAAAAAAAAAATTGCTGCCACTCGTTTTTTGTGTTCACATCATGGCATTCATTCTAATTTCTCAAAACTGTAAATTGCAAATCTTTAATTGTCACCTTTAACAGAATTAGTGACAGCCAGATTTTATCAGCTAAAGAAGTACAGGTTGGATGACTGGACTATAAGGTGGATAGAAAACTGGTTGGATCATTGTGCTGAAAAGGCAGTAATCAATGGCCTGATATCTACTTGGCAGCTGCTATCAAGTCAGGTGCTTCATGGGTTGGTCCTAGAGCCAGTTTCATTCAATGTCTTCATCACCTGTCTGTAAGATGAGATGGAGTACCCTCAGTAAGTTTGCAGATGACACCAAGTTAGAGGAAGTAGCAGATACACTGGAGGGTAGGCTAGGATTCAGAGAGACCTTGACAAATTGGAGGATTGGGCCAAAAGAACTCAAGAAGCTCAATAAGGAAAGATGCAAAGTGCTGCACTTAGAACAGAACAATCCCATGCAATGGTACAGGCTGGGGATTGACTGGCTAAGAAGCAGCTCTGCAGAAAAGGGGGTTACAGAAGACAATAAGCTGAATATGAGCCAATAGTGTGTCCCTGTGGCCAAGGAAGCTAACAGAATACTAGACTGTTTTAGTAGGAGGGATGCCAGTAGCTCAATGGAAGTAATTCCTCTCTATTTGGCACTGGTCGGGCCACATCTGGAGTACTGTCTGATTTTGGCCCCCCCCCCCCCACTACAGAAAAGATGTGAACAAATTGGAGAGAGACCAGAGGAGGGCAATGAAAATGGCTAGGGGTCTGGGACACTTGACTTATGACCATGAGTGACTGGTACCTCCTGAATCTGAGTTAGGACACCTGCAGAAACTGCCAATCCTGTCAGGGGAGGCACCAGCCCTACCAACAGCAACAGTGTCGGCTGTCGGGGGGCACCGGCTCCACCAAGGAGGGCATGTGCACCCCTATGCACCTGTCAACCAGTCGCCTATGCTTATGAGGAGAGGCTGAGAGAACCGGGTTTATTTAGTCCGGAGAAGAGAAGACGGGGGCGCGGGGGTGGTAATTTCAGCCTTCCACTCCCTGAAGCAGGGTTCCAAAGAGCTAGACTGTTCCCAGCGGTGGCAGATGACAGAACAAGGAGCAGGGTTGTAAAGCACTGGAATAGGTTACCCACAGAGGTTGTGGATTCTCCATCCTTAGAGGTTTTTAAGACACAGCTAGACAAAGCCTTGGCTGAGATAATATAGTTGGGGATGATTCTGTTTTGGGCAGGGGGTTGGATTAGATGACCTGCTAAGGTCCCTTCCAACCTTAATTTTCTATGATTCTATGATCACCTGTCATGTTTCAAATCCTCCTGAAGCTTTCTTTCACTCAGATATTATGGTACTGATTCATACATAAACCAAAAACATGCTGGAGGATGAATAAATAGGACATCTCTCACTACCACATCTCTGCTCTCTGCATGAAATGATCAAAAGAATGGTTTGCCAAGCCAATTCGCTTTGGCAGCTCAGTAGGTTGTTTTGTAGGCAGCACCAAATCTATTTTCCCCCCAGTTAATTATTCTATTTTCATGCAGCTGTTTCTTGAGTTGTGTACTCTTTTGGCAAACTGGTTGTGTTAAGAGATTCAAAGAATCAAGGATTTGCATAATAGCTGAATGCAAAAAAAAAGTTAAATTTACTGATTTTCTATAGAAAATGGAGACCTGTCCTTCATTTGTTTGTCCTCCTTAGCTGCCAAGTCCTTAATCTTTTGTGCTAAATTCGAGTCAGGTGCTGTTTCCAAAACAATACAACCTTGCCCCGATTTTACAAACCTGTTCAAAGCACAGAGTGTGTTTTCATTTTTCCTTCACATTTTAGCACTTATATTCTGAATAACGTTCAATGAAATGCATTTAGCAGCTAGTTACTTTCACCTGGTGGATTTTATCCAGTTTCTGAAAACACCATCACATTCAGCCATCTGAAAAGTGAATGCTAACATGCTCTGCTGTCTGCAGAAATTTGAGCTGGAAAAATCACGAGTCTGCCTTCTCCCCCAGGTGCACTGCCTCCCAACCAGTACACCTTCCTTGGCTTCTGGCTTGTTTTAATCACACCAGCAAATGCTAATTAACACCACCACCAAGGCTGGACTTTATGGGCCAGATTCTCAGTTAGTGTGGAACTGCATTCACCCCTGCTGAGGCGCTCCCCAACCATGCCTTTATTGCAGTCCCCAGGATTTCTTGCCTAAAGCAAGGTGCTTCTGCTGTGTCTCAAGGATTTCATTCAGAAAATTTCAAATTCCTGGTAAATTTCACAACTTCCTTTCTCTCTGACATAGTAGTTACCAAATATCTTTGTTGCTCCCACTTTCGAGATTTTTTTTTTGTTTTGCTTTTAGCATAACTAAAATGCCTACATTAGATTGTCAACCAACATTAATTTCAGTGGAGCTAAACTGATCTATTCTACCTGAGCATCCAGTGACCTGATACACTGCTGCCTGTAGCCTGGAAATAAAAATGGGGAGAAAATAGTTCAAAACCAGGAATTTAAAGTTAGGTTTTCTAAATTCAATGTTAGGAGCTTCGGGGCCAAGCTGCAACTTGCAGGGGCACAAGGTGAAAGAAAGGAGGAGTGCTTACAGCTCTGCACTAGCTGTGCATCTTGTAGGTAGCAAAAAGGAACAACAAGCGAACTCCAGAAAGCCTGCTTGAATAAAGTTGAGGCAGGAAGAGGTCCTGCTTGGTTACCTGGGCTCTATCCTCCTCCAGTGCACCAACCAATATAGGTGCACAAGTCTGTCAAGGATCGTACGTTAGGCTGAATAAAGACCTACAGCAGTGTAATCCTGTGAAACAGCAGGGAAACATGACTCAGTCCACACCCTTCAGGGGTGGCTAAAGCATGGGGCCAGGGCAGCATTTGTGAGACCTTGCTGCTCATTACACAGGGCTTGTGGTAAAACTAGGACTGAGCTTGAAATAAGTAGTCTGTTCTTCAAAAGGGCTGCATCAGAATTTGCGTTACTCCCCAGAGGCGACAAGAGCCAAGTGTATAATGTAAAAAATATAGGCAGATTCATATTTTAAAAGGGAGAAAAATCAGTCCGTGTTTGCATGTGGTACACGAGCACAGAAAGGGCAGAAATCCAAACCTTTTTCCCCTCCTTCCTGAGTGAAGGTGTGCACTGCCAACTTTTGTGTTGCACTTGTTCTGGGCATGAATACAGGATTCGACTGCCTAAACCCCCATCCTGCAAACTCTTGTGGAAGTGCTTAACCTCAAGCAATTGAACAGTTCTACTCAACCTGTGATTACTCACATGCCTAAGCACATGTGAAAATGTTGGCAGGAATAAGACCTAATCCAGAAGTCACCTGGGAGTTGTACTTATGTATCTGAGTGCAAAATTTGGCCCAGTATCTTCCAAAGTAGGCTTGTGTTTATATATTCATAGATTTTTAAGGCCAAAAAAGACCTTAACTCAGGCCATGTAATTTTACCTAACAATTTCCTAGTAGTTTCCAATAACCTGTGGCTACACTAAAGCATAAGGAAGAGAAATGTAAAAAAACTACGCAATGAGATGGAAAATATCTCACTACTTTTAGTAAATCGTTCCTATACTTATTTTTATCCTATTAGTCCTACTTATAGTTCCACCAGGAATACCCATTACAATTCCTCCCTTTGGTTTTAGTAATGAAATATTTAACCTTTTAAAGTGATTAGAATTAGGTAAAAGTCTGCTTTGGCAGAGCCTTCTAGCAAGGCATCCACTATGAGCCCATACCTCAGGGAAACATCTTTGCTTAAAATGCCATTATTTAAAATATGTTTTCCTCAGTGGATTTAGTGTTATATGGTTAAGTACATCTCAAGTGATGTAAACACAGTTTTAAAAGAGGGTAAGGAAACATGGTGGCTAGGACATTAAGCAAAGTGTTGGGAGACTGGGGTTCAACTTTCTGGCTTTCCACAGCTGTCCTGTGTGACTGTAGGTAAATGGCTTTGGGTAAGTCTACACTACAGTCACATCGGTCTTGGAAATGAGTCAGCAAGGATTCCCTAACTTGCCTATTTTAAGCCTTCTGGAAAGTCAAGTCTCGAGTGTAGTGCTGGAGGTTTCCCAGGGTACCTTTATTGTCTTATTTCCAGGGTTGATATGAAGAGTGAGAACAGGTATTTTCTTGGCAATGTGACTGAACATTTTCCCACCACAGTGTATAGACATTGACTTTGCTCCTTTGTGACTTGGTTTCCCATCTGTTAAATGTGGGCGGTACTACTTCTTACCTCCCAGGGGTGTAACAAGGGTGGATAACCGAAAAGGCTGCAAGGTGCACTCATATTGTGGTAGTTATACATGCACCTGAATCATATGGACAGAGTTGTTCTTCCAGCCCCACTGAAAAATTAGTATTTTCTTTTGTTGTTATTTTGTAAAAGATGCACACAAGCACACGCATGCACACCACCTCAGCCACTTCCTTTGTAAAACCATTTTATCCCTTTATTGTATTCTTTCACTGACCAGAGGAAGGGGTCCGGAATTCGTAGTGACATTGTACAAACTAATTCATTCTGTCTGTGGAAAAACTTAATTAGTACCAATGTGTGAATTTGATCAGAAGTAAAATTTCACCACTTACTTCAGCTTTGCATTGCAAACCTGGTTTATATGCCTCCAGATTTGTAAGGATCTGTATTCCAGTATTTAAGAGATTTGTCATCCTCAGCCTAATAAGCAAATCTTCATCATCATAGCCTTGGTATAACTTGTTCTGATCACTTATTTTCATTCTGACTTAATGTGAATATGAACATTTTGTGCTTCCTGAATTTAGATAGGTGTCATACTAGTTGCTGAGCACCCATAATTTTTGGAATAATGTTTACACTGAAAATGGAAACCTGTCATTTCTCCACGCATCCCTGCTACATTTAATTGCATCAGCTATTGTGTTTGAATGTTTCACGTCTCTGAGTTATCATAATGTTGTTGAGACTGAATTCAATGTACAGCCCAAAAATGTCTTTAAGCAGCTTTTTCCCCACTTTTTAAAATAACTGCAGCTATTAATATGCCAATAGATTTGTATTTTTGATCAGAATAAACTAATAAAAATAGGTGAGTATTACAGAAAGTTTAAACAGAAAGATAAACCAGGATATCTGATTTTAGCAAACTACTCCTTTGTTCAAGAGAAATCCAGCATTTGGAAATTAATTTGATATATGGAAGTAACAAGTATTCTGGGCCAGATTGTAAACTATTTAAATCAGCATAGAGTAAGTTAACTTGACTTCATCATATGATACTAGCTGAAGAAATGGCCTTCTAAGTTTTCCTGGAGCATTTCTGGAGATGTGAGTATCTGACACCTGTGTGCTTATGCAGTGATCAAAAGAGGTAAAGAATGTAATAATCTTAATAATGTTTGTAAAACTGAAACATAGTTCCCTTGGCCCATTATCTCCAGTAAAAATATAAGATGCATGTCTTGGGAGCAGATGTTCATTACCAACCGTTTCAGTGTTCTCGGTGATCCTAATGTTGTTATTACTGCTTATTTGTGTTGCATTAGCATACAAAGGACACAGAAAAAAAGCAGGGCCCCATTCTGGAAGGCCAATACACTCAAAAAACAAAAACCTAAAAAAAAATCCCAAACAGTCTGCTTTGAAAAGGTTATAGTTCAAAACTAAATTAAAAGGATAGCTATTCATCTGTGGCTATATAAATACATGTATTACTCATACACACATGCAACAGTGGGAATAGAACCCAGAATCAAAACCAGGCTTATACACAAACTAAAGGAAAACAGCTATTCACTGTAGCAGTACTAGTGTTATGTTTTCCGTATAATAGGGAGTTGAGAGCAAATGATTGATCCTTATTTTTTTTTTAAAAGATGCTTCTTTTTATATAGAATAGAAACATTTTTCAAAAGTTTATTTGCCACTTCTTTTAGTACACCTAAGGTGTTATTTTCCAGCCCTGTCTTTTAAGGATTTTCTCTTTGTCTGAAGTCCCAAAAGGCAGTGGTATGGATTTAAGGAACAACTAGAGCTGGGAAAATTGTCAAAATATTTTTCCATGGACATGCATTCAAACCTGAAAGAAAATATCAATTTGATTGTATTGATGGCCCTTTCCTGTGATCTTTATGCTCCCTTTCTGCCAACATACAAGTGTTTAATCTTCATTAAGGATATTATTTGAAAATACCCATTTGTAAATTTGAATGCTAATGTATTTACTGAAAGAAAACTCTGAACTTTTTTTTTTTTTTTAACAGTCTCAAAAGGTTTTTTGTAAAAAGTGTACTGTTCAGGCACTTTGCTAGTTGTGCGACTGATAAAGAGATTTTGTTTTCTAACAAGATGCCTTACATAACCTATCAATTTAACACAGATTTTGAATTGTATTTTTTATTCTAATAATTGCATTTTAAGTTTCATGCTCTTTTGGTTAGTTGCATCATTATTCAGTCATGGAACAAAACCATTTTTACTCAACTTATATAACTAACCACTGCAATGCATACTGTCAGTGTCCACAAACTGCCATTTGTAAGAATTCTGTGTACCAAAAAATTTGAAGATTTTGCAAGGAATTGTAAATAGCAATTATGTTTGAGGATTTTTTTCAATCTGTTTACAAAAAATTACCATTAGGAAAGAACAGTGGACACCTGATTCCTGACATGCTATTTACTAAATCCTAATAACTAGGAACTATGGGTTTGTTACAGTGCTGGGAGATTTAGAATTGCTCTCCAGTGAATAGCTCATATTTGAGGATTAACATCATCTGCCTCAGGTGTTATGCAACGTCCTGACATATGTGCATGTGCATCACTACCCTGTTCTGGATAAATCTAAAACTTTTCTAATTAGTGTCGTGGGCCTTATATTTCAAAAGGCTCAAAAAAGATTCTCCTGAAACAGTAGCAGAGCACATGTTCTGTTCACCATTACTGCCTAGAAAAGGGACATCTATGAAATTTTAGGTGACTGAGGATTTACTACCATCCTTTAATTTCAGATGTTTCTATGAAGGAACACAAGTTACCCAAGGTTCTCACCTCCCCTGTGCATTACAGCCATCCTTGCAATCTGGGGAGAGCGGTTGTTGGCCACTGTAAAGACACCCTCCCATCTTCCTCCTTACATTACCAAGAAACAGTGGGTTAAGGCACCAGCACTAACCTTGCTTGCATTCTGAAAAGCAGTTTGCTTCACTGTACACAAGCTGCTGTTTTCAATCAATTATGTGGCTCTAATTACTTACACATGGAAAACTCGTACTGAATTAAACAGAACAGTCCTAATCTTCTTTTTGGTGAAGCACCAGTCTGGATCAGGACATTTTCAGCGAGATGTCTTTCCCCCTGCCTAATACACATAGCTTAGAAAAACAGAGGCAAACTCTATTGGTCATTCAATAAGCTCTACAGGCACTGAGCATATTCTGCTTTTACCCAGTGTAAAATTCAGAGCACAGATCAAATCTCCTGGAACCAGCAAATTTACCCAGTGTGCCTAAGAGCTGAATTGGTCTCACTGACAGCAGCACAGCAGAATTTTTCAGTCCTCTTCCATTTGCCGGATTTCTGAGAATTTAAAATTAATATAACAGGTCTCTGTTCTCAATCTGTAACATGAAAAATCCAGCCGTGTGCCAACAGCCAAATGGTCAGAAAGGCTGCTGTACACTGAAGAATCTGCTTGAAATCCAGGGGCAACATCTTCTCCAAGAATCCAGATAATTAAGAGATTATGAAAAGGTAGAGACATTGGCAAGATTTGCACAGAGCAGAAAGTAATCAAATAGCCAGAGTTGCGTTTAAGGCAGTAAAAGATCCAAGTACACAAGCGGAGCTAGAAGGAATTTATTATACTTGCCAGATGTCATAAAGCGCGGCAGAGTTAGCTAGAGATACTTGTGTACAGGAGCAAATCAGTCAGATGATTTGCAATCACTGCTCTGTTACAGGGGCTAATACAAACTATACCCACAGTGACAAGGCATTGCCAGGAGCAGTCCAGCCTGGCAGTTTGAGATTATGTTAACGAATACAGCTGAAACCAAGGTTAAGAGATGAAGATGTCTTCTACTGTAGCAGGGAGAACAGCCCCAGAGCACCCACGGCTCTCTAACAGCTGTGATTTGATTTCTCATTACTGCTGGTTGACTTGACAATGGTAATTGTGGAGAGGAGCGAACTGTTAGATATGACCTGGTAGATCCAAAAGGGAAAAAATATTTCACTAAGACAGGAAATAGCATTGAAGCCATGTTTGTGCCACTGAACCTGCGAAGAGGAAAGAAACCAAGAAATGGGACAGAAAAAAGAGCAGAGAACGCAGGCACATGGGGCTGGGTCCTTGGGGATCACTATAAATATTTGACCTATTATAAATTAATAAAAAAATCAGTGTGTTTTTTAAAAACAACATAAGTAAATTGAGCATTAAAAATAATAATGCACAGGGATCTGGGATTAAAATAAAGGTGCAGTAGAGAAGACAGTTTGCTTTGTCAGTAAGCATTCAGTTACCCTGCTGGGCACCTGCGTAAGCCAGAGGTGAATCCATAATCCATAAAAAAACCTTAAAGAACATAAAACGTGTTTGGCATTGTTACAAACTATTACAAACCAAAAAAAGGGGGAATGGATTGATGTTCAAACAGGCTGGCGCACAGGAGGGATGACTTCATTAGACCAGTTCAGCTAAACTTCAGTAATTTTACCCCTGAGTGAAAAAGGAGAGAAGTTGCTGAAGTTTAGCTTCACCTACTGCAGGCTGGGGTGAGGACAGAAAGATCAAGAGAGAAAGAGCAAGAGAGCATACATACACATGCATGGACGTGTTACCCAAATGCTGCACTACATGTTCAACTCTCCACTGCTTCCGGTTGAGGCTGAAAGAAAGCACCGATGACATCAGCTAGTCATCATAACCAATGTGTTACTACAAGGGGCTCATCCACTATGCAGGGGAAGGCTGTACAAGCACCGTGGCAGCAGAGTAGAAGTTGGTTGTCACTTCATAGTGGGTAACTTATTCTTTCAAGAGCAGGCCTAGGGCCTAATCCATTGTCCAACAATGTTTATTTGGCATTCGGCACTTGGACCTGCAAAGAAAAACAAAGCAACCCATACTTGGCAGTTATTTATGCAGGAGGGGAAGGGGCAGCTGCTGCTCCTTTAACTATAGGGTAGGGACAAATAAGCAGAGCAGCTGAGATCTTTTCATAGGAGAGGATTGAGAGCACAGAGCTAGGCCCTGCTGGAGTGAAGGCTGGGAGAGCCAGAGCTTGGGAGACCAGCAGGAATGGGGGAAGCAGCAACAGAATCAGCACCAGATGGTGGGAAGAATTGATCTTAGCAGGTCAGATAGGCTGTGTGGAGAGGAAACTGATTGTTTGTGGGGGTATTGATTGGTGGGACAAATGAATTTGGTAAGGTTGAACTATTGTGGAGGCAGACTTAGAGGGGGAAGAATGAATAACTGGAGAAATGTAACCCAGTGGAGTGGTTAGGGGCAAAAATCAGTTATTTGGGGCAAATGTGCTCCTTGAAAAAAAACAAAAACAATTATTCCAAATATATACTTGCTGCTAGCTGGTTCATTTCAGGCCCTTCTTTAGCAACGTGTATTTTATAATAGTTTCTTATAAAAAGGCTCTATAGACTTGAACACTCGGTGATGACTCTGCGACCTACCCTGCAGACTTCAATAACCAGGAGACAAAGTTCCTTTAAATTCTATAGGATGATACAAGTATCCTATACGAAGGAGACCATTTTTTGTTATATGTTATAGGCTCTCGTAATAATTTCTATGGAACCCTTATGCATTTCTGTAAAGCCCTATTGATTTCAGTTCCATTAAATTTCACTGGATTTTCCCATCTTGTGGGACTTTTCAGGACAGCCAGCCCTGCCCCTTAATATGAAAATGGGGTTTGAATACACAAAAGCAGCTGAATATCACCAAAATAAAGAAACAGACAGGCAGTTTTGCTATGGTGCATTAAATGTTGCTCTCATTGATAAATGTGTTGTCTACTCTGCACAGAATCTGAACTTTCCCTTCCTTTCTTCTTTGCTGTGCTCCCTCCCACACATCTTGATAACAAAGCCACAGCAATGTAGCTAGGAAACAAAGGCAGTATAATTCTAGGCACAGTTACTGTGACCCAGACCCACAAAGAGCCTTAGGTGTGGTGACACTGGACATCACGACTCCTAACTCCAGGAGTGGAATTAATAAGTGTGAATTAGGCACTTGAATTTCCTATACAGTGGTTGCATCTACATGAGACACTGACTGCCTAACCAGCTACTAAATGACTGCACGGTAACCAGTGTTACTGAGCAGTAGTGTCCCAGCATGGTTGCCTAATGACATGTACTGCTCAGTAGTTTGTTACTACTGCACAGTAGCATTGCATCGTGGTTCAAACCCAGCAATACTACTGTGCAATAGTAACGAGCTAGTAGTAATGAACTACTGTGCAGTAAGCGTCTTGTGTAGATGTGGCCAGTGAGTGAGTAGAATTAGATGACTGGGATGGCATTCCCAACACCAAGCCCAATGTCTTTCTCTCTTAATCTTGCCTATACCTTGGGGGTAAGGGCACTCTCCTAAGAAGAGGGAGATGAGTGTCTTGAAACCTTTCAGACTGAGGAGATCCTGGAATCCAGATTTCAGAGTAAATGCTTTGACCCTTAGGTTGGTATACAATTAAAGAAAATTCATTTTAGTTTTAATTTAGCCCTGTTTGATTTTTATTGCCTATAAATAATGATTCAGTAAGACGAAGCCATCTCTAGCTAGATTTTTCCCATCTTCTCAATAAGGTTTGCTCTATCCCCGGGTGCTTTCACTATTGTTGGAAAACTAGGTAAAATCCTACTGATCCCTCACAGGTTAATTCACAGCCTGCTCCCTCCTCTCCAGCTGGAAAGCCAGTTGGACTCTGAGAATCAGAACTTGCCTTCCTCAACGTATAGGTATATTTTTTTCCAGCTACATCAGTCCAAAATAAGGCAAAGATGTTCTCAGCTTAGTATTAAGCTTTCTAGGATTAGAAAGCAAAGTACAGTAAAACTATTCTAGCAGCCAAGGCGACATTTCACTAAAATTGTCTGCCACAGGCACATCTGAAATTACGTTTAGGATTTAATGGAAAACAGAAAACAGATCTGAAAAAAATCCTACAACCACCTCAAAACCCATCATTTTTATAGTGTCACAAATCAATTGAAAGAGAACCAGGTCCCTGTGGCCACATGGTAGTGTATTGTGTGGGCATGCAGGAAAGTCAGCTGCAAAAGGGATTGGGAACTCTCACTTCCATTTTGACAAGAGGCAATGTGACTGTGGGGCAATAGGAAGCATCCTAGAAGTACTATTCAAAAGGTACTTGACTAGTTGAATACCAGTGCTATGGACTCATTTAATAACTCCATCCCTTTGCTGCCACTCATAACCAAGACCTCTCAATGGTCATTTCAGAATATAAACATTGGAATCAGCAAGCAAAACTGGGATGAAAATGTAGAGAAAAGGAAAACAAAAAAATGGACTTTTGGAAGCCGCTTCAAGCCCATAATCTCGTGATGTTTGTACTGAGAGAATAAATTAATGTTCCATTTCAGACTTGGAACAGTGTGGCGAGAAATATAAACAAGGCTGGATTTGGTACTTTATGCAGCCTGCAGTTGTAATGCCTTATGCTGTGCTTTTGTCAACCATTACCTGTGAAACAGTTGAGGTGTGGGATCTCAGAGGAAAATCAGGGGTATTGGTGTTTGAGGATTCAGAAAGTACATTTCCTACTAAAACAGAGCTATGCCAGTCCAGCAGAGAACTGTTATGTGAAGCTTAGGTTTCTACTTTTACTGAAGTTTAGATACGTTTCATAATGTGAATTTGTTATTCATGAGATAAAAGCACTCTGTCATTGAAAAGGACACTATTTAACAACTTCATTAGGAAAGCAGAATTCACGTATCCATGCCAGCGTGTGTGTGTGTTATACAAATACTATGTTATAGTAGATAATATTATATTACTATATAATATTATATGAACTGGATAAAAGCATAAAAACATAAGATGTGCCAGACCAATGGTTCATCTAGTCCTGCCTCCCACAGTAGCAGGGGTGGATGCTAAGAGAAGAACATTGAAACAGATAGGTCTAGAGTAGGGATGGGCCATTATTTTAGCTGCAGAGCCACTTAATGAGTTTTGGTGATCTGGCAAGGGCCAGTAGGGTAGCCCCACCCCTAGACAGGTGCCCTGCCCTCTGGTCTCCATCTAAGGACCAGAAATCCCATCCAAACTCTGACCTTTGCCACTCACAGTGCTTCTTTGGGAGGGGAGCGGGGAGAGTTGCCATGTTGGAACCTAAACAAACCAAATCATATACTAAAAGTCAAACATCTACTATCACATATTTTAATTTCATTTCAAAAAATATTTTTATCCTGATTTGTGTGCGTTTGCATAGCATATATAGAGACAATTGCATAATAGCTCAAAAATAAAGTTGCGCGTGTGCACATGCATGCGTGTGCGGATAGAGTGGGTGCATGTGCGTGTGCAGATGGAGTAGGCGCGTGTGCGGATGGAGTGGGCGCGTGTGCGGATGGAGTGGGGGCCTTCCCCGTTTCCTGCCACCACGTGCAACTCACGGGACTTCACCAGAAGTGGCATGGTGGGGAGCCCTGCATCCTGTTTCCCAGCAGAGTCCTGGCAGCTGCATGTGGAGGCAGGGAGCAGAGCCAGGCTGCCAGCTCCATCACATGGGACATCCCCTCCTTGGTATCATGTAAGTCCCAGGAGCTGCATGTGAGCCATGGGAAGCCGCACACAATAGAGGTGGGCTGGCCTGGCTCTACTTCTTTCTACCATGTGCAACTCCCAGAACTGGCTGGAGCCACACACCACCTGGCAGCTGCACCTGCACAGGCCATAACCACCCTGGGGGCCCACTGCCTGCTGCTGCTGCCACCGCCAGTGGAAGCTGTGCACCATGGTGGGAGAAGTGTGTGGGGTGGTCCTTACACCCTCCTACCCTCCTTCACACACCCCCAACCTCCCTCATACCTGCACCATGTCCACCTGAGCTCCATGATCCTGCTGCACCCCTGGGCATGGGCCCTGGGCTCCATGCTCCCACCAGCCCCAGCTGGGACCTTCAGCTCACACTAGCCCTGGCCCACCTCCAGGCCAATCAGGACCCCAGGCCCCTGGCTCTTGGGCATCCCTCTTGGTGGGCCTCCTTGCCCTTCTGACCCTCCTGGTCCTGGCCCACGCCTGGGCCAGTCAGGGGAAGCTCTGGCAGGCCTCGCTGTATGACCCATACTGGTATCCTGGGGTTCCCCTTTCTGGATCCTCCTCCACAGATGTGGGGAGCTGGGGCTACCTCACACCATGACTGGTGCCTCAGGGTCTCACAAGGGACTGTCACTCCCCCCCCAGGCAGCAGATCATGGTACTACTACTGGTGTTATATTCAACCCAAACTCTGCCTCCCCACATTGGAGGACTTACTGGGGTCAGGACTCAGCTCTCTCTCTGGCTGAGCCCTCTCTCCCTTCACAGGGCTCCACACGCTGCCTCCCTCACACTGGGGGCTCCACACTGCTCATAACACCCCCTTTACTTGGGGTCTCAGGGCTTCCCTCCACAGGTGGGCTCAGGTGGCCATAGCCATGCCTGGCCCCAACTCTCTTCCTTGGGGGTCTCAAACCCCCACAGGGCTCAGGCAGCCTTGGCCACACCTGGCCTCCAACTCTCCTCCTCGGGGCTTGCACCCCCACAACTACCTCCAGTGTACCACAACCCACCCAAAGGTGAGGACTAGGGGTTAAGGCACCCCAACCTACCTTTCACCAGGGTGATCACTGGCCTGGCATTTCCTGGGGGCTCCCATGCCACTGGGAACCCCACCAGGCCACGCACTCCCAGCAGGATGTAGTTCCCAGTCATAACCAGGACCAGGAGCCTCCTACCATCCCCTACAGCTCCTCCCTTATCTCCAGAGGAAACTTAACAGCCCTCAGACCAGGCAATGTTATTGCCTCCTCCTCCAGCAACCAAACTGCCTTCTTTATATAGGCCGCCCTGAGCCTAAAATGGCTGCCCTCTTTAGGCACCCGGAGGCTGCCAGCTCCAGGGTCTTAAAGTGGCAGGCACACATAGTGCCCTGCCACACTCTCCATTTCTTAAAAACCAGCAGAGCTAGTCTGGTGAAGCAAATATTGAAATTCACTACTGGAAGAGACCAAGTGCCAAGTACTGCCTCCTCTCCTCCACGAGGAGGGGAAACAGGGAGAGAATTACACCTCCAAATGTTGTTTCTGAGACCTGTTGGTGCTTTGGGGATGATGAAGTTTATCATGCTTAGTGTGGTTTCACAGTCTAGTTCCAGGAATAAAAATGAAATGGGGACTGTAATTGTAATTTTTATTATAAATAGTCAAGTTACCCCACTGTAGATCTAAGTCTATGTCTGCTGTGGGTTATAGTGATGGTTTTTAGACTCCATGGAGAGAGGACTTAGTGCACATAGCTTTTTGAGCTTTTAACAGAATAATACAGAAATTAGTATGTCTCTCAGGCATTACATTATGAGCCAGGCATTCACACGTACAGCTTGTGCATTTGTTCTTGTTTAGTCTCACCAAAGCTCATGTGAAGAATTTTGGTGGTTTCTATACCATGATTTCCAATTTTTTTATATTGTAAGCATGATGTTGCAGTTGTGATAGTCTAGAAATTATTTCTTAGGGTGATTTCTTATTGGACCAACTATGTAGTTGGGGAAAAGTTAGATAAGTTTTTGAATGCAAGATATTTTTCACCAGGTGGGACCTGATGAAGAATGCCTTGTATTCAAAAGCTTGTCTAATTTATTTTTTTTTAGACAATCGTTGTTGTTCACATGATGCTTCATTGTTCTGGGAACTTTAGAACATCTGCAGTGTCCTAACTTTCTGTTTAAACAGCCAAAGTGCTAATATTTTTTATAACCACAAAATTATTTTTCAAAGCATGTTGCTGCCCCAATTCAAATTTGCTTTGTCTTAACCAGGAAGGGTCTAGCAGAACAAAAAAATCAATGCGATGAACAGCGTTTGGAGTGAGGAGAGAAGTAAAATTAGAACAGAAACTATCAAATTTGTTCTTTTGCTGAGAGCGAATGTTAACACTCATTCAGTGTTTCATAATAAACTCATTCAGAACACTAAGTTATTTGGAAAAAGCCTCCACTCTGAGAAATATGCACATGCCACGGCTGACTCACAAGCTGGCATTAGTGACACTAGCACAATCTTTTAAGTGTACTTTTCTCTTATATATTCATAGAGAAAGGGCCGTTAGGAATAGAAAAGCTCACCTCCAGTAATGAATTCTTTGGGTCCATAGTTTGCTTTTGAGTTAGAGCAGGTCTTTTAGAAAGACAACCATCTTGACATGAAGATTTAGAGATGGGAAGTCTACTATCACTTTTGGCAAGAGTTTCCTATGGTTACTTTTTCTACTGTGATAAAAAATGGTGCCTTATCAGTAGCTTGAATTGATCCAGCTTTAGTTTCCAGCAACTATATCTTGTTACTTCCTTGGTTACTAGGTTAAAGAGCATTCAAATCTTTTCATGGGTAATTATAAACTGTCATCTCTCTTACCACTTACCCGTCTCTTTTTGGTAAGCTAAAGATATTCAGCATATTATGTATCTCACTGTAAGGCAGGCTTCCCAGACCTCTGATGATTCTTGGGGTTCTTTTCTAAACCCTTGTTTGACAGACCAGACAGCGTATCCTTAAAAGAACAGATGGTAGAGCAGGTGAATCTATACTAGTGCTTTGGTGAACATTTTTCTTTCACCTTTATCCATTCAAATGGTTGTAATTTTGTAGTGGCATTGTGTAGGCCTAAAATTTACCTTTTGTTTTGTGCAACATTTGACAAAACACATTTTAAATTACAAAAACAAAGCTTAAATGTAAGTATGTCATGTCAAGTGTCAATTTGTAATGGTGCAATTTTATGTGGGAACTCATTTTTATTAGGGAAAAAAGGACCATTTGCAAGAGGAAAACTGTAAAACCTGGCAGATTTTTTGGTAAAAGGGGCCATTTTCTTGTTCATAATTAAAGGCGGGGGGGGAGGGGGGGGGAGGAATCAGGATGAAGTTTTTAGTTTGTTTGTTTGTGGTAAATATTTTGCATACTTCTTGTCTGAACTCATTGGCATTTGATACTACAGAAGGTGCCATTTACCAGAGAATCAGGCCCATTTTCTCTGTAAAATACAGACTCCTAACCTTGGCACCCTGAGTTATATTGCTAAGACAGACTGCAAAACTTCTCAAGCAACCTTTTTGCAATACTTTTATTTCTGAAGTTCAAGCACTGTAAAATCAATTTTTTCATACCAATCTGAACACTGCAAACAATTACTATCTTCTAATATCAGGTTGGCACATCTGAACTGTATGTAGAGGAAAGATAGTACGCACTGTATAATTATTATAGCAGGAGCTTAGCTGCATCTGCTATACTTATTAAGGTTACATCAGTATTTTCATTACAACCCATTTTCAGATGCTCAAAAATCTTTCTAAAAAAATTCTCCTTCCATAGAGATTGATAAACTGATGCTTGCTTAAAAGCAAGTTGGAAGTAACATGGAAGAGTTGTCTAAACTGTGGTTCACCTTGCCACCCTTATTCAGGCAAGAAATCCTTACATATGTCATGGTCCCTGGGTAGCTGTTTCAGTCCTATTCACACTTTACATGATTTCAGGATCTCTTCTCCCAGTTCTGGGTGTATTTCTCTATTAAGTCCCATAGATGGAATTTGACTTCCCTCGGTTCAGTCTATCCTTCCTTAGCTGCACACTTACCAGCTAAGTGAAGAAATCAAAATCAAGTTGTTCCAGGGCAAGCAAATCCAATTCTTCTCAATGAGGGTTGTTTCCATGACAAACATCATGGTGCAACTTTCAGTGATTTTGGCAAACATTTCTTCAAACACAGTTATCACTGACTGAAAAAAAAGAGGGCTAAAATTGAAACAGTTATGAACTTTATCTGTGGTAATTGCTATCCTAATGAAGACATACAGTTTCCTCCACAGCACACGTCTCCCTTATTCTTGTCTTTTATACCTGGGGAAGGATTGTGGAATGCAACAGTAGGAAAGGATGGAAAGGATCTCAGGAGGATCTCTAATCTAACCTCCCTGATCAAGTCAGGATCATCCCAACCTAAATTATGAACGTTTGTCTAATCTGTTTTACAAGACTTCCAGTGAACTAGCATGGAATTCAGATGATTCAAACCTGATTCAACTCAATTCAGTTCTATTACAGTTACGTGACTTTTGAGAAATCACTTAAACTAACAGTATTTCAGTGTCCTGGCCCTCTTTTTAGATGGTTAGGTCTTTGGGACAGGGACTGTTTGTTAGTCTCTGTTTGCATTGTGTCTTGCATTGTGCCTAGCACAATGGGTGTCTGATTTCAGTTAGGCTTCTAGAAGTCACCATAATACAAGTTAATAATTAAAATGTTCTTTTTTAAAACTGTGATTATATATATACATATATATATATATATATATATATATATATATATATATATAGGAAGATGTCCTTTTTATCTGACTGCCCCCCGGTGGTCTTTCATGAAGCTTTGACTCATTAATTACAAGGTGACATTTCCCTGGAGTGCTGAATTTAGTTGATTTTAGACTGTTAAGAACTGGTAAGCTTAGTTAATGTGGGGGAGAGTGTGATGCAAAGTTATGGTGACCTGCCAATGTATTGTTGTGGAAGTGCTGATCAGATCAAGCACAGATGGGCGACACAGAGCTGTCATAATCAGCCTGGATTTGAAAATGTTATAATTGGGATGGTAAACAAGTTCACAAGGACCCTGATGAGGCAATGAATTGCCATGGTAACAGACCAGAAAAGTCTGGAAATGAGAGAGGTATCAATAATTGGTGGCAGCAGGAAGCTATTAGAAGTGGGCATTTGAGGGATGCTGTTGTTCTACAGATCCTTTTTGACACCCTGGCAAAGTGCAACAAAACCCACAGGGGGCAAAGGAGACAATCCAGTCCCTTCACAGCTGTTATTCAACCTTCTGGACTGAAATAGTAGTCGATAGTTACAGAATCCTGCCCCTCCTCTAGCCATCACCAGATCAGCTCATGTTAACCCGGGCTGAAGCAGGTTGCAACTTGGATTGACGTGTCATGTAGGTCTTGCACTGGTTTCTGCACTTAGGTGAATTTCACTCTCTGAACTGGTTATGTACAAACTTTACTCACCAGGATTTCCTGTTGAAGAATTTGTATTAAAGTATCTGAGTGCGTATGTTGGATATCCTTTGTACTTTGTATGTTTGTGGTCAAATTAAATTCCTTGCACAAAATTCCTGTCCCCTGAGTCAGCTGACTCGATGTTGTTCTTTTGAACAAGACTTCAAGGATCTAACACATCTGCAAACAAAAAACAGAGCAGAGAGCAAACCATTTCAGCACTTCCAAGTATCCCAAGCTATATCTCCCTGCTGGAACGGTTGCATAAAATGTTAGGGTGAGGCATTTGACATGTGGAATTTACAACAGGAAGGAAAACAAATATCCCCTTAATATAGCCGAGCCAAGGAATCTATTATTTATTTCAAAATATTTTTTTTAAACAACCCCTATTTTGCTAATCAGCTATTTATCTTTAATAGGTTAATACTTTTCATTCCAAGACAAATGTAGCAATTTTCTCCACCCTTGTAAAACAATAAAATTAGTTTATAGGCAAAAAAGAAATGTTAAGGGCCCAATGGCACTAAAAACTCATTAACAAATCTTTTTTAAGTGGCAGCCTTGCAGTTTGAACAAATGGATGGAAAATAAAGTCCTGCTATTCAAATAATCCGATATTGAATTTGATAATCAATCTACTACAGGAAGCAGCACAGTGCATATAATGATTTCTTCTGGTTTGGTGCACAAGCTGAAAAAAGATCTTATTTTCTCACGTTTGTGTTTTTAAAAATAATTAAATTTGCATTGTGCTAAGCACAGTGGTATATTTTGAAGAAAAACCCACAGGGGGCAAGTATTTAACTTTAACACTTGAAAATTCAAAATATTTCATTAACACCTATTAACATTAAATCTTTGCAGTTTTTGAGATGATTTTAAAGCTTGATTGCCTGAAACAGTTAGACAAATCTAATAATTTCAGCTGAGACTATTTCATATCTTTCAGAAGAAAAAAGGTTTGCCTAAAATTTTTGCCTGACTCCTAAATAGGATACAGCATTTTAAGGACTACAGCAGCAGTAAGCCAGGAAGCAGATATTTGGAATATACTAATTGAGCTTCATGGTTCATTTTAGGTATACGTTCTTTTCCAACCACATGTGCAAACAAAAAACTGTTTGCTCGAAAGTTCACAGGGAAAAATAACATCGCCATGAGCCATTTCTCTGCTTTTAGCCTCCATCCAAATAAACTTGAGCATGACCATGTGTTTGGATATGTGTTATGAGTTGTATGGTTTTTTGTTGGTTTCATTATTTGCTTGGTTGTTTTAATGTTTATCTAGTGCTAAACAAAAATGCCTCAAACTGTATACAATAAACAAGAGAATACACGGCCTTTAAAGGAAGTTTCTGGGGGAAGGAAATTGTGTGTGAAGATGGGTGTCCAATTTGCATATCACTTCAGTTAAATTTTGTGGAGCTGTGGCTAAATCGTTGCTGTCTGTATTGAGCATGGCTTTATATAATTAAGAGTACCAAGGACGGGAGCTGGTGCCTTCACTGTTCTCATCAATTTAAATACAAAAATAAGGGCAAGTGCTAATTTAACAATGACTCTTTTTTTGCTGTGCTCTGTCTCAAACTGGTCTCAAACGCAAGTAATGTTACACTTTATCAGGTGCAGAATACACTTAGGTGGCTTTTAATGCCTTAGAATTATAGGAAGTGCTTTTGGGAGGAAGGAGGAATTTGTAAAACTTCTACATCCAGTAAACATTTCTTAAAAGGTCAAATGATGGAGCTTCTACAGCTTCCATGGGGGATTAGTCCACAGTCTAAGTTTTCCATTGGGAGAACTTTCTCAGTAATCAGGATCATTTTACTTATGGGTCTGAACAAGAAAAATAAATAGGGATTTATGCCTATGCTAGATTAAGAAAAGGCATCAAGAAACAATCTCTCAAAACAGGTACTTCTAAGGGGGCAGGAAATCTTCAGTATGCAAGGGAGCAGGCCCCATGGGCTGTGACAATAAATGATGCAGCAGGCAGGCTGAGTTTTACGAAAGAGATCCACTGGGTTATGAGGGGAGCCAGGGTTGGGTCAGGTTTCCATCCCACCCCAGCCCCCATCCCATGCTGCTGCTGGTGGGGATGGGAAGGCTGTCTCGGCTCTGTGACAGCTGGGGGCAGGGCTGCCCAGCTGGCTGGAGCAGACAAGATGGGGTGGAGGCTAGCCCATCCAATCTGCCACAGGGAGGGTTAGGAGGGGCTGCAATGCATCCTGGGATTCAGGGGGACTGAGATATAACTTTTCGGGAAGGGATCTGGGACAGAAGTTTGATAGACTGTTTGAGCCTAAATCAGTTAAGATTGATACTGCATCCATCCAGGTCTATTTTCAACCAGTTTCAGCCATTTTGAAACCAGTCTTTGTGCACTTCTGTTCTGTTGCAGGTTTAAACCAGTTTCCAATCACTTCTACAAGTCTATGTGTCATGTCTGTCCTAGTCCTAAGGTATCCCCCCCAGAATCTTCATTTAGACAAGCCACACAAATAATTAAAAACCTGGTATCTGGAGATAATAATTGACATAGGTATAAAAAAGCTTATTTCAATAAGTTCTTGCTGCAGTTACGATGAAATAATCAAATGTGACTGTAGAATTCTACCTAAGTCATTACAATTAATATCAGAAAAAATTTTCAGTTCTTTATTTTAGACTGAGGATGAGATTCAGGAAGACGTTTCCATGATTCAAATCCAGACGAAAGAGAATGACTCAGGACATGCTCTCTCATTGAGTGCCTAAACCTGGTGCCACCATTTTGGACAACAGTTTCCCAAGGTTCCCAAGTCTATGCTTCCAAGTATGGACAAAAATGCTTCAGTCTGAGCAGTTAGGAAGCTAATGTTTATAACAACTCCATTGTAATCCAGGTACAAAGCAAATCAACTGCTATATTCTGCTGAAATCCCCAAAAGTCTACTTAAAATATTCCTAACACACAACAGTAGTATTGATTTCAGTACAAATTAAGCACTTTACCCAAAAAATAGCACACAACAAGCTATGGCCCATGCTTTCTGTAATGGCCAGATCCCAGTTCTTCACCCCAGTTCTCTCCTTCCCAGTCAAAACCCCTAACTACTAGACTATTCTGTCTTTCCTATTTGCTGTCTTCTTAGCTCCATGAGTCTTGCACTACTGACTGCAGCTGCAATAAGAGTTGGAGGGTGCACTGCCACCCAGCCTGTTCTATAGCCCAGTGCTTAGGCCAGCCTTCTAGGAAGTGGGAGATGTGGGTTTGAATCTCCTCTGGCAGTGGAGGGTATAGAACTTGTATCACTTACTTCTGTGAGAGTAAACTTGTATGCAAAAGGTGGGTGACATGATACCATCACACTGTTATTTAGGCACTTAACACTCTGAAGAGGAGTGCAGGTCTTGGACCCCAGATGGATGGAAACTCCAGAATAGGGCAGGAGTTCAGAGAAAGGCAGCACCTCTGTGCTCTCTGCTTCCAACTATCTAGCTCTAAGTGTCACTACCCTCAGTACCTGGGCTCTCTGGATCACCATTAGAAGCACCTAACTCTCCCCATTTACTGTATAGACAGTCTAGTTGCTTAACCCTCTTTGGACCATCCTTTAGTATGCAGCTGCCTACTTTTTAGTCATTGTGACATCTAAGTTGGACCAGGGCTGGATTAATGCATGGGCAAATTAGGCACATGCCTAGGGCCCTGAGCAGGAGGGGTGGGGGGCCTGGTCCTTCTCTCCATGGTGGTGGCACAAATGGCCCTGTCCACCTCCCTTCCCTTCCAGCCGGGGCTGCTGCTGCTGCCACCTCAGGGACCCGCGTGTCTTCCCCAGCCTCTGGCTTGCTCTGGGGACCAGGTATGAAGAGGGCAGGTGCAGGGGGGAGGGTTTGCATCTGAGTGGGGGGCAGAGCTCGGGTGGGCAGGGTGTGGGTGTGAGGCACAATGGGCAGTGGGGACCCCCTACACACAGCCCCTGCCACCAGCAGCAGCAGCCCTCAGGGCATGCTTGTTGCCTGAACAGGCCCAGGCATGCGGCTCCAGCCAGTGATGCATGGTGGGAGCGAGGAGCACAGCCCCTCTGGCTGCCTCTCTCATGCTGGGCTCTGCACAATACATGTGCAGCTCCACACTACCAGGGAAAGCCCAGAACTGGCTGCCTTCCCCACCCCCTGCTACACAGGTCACGGGAAGCAGGGGACAGGGAAGGCAGCCGGCTCCAGCCCATACCATTTCTCCCCCAGTAGCATGGAGCTGCGTGTGGGCTGTGCGGAGCCTGGTGTGAGAGAGGTGGCCAGCAGAGCTGTGCTCTTCTCTATCACCATGCGCCGCTGGCCAGAGCCATGCGCTGTGAAGCACTGGTGCCTGCGTGGGCCCCAAAGGCAGCCCCCGCTCATAGTGGGGTCTGTGTGCCATGGGAGGGATCGCCTGGGGAGGGTCTCCCCACCCCCCACCCTCCCTTACACCCCACATACCCTGCCCCCACAGCCCCTGCTCCCACATATACACCCCAATCTAACTTATTGCCCCCCAAAACACAAGACCCCCCCCCCACCCTCATTGCTCTCTTTGAAATGTTGGGCTTGTTTTAAAAGGCAGCACTGGAGGGGGGTGGTTTCCTCTAGAGACTTGGCAACACTGCTCTGAGCCCTGTTCCCCTCAGGCGGCAGCACCAGGGTAGGGAGGAGGGTCTGCCCTGAGTTTATTTGCCTAGGGCCTATTAAAAGGTTAATCCAGCCCTGAGTTGGAGATGTTTAATGCGACCCTCTGAATCGCTGAATAAAAATCCCAGTTTCTTCTCACATAGGCCCCTGGAGTTCAACCAGGTTTCACTAGTGTAACTTGCCTTGTAAACACATCCCTGCTCCACACACACCACCTCCCCACCAACTACTTTGATATAAAAACTCCACAAGTGCTTAGAGTTCCCCATTTTTCTCTTTGCTTCAGGAGCTGATCCCTTGAGATGTTGAGCAACCTCAGTTCTTGCTGACTTTGCTGGGAAACCCGGGCGCCTAGCATCTCCTGGGAGCTCTTTCATAAACAGGCCCTTTACGTACATTTCTATTCATGCTACAACTCGGCTAACCATGAAGAATCCGAATGCCAAATAGCAGTCTTTTCCAAAAGTGAAGATCAAACGTATCATTATGTAGCAAAGATGAAAGCCTAGATTTTTTCCACCCCTATCATAACTGTACTGCAGCACTATTTATTGCTTTTCCAGTTGCTGCATTCTGTTCCGTTCATGAGTTGCTATGAAATATCTTTAATAATAACTAGCCACTAAGACCTATGAGACTTCATTTATTATGGCATAATATACACATTACCTAACTTGTGTTGGACCATATGGAGAGCTCTCTGTTGAATTTGGCGTAGTTACTGGGGTGAAACAAGGATGAATTTTGTTCCTCATTCTCTTCAATTATGCCATAGATTGGATCATGCAGCAAACTCCAACAGATCATCTGGGCATAGCAATCAGCCCTCAGGACCACATCACTGATTTAGTCTATGCCAATAAACACAGTGTTATATGCTAAAACACCAAAGGAAGGATATGTGGAACTGAACTGCACAGATCCCTAGAGCAAATCAGTAGGGTTTAACACTTACCTAAAGCTAAGGTTTTCTCAGCAAATGGGCCCAGTCACTTCAGTTTGTCACTTGGAGGCAAGAAGTGTTTTTGAAATAGTAAATTTGTATCTCACCTTGTAAGGGAGATAGGTGATAAAATCAAAAATTATGCAAACTAAGGTCAGTTAAATCACTGTTTGAAACAGCAAGAAATAGAGCTGTAAAGCTAACCTGTGCAGGAGTAAATCATTTGGCAAAATGTGCTGTGCAAATCATCCATAAGATTATCCTGCCTCACATCTTTTATGCATAGACATGTGCATGCTCACATATAGCTACACATGTGTCTGTGTGCATGCATTTTATACATATTTACAGCATGGGTTGTTTTTTTTACAGACCTTACAACTTGCTGCTACCAAATTTAGTTAACTAAACTTCACCCCTGCCTGGCTGAAATTCCATGAAGTTGAAATTTTGCATGAGTTTGAGGGACTCAGCACCAGGCAGGTATGCTCAGCACGTGGCTGGATTGAATCCTAAAGGTTCTGGTGGTTGGCTGAGACATCAGGCACTTAACACCAGAATGACTGTGCCTGAATTTAAGTCTATCACAAAACCCCCCTGACAAATAGACTCTATTTGACTAAAATCCCCTTTTTGGTAGATCTGTACTAATAGAACATGACATTTATTATTCCAAAGAGGTGGCAAATGAATCAAAACACTGATTCAATGTGAACAGGCAGAATATGATCCCATCCTCCTGTCTCTCTGCCTCTCTCTTTCCCTCTCTCAAACATAAATAATAGAACCGTTCCCATTCCCATTCCATTATCACTAATAATGAGTTATGGGTAAAGCACACCCTGTCCCTTGAAAAAAGAGGAGATATGTCTACGCTTATGGTTGATTATTAGAGGATAAAATAAAAAGATTGATGCCCCCCAAAAAAGTCTAATTAGTGTTAGTCTATTGGAGAGGAAGCTGAGCATGCTGCTCCACCACTGCCAAATGAAATTAAGGCCCAATTATTGATAAATGAAGAGTGGTTTGTGCTGGAGCCTGGCCTGGAGTCGAGGAAATACATCTGTCATTTGGCCTGCACAGGAGTCATTCATGTGTGACATAGCATCCTGTGCATTTATCATGCATCTGTAGATTTTTGTTTTAATTCAGTTAGCTGTCTAACTAGATTCGGTGCTGGATGCCTTGTATGTAGTCAGAATTTGGACTGACAGATGCAATTCTAGTCTGAAATGGTGTGTGACATGACTAGCTATCCTGCATATTAATTATTACTGAAACAGTTATAGCCAAAGCCACTAATGGTCTATTTTGTTATCTGTTTTTGTGACTCCTATGTTTAACAATTGCCCAGTTGCACTGGGCCAGGTAAGAGACAAACTAGATCAATAGACCATTGTTGTTCAGCGCCCTTACTATTACCATGAAAATTAGAATTGAGGTGTTTGAAATGTGGGAGTGAAAATGCCCCTGATTTACCATTATGCAAAATGCAAATTCTATAAATGAGATAAGTGGGGTCAGGGGCTGAAGAGTGGGATCCATTTTTATAAACCTTAAATTGGTAAAATAGTTTATTAATTCCATTGTCAAATGCAAATGGAAAACAAACATTTGTTAAGATGATAAAACTGTAATGCTGGCATGACTGTTCCGACGCGAGTTCAGCACAGTCAGCTGTGAGACTTATTTATCCTGTCGCACTAAAGTTTGATTTAAAGTTCATGTAATTTCATCATCATATTGTAGGGAGAATTGAAAATAAATGTCACCTTCATACAGAAAGAGCTAATGGGGTTTTTCAAAAGTTCTGAAAAAATATTATGCATGGGAAACATTAACGAAGGCAGACTCCTGGACAGCTTTTGTACTTCAACCTCTTATGCACATTTCCTTTGCCATTTATTTGCTTTCTTCTGATCACATGGCTCTTGTACCAGTGCCTGAAGTTTGACAATAACTTGTCAGAAACTTTTTTTGGTCCTGTTTGCATGGACTAAATTGATATGACTTAAATATACTAAATCTTAGTCTAGAACAGTACAGGGAACCAGGGACCTTTTATTAGGCATTCAGCACAGCTGGAATGGGGCTGTTTTTTTGACTTCACATCAGTACAAGCAAGTGAAAGATGCTTTGATACCACAGCGATGGCTGCAGTAGAAGAACCTAAATAATACATTCTGACACTATGATAAAAATCAGAAATAATTTTGATTAGACAAAGGGTAAAAATAGACACCCGAGTCCCATTTTCAAAACTGGCTTAAGCTCATCTCGTCATCGATATTTAGGTATCTAAAACCCTTGTTACACAGGTTTTGGGAGGTTGCTGGAGCTCTCAACAACTGAATTGTCTACACATTGACACCTGAAACTAGTTTGAAGCACTTGTTACACCACTCCTTGGCAGGATTATCTCTGATCTATGTTTCCCAGCTCATGTTATACTAAGGTGCAGCCACTCTAGGCTACATCTTAGGATGCTTACACAAGTTAAGTTTTTTGTGCGATTGGGGCCCCTGAAAGTGGTCTACAGTTGTGGCATAACACAAGTGCATGACTGCAGAATGCTTCTGAAATGGGCATTCATGCAACAAAAAAATAACTCTTGATAAATCGGGTATTAGCTGAAGTCGCTATAGAGCAAAGCACCATGGAGAACTTGTGTTCAGGTTCCCTCAAGGGTTAATTTTTCATGACTTTGTGGGGCTTGGCTGGTGGGAAGGTGGGAGGGAACTGAGGGGAGCCCCCCCGGGACAAAGGACAAGGGGCAAGTCGAGAATGGGAGGGAGGGGATTCTTACCTTTCAATCCTCCAGATCCCTCTTGGCCTATGAAGTGACTGCTCCAAACTCAGGTTAGCACTAATACCAATCAACATTTGTACAGCTCATCATGTAATGTGCAGCAAAGCCTACTGATCTCCTCTTATCAGTCTCAAAGAGGGTTAAGTGTTAAAATCCCTCTGAGGTTTTGAACCTTAGGGCCAGATCCTAAATGCCTGCTCAGGCTCTTTCACTCAGGCATTACAGCATCTAGAATTTAGGCACCTTGACTTGGGGCAAGGAGAGGAAGACAAGCCTAACTGACAGAGTTAGACATCCAGGGCATCTATTAGGGCTGTGCAAAATGGCACCGGTCTATTTCGACTTGAGTTGCAAGGCTTTGACACCACAGCGTGTCATTTCAAATTTCATTTCGATTCAAAACCGCTGCTCCATTTCGCTTCATCAAAACAGTGATGCTGTTTCAATGTTTCACCCATATGCTATAATGGGGAAGCTTGAAACAGCCTGTCTCATCCAGCAGGCAGATGGGGGCCCGCAACCCCAGGAGGGCTGCAGGGGCTGTGCCAGTCCTCCCAGGGCTGTGGGCCCTAGTCTGCCTGCCAGATGAGGGAGGGAAACCAGGTGCTGCCACCTGGGACTGGGGAGCTGGGGAAGGGACCTGAGCCCGATCACTCAGTTCCCTCCCCAGCGCTGCGATAGATCCGGCTGGGGAAGGGAACTCAGCCCACCTGACCCGAGCTCCCATCGCCAGCACTACAACTGGGCTGGGGAAAGGAACTCAGCCCAGCTGGGCTGAGCTCCCATCACTAGCACTAGATCAGCTCAGCTGAGTTCCTTTCCCCAGCCTGATCGTAGCACTGGGGAGGGGAACTGAGAGATCAGGCTCAGTTCCCTACCCCAGCCCAATCTAGCACTGGCAATGGGAACTCAGCTCAGCTAGGCTGAGTTCCTTTCCCCTGCACTGTGATCGGCTTCCTGCATGCAGCCCAGCTGCAGGAGGCGGGGAGAGCCAGAGCTGCACTCCTGGCTGAGCCACACGGAGCTGGGAGTGCAGCCCTGGCTCTCCCCTGTCTCCCACCACCTGGCTGCTGCTGCTTTGAAACTTGAAATGTTTTGAAACTTTTGAAACATTTCGACTGGCCCTGTTTTGAGGCTGTTTTGAAGCCCTTCATTTCAATTTGATTTTACTGTTTCAAGTTTAAATTGAGTCAAAACAGTGTTGAATCAAAACAGCCAGTGAAATTTCACACATCCCTAAAGTCTATACATGTACTCCAGGATGGAGAGCCGATCTAATTAAAGTGCCCACAGTGTTACATGTATTCAACGTCCTGCACTTCAGGACGTTGGCATCCTGGCAGAGGTGCTTTAACTCAAAGCACTCAAAATGGTGGCAGAGGTGCTTTAACTAAAGCTCTTTCAACGAGCTTTAATTAAAGTGCCCCCACTGCCATTTTGAAAAGCGGAGACACTGAATACACATGATGCAGAGACTGCTGGAGTACGCTAATTAGCATGCTTCAGCAGCCTCAATTAATCAAGTCTCCTCTGACACATGCTAATTAGCACACATTGCAGCAGAGCTCCATCACGTATATAGGTGCCCTTAGGCTTCCTATACAATGAATGGGAAACCTAGGTACCTCCCAGGGCAAAAAAATTGCCAAGAAACTCATTAGGGAGGTGCTTAGAGCTAGCCAAAAGGAAGAATAGGCACAGGGGTATATCCAGGTTCCTGCTCCTCCTCAAAGCTTACATGCTTGCACCGTGTCAGGATCCAGACTGCTCAGAGGGGAGATGTTTACTTGAACCAGAATGACTGAAGTGACAGTATTATTGACTTCATTATAAAGCACTGAGCTGGAGAAGCCAACATTTTTCTTTTCTCCCCCGCCCCCCATCTCAATTATTTTTTCCTAGGAAGCTAGCTCAACTTTTTGGTTCTGCCAGCTAGATGCGTGCCTGGGGTTCGTCCATGTACCAGATCAGGCCCTGGTGGTACTAGCACTGTCCCCTTCCATTCCCTCCTGCCAGGATTGGGCTGTGAGAGCCCAGCACCACCCCCTTCTGTCAGAATTGTGTCCTGGGTCCTGGCACCTCCCTCTCCCACCCCTATGTGCTGGGATTCGGCCCTGGGACCTGGCATTGCCCCCACACAACCCTGCATGCTGCAATTAGGCAGCCAATCCAGTGCACAGGGCTTGGGGTTCCCCATGGTTCATGGAATTTGACAGCAGGGGAGCAGTGCCACCACTCGGCTGCCAACAAATGTCCAGAGTTGTGGGGACTCCCATGGACTGGATGACATGGCACTGCAGGTTGGATCTGCCCCATGAACCATGGGCTGGGGGTTGAGCACCTCTGATCTAGAGGTTGGAGTCTCTTGGAAGACGGTACCCTCAGTTCTAGGCAATTCAAGCACCATTCCCCACTCCTCAGAAGAGTGCCCTAAATCATCGGCTCAAAAAGGACTAGCCCAGCATGTTTTGTTGAAGTTGGCCACTGTGCAGCTGGCAGGCCAAAGGAAGACAGTGGCTCACTGACAAGTGCACTCCTCTGGGAGAGCTGGTCCTCTTCCCTCTTGCCAGTGTCAGTTCTCTGTTTCAGCCAATGATGATCTAATATTAAATGCTAAATAGCTTTAGCAGCAGGGACCAGGAACTTTCATAATTGGCTTCCCAGCAGGTGATATTCAGCTGAAAGAAGGGCACTGTCTTGAGAACTGGGTTCTTTGGGTTCAAACCCCGTCAGGCTGGGGATGTTGTTTGAATCTGGATCTCTCCATTCCTGGACAAGTGCTGTTATCACTAGGTTGCACACAAGGCTGCACACAAAAGATGCACTTGGTTTTCCCCATCTAATGGATGTGCCTTGTGAACATAGCAGAACCTAAGTGGGATTTAGCACTTAGGTGCTATTTGGGGTGCTTCTAAGCATGTATAAGAATCCAAATCTATGATTATTCAATATCTTTAAAGGGCAAAATGGAGGTGATTAATGGATCTAGGAACCTATACAGTTTTGTGACCACAGAGCAGAGTCCATGTGAATCACTCTTTACACCTTGAGTGCCAAAATGCATGCCCCGGAGCCCATATTTCTTGGCCCTTGCCCTTAAGCTCATATTTAAGGGTATTTATATGATGCTTCACTCAAGACTGTAGGACTGTTTTAACAATACCTATGTGAAGAGATTTTCCAAAACAGCTAAGCACTAAAATCAATGACAAATACTAGGTTTTGAAAATCCTACTAGGCATTTATCTGTATCTTTAAGTGCCAAATATCTATGAAGATCTGCACCCAAGTTTATCTCTAAATAGGACAGAAAATGTCCTTTAAAAAAAAAAAGAACAGAAAAAAAGCTGTAGGCAAGGATAGCATTTTCTAAATCACCTAACATTGCTTAAAAATCAGATTTCCATTTGAACAGTGGCTTAGGCTTAGGTCTTCAGAAAGTGTTTAAACACCAAACTCCTATTGATTTCAAAGGGACTTACTTAGGTGCTGAAAGGCTTTCTGGGGTATATACATCCAACCTAGATGATTTTTGAAAACCCCACCCAAGATATACATGCGCTTTCCTGTGGGTTAAGAAAAAATGCACTTCTGTTTATTACGTGTATGTCAGTCAAGTCTACATATTTAACATTTCATTATGATTTGCTGCTAAAGCATATAAACCTTTCATTTTCTTTAAACAGAAATCCAATTCATTCCTCATAGTTAAGACTCATGCAAATGAGATACTAATAGAATTTTCTTCCTGGGGTTTACAATATTTTAATCAGTATTCTAACCAGTGAATGCTCAAGAAGATGCATCCTGTCTGAAATATGTTTCTTTTTGTCTTACTTCTACTTGAGCCCCCTCAAACATACGGATGACATCCCATTCCATTCCAAAGCCCTCTTGTTCGAGTACACTGTGCCTCTGAGAGGCGAGTCTCAAAATAAAGAATACAACAACCAAATCAGATTCCCCTTTTTCATCAAAATTCAGTTTGGGGATGACATAAGCTAAGAGCCATACGGAGATTTGCTGGCCACTTCTGTTGAATGATGCAGCATTTCTGAAGGGAAGGAGACTGCATTGCTCTGCCTTGGCAGGCCCAACACAGAGTCCAGCATACTGGATGTGAAACACAGCTTGACTCTTTGGTTCTCCATTGCTGTACCCTCCTACAGTAATGCCCAGCATTTGCTTTCATAGGCAACAGCCTACTTCATCAGCTGCGTCAGACAAAGAATACTCATACCTCTTTGAACAAGTTAGTCTCAAAGGTGCTACCCTGTTTTACCTTCTACCTTAAGTATTCTGTGTCAACTAGATAGCATCAATAAAAGATATTCATAGAGCCCTACCTCAGAATGCCTTAAAGCCTGGTAATTAGTGCTATGGACCATGTGGATTCAAGTATTAGGGAAGAAACTTAAGTCTTACCCACCTATATGGTAGGTGAGGAAATTCTAACCACACTTGTTGCATTAGTACATCCTTCCCTGGTGACTGTGCTGTCTGAGAGAGGGCTTAGAGTCATGTCACATGGGACACTTAGCTTGGGTTGTATTTAGAGTGTAGTAAACAGTAACACACCATATTAAAAGGTAGAACTCATTCAACCAGTCATGCAGTAATGCTTACTGTGATCTCAGCCCACCCTGGACAGGGCTGGAGCTGACTGTGCCCCCTTTTCCCCTTAACCTGGCCCTGGCACTGCATGCTACACATCCACCCTACTCCCTCTCCACTGTATGCCCAGCCTGGAAGTGCCTGGTCTCTACCTCAGGTGGTGGGCAGAGGAAGGAATGGGGAGCCAAGCCTGGGAGAGAGTGCTACCACTCCTGCCATTGGATCAGCATCTGCCATTGGATCCACAGGGAAAACTTGGTGGGGCTGGGGCTGGGACTGATCAATGGCCAGCACCACACCAAAATCTTGAATTCATATTATCTCCATGGAGCAGTCCAATACTAGCTGAACATGCTACTCGATACAATCAGGAGATACTCCTCCCATGAAAAGTTGTGACTTTGCTATGCTACAGTGGCACTGAACATGTATTTTACTGCTTGAAATCATGAGCTTCTGCATTTTAAGTGCAGTTTACATGTCCTACATGTAACATGGCACTTAGATATGCAATTGCTGGAAAGGATGCATGTCTGTGTATCCCAAGGACCCTACCTGGTATTTCATATTGATGAATATAGCTAACTCTCTGCTCATAATATAGGCCTATGTGGGTGTCCTTGCTTAGTACCTACTTCTCCTTATTGCAGGTTTTGAAAGTGATGGGAGGAAATCCCTTCTGCATTTGGTCTCAGCAGCTGATCGATTAGACCACTTGTCCAGGAAGCCTAAGACTCAGGTTTTAACCAGTCAGGGTTTGAACCTGCATCTCTCTAACTTCCTAGCTGGATGCTCTAACCATCATGGCATAAGTCAAGCATTTTCCACACCTCTCTCTGGTGCTCTTTTTGAAGCTACTTACATGGCCATACTCTACATGCTCCATCTACACACATACCCTTATGTGGCCATATTGCCAGGGAAACAGAATCACTACTTGCACATAGGTGCCAAAAATACCACTTATACAGCTAAATAGCTGGCACTAATATGTGTAAAGGAAAAAAGAGTTGCACCTCAGGATCCTAACTTGGGGGCTGTAGCTTCTGTTAGAATCACAGAGAAGTAAAGACCTAGTCCAGCACCCTGCCTGAGGCAGGATGATCCCTATCTAAACCATCCCATACAAAACCTTTTCCCAACCTATTAGCAAAACTATACAGTGAACCCTGACACAACCATAAGACATAGCACCCTAATCTACCACAGGCAAAGCAGAGGGACCACAGCAGCAAACATACTACTGATTTAAAGGTTGTCCCAATACACCTGAGATCCAAGGAAGAGGGCCACATTTCCTGCTATAGAAAAAGGAAAAAACTCCACAGTCTGTACCAGTCTAACCCGGGGTAAAATGCTTTCCTGACCCCAAATATGGCAGTCATTCTGACCTTGAGCAGAGGGGCAAGACCCTGGGGCACTGGGAACCTGACTCAGCAGAAAAAATTGGCATTCCCCAGTCAAAATGCCCAGTCTTGGTTGCAGATAGTACCCAATACTTGTGTGGAAGATATAAAAAATCCTGATACATATAGCAGCAAGAGGGGAAAAATTCCCACCTGGCCCCATGTGGCAACCAGCAAAGCCCAGACACATAGGAAATACCCATAAGGTGGTTAGGTGCTAGCCACTAGAAGATGTGAGTTCTTTTGTGAATTGAGCATTTTGTCCCCAATTTAAAAAAATACAAATATGCCAACACAAACATCCGACAACTTTGTCAACTCATTATTGAGGAGAGGAAAAAAAGCCCAAATTTGTGTGGGCTGAACCACATGCCCTTTCTTGTGTGCATGTATATTTGGCTAAAAATCTGTTTCATGCTATTTTCCTCTACCTATTTATGATGCATTTATAGTGGTCACCATTTAAAAAGTCAGCATTTGACAACTGTTATCCTATAATACACAGACATTGCTTTTTCTAATGTACAAAATAATTGCTACAACCTCTGATACCTCTGCGCTATACTAGGCAGCAACAACGACTACCACCCTGCTATTTGCAGATAACAACTGTTTGTCATGTTCAAACAAATTGATTTGACAGGGCTCATGCTTTATAAGTAAATGGCATCCCAATATCTATTTGTAAGCCTAGATTTATATTTAAAGTTTATGATCTGATATTTGTCTGATACATGCTCCATAATTGCAAATGTTTTTACTTAACAATATGGCCCCTGACTGGAAGTCAGGATTCTTTCAATTTGTCTCTGGCTCTACAACTGAACTTGTGGGCCATGAACAAGTTGCTTTATCATCCTGTTTTCCAGTTTATTTACCTGTACAGTGGATAGACCTTCTCAGAAATGAGGGGATAATACACCTCATAATCTGATCTCCCTACAAACACATTTTTGAAATATTCCAATCAGCCTTAAAAATGCTTATTATCACACCACCCTCACAGAATGTCAGGTCACTTTATTAATTAGCCTTTATATATAGTTACTTTGTATGCCATTTTCTGTATATAGTATGACTTAATCATCATGCCAAAACCACGCTTCATTCAGATCCCATAAGAAGTCACTTTTTCTGCTATGTTCAGGAGCCCTTCCTTGCCCCAGATATAGACCTATTGTAATATAATTTTCCTCTACAAAATAATACATTACTCCTTATGCTAAGTGAACTGTTTTTTCTTCTTTTGCTGTGTCTAGCTTTTAGATGCAAGTAATTCAAGGTAATTACTATCCTTATCTTTGTCTTATATAGCACCAAACATCTGATCAGGTATTAGTAATTAGTGATAGCCATATTCATCTATATGGTAAATCCACTTATTCCATAGCAATTGATAAGCCAAGGGAGTACTATTAATAGCTATTTAACTAAATTAAGAAAAAGGAATGTGAAATGACTTCCCTGAAGGTACACAACCCAGGAGAAGGATAGTTCAGAAGACAACTTGAATCCCAAGACTATTGAACCAACACTCTACCTATTTAACCACAATGCATAAACTTCATGCATCTTAAATAATAATTAATTCTTCAACTTTTGTAGAAGTGAGCCCTTATAAAGCATTTGGACCAACATATTTCTGTTCTGGAAAATACTTTTGATGTGTATCTCATGTAAGAACTAAGTTAAAACTTGAGTTGGGGCATCAGAATCTGGCCCAGTATTAATGATGAGAACAGCTGATCTTACTCTTTCACCTTCAAGTTCTCCCACCTGCATTGTGACTCCATAACTTTCATGGAAAAGCAGTTTTTGCTGCCACAACAGTTTTATTTTTACAAAAGA
Organism: Crocodylus porosus; assembly: GCF_001723895.1. Lineage (NCBI taxonomy): Eukaryota > Metazoa > Chordata > Crocodylia > Crocodylidae > Crocodylus > Crocodylus porosus. The sequence goes on along the minus strand of NW_017728909.1, from coordinate 2,472,605 downwards.
ATATGCAAAATAGCACTAGGTACAGAATGACTTTTTCTTCTTCACAGAGAGACACATTTTAGTGCTGTTTTGCTTTGGGTGTTTGACTATTTTAAATTGCTTTACTCATTGTACCAAATTAAAGAACTGCTGTTGTGCAGCAAAGAATCTGGCTGTAACATGTTCTGTATGGCACACGCCTTGTACTTGTTGCTTTCAGAGTCCCAAACAGCCCACATGCAAACTACAATGCCATAAGCATGTTGGTGAGCGTAGTTTCAAGCATGTGGTGGATGTTTGGAGCCTCACCCCTACTACCATAGACACACCTTGTCAAAGAACAAGCTGGATGAAAATGTTCAACACATCAAAACTTCACATTTTACTATATGTGGTTGAGAAGCTTCTAGACGGTCTGAAGCTTTGGTAAGCAACCAAGGTCAGAAAAATGTATAAAGCCATCACTTCTACTTACTTGACACCCATTTTCCCAAGACATCACCCCCAAAACTTGTGAAAAGTGTGAGAATATACAAGACTTATGTTTGACTTATACAGAATCTACCTTCATGCCTGGAAGATTAAAGCATTAAATGGGCCTGAAATCAAAGGCAATACTGTTGCAGGCCTGCTCCTAGAAACATGAACTGCTTTACACTTCAGAATCCATAAAGAGCTTCAAAGGACAGATGACAGGTTGGTAGGAAGAGGTTTCCCTCCAACCATGCACACACACACCCCCCCACATACGTCTTGTGTGTTAAAAGCAGAACCAACACCATAATCCATATAAGTGAAACTCTCTGAAATATTCTTGTGAATAAAGCTGCTTCTATAGCTAGAGTTGCGCACCCTTCATAAATTCATAGATGTTAGGGTCGGAAGAGACCTCAGTAGGTCACTGAGTCGGATCCCCTGCCTTGGGCAGGAAAGAGCACTAGGGTCGGACAACCAGAGCCAGGTGCTTGTCCAGTCTCCTCTTGAAGACCCTCAGGGTAGGGGAGAGCACCACCTCCCTTGGAAGCCCGTTCCAGATTCTGGCAACCCTTACTGTGAAGAAGTTCTTTCTAATGTCTAGCCTAAATTTGCTCTCCATCAATTTGTGGCCATTGTTCCTAGTTACTCCAGGGGTGCCCTAGTAAATAGAGCATCTCCTATTCCCTGCTGCCCTCTTTTGATGAATTTATAGGCAGCCACAAGATCACCTCTCAGCCTTCTCTTGCAAAGGCTGAAGAGATCTAGGTACCTCAGTCTTTCCTCATAGGGCCTTGCCTGCAGGCCTCTGACCATATGAGTGGCCTCCTCTGAACCCTCTCAAGATTCTCCACACCCCTCTTGAAGCGCAGTGCCCAAAACTGGATGCAGTACTACAACTGTGGCCTGACCAGTGCCACATAGAGCAGAAGCATCACCTCCCTGGACCTGTTCATCATGCATCTGCTAATGCATGATAAACTGTGGTTAGCCTTGTTGATCACTTTGCCACATTGATGACTCATGTTCATTTTGGAGTCAACTATGACTCCAAGATCCCTTTCCGCTGCCGTGCTGCTGACAAGGTCATCTCCAGCCTGTAAGTGTGTTGGCGGTTCTTTTTGCCCAGGTGTAGCACTTTGCACTTGTCTTTGTCCTTCATTTCTCTCTCTACAACTTCCGGACCATATGCAGTTCAGGAGGTAACCTAACATACCTGGGACTTAGCATTACAGTTCCCAGTAGCTAAAACCCCATCACCCTGTAAATTCCTATTGCTGGCTTGAGTGTACATAGTCACTCTGAAGTCAATAGGGAGCTGCTGGGCACTTTGAAAATCAGATCGCTAATACCTAAATACAGAGCTTGATGCCCAAGCCCCCATTTTGAAAATGAAGGTGTTAACCCTTTCTTTGGTACTCAAGCTTGGAACTTCAGGCACCCAGGCTTGTCAGGTTCACGTCCTCCAGGAACGTTAATTTCCATCTTCAGCCTAAGGTTAAGAAGCAGTTGTAAGAAATAATTACTTCCCAAATTTGCTGATCAGTGATTCTAAGTTTGCCCATTCCCTAATGCAGAAATAAGTGCTGCCCTGTGGTGAGGAGACACATAGGCACAGAAAGCCTAAGGATACAAGAGAATGGGCAAGCACACATGTGACTTGACTAGCATGGAGGTATAGCAGCACACATGGGAACCCTAAGTAGAGAATTAGAGCAGCCGCAGCAGCAGGCTATTGTAGCTGCAAGAGAAAGGGATAATGGAAGGGAGTAGAGGGAAAATAATGAAAGAAGCACAAGAGGTTGAAAGAGGGGACAGGCCAGAGCAGCAGGATGTAGCTGTAGAGAAAGGAGGCCTCAAGGCTATACAGAGACTGCAGAAAGACAGGAGACAACCAGCCAGCTGTAGCTGTATATGTAAAGTTGTCTATTTTCCACTCCATATTTATATAATGCTTATAATGTATTTATAAGCCCATATGCACAAGTTCACTCTGTTCCCTTATAGTTAGTTGCTTTACATGTAGCTTGTGGAATGATGTCTTGTCAGTTTAATTTCCCTCCCAGCTCTAATTACAGAAACTGGTCAAGTTAATTGGCATAATTAAAATGCACCTGGGGTATAAATACTCCATTGAGAGTTTTGTTCTGGGGAAGAGGGTGATTGGATCAGAAACTGGTTTCCTGTGGTGTCTAGATAGGAAGAATAAGAAAGCCATAGAAAGAGCCTGGGATTGTGAATAGTACCTGCTGTTTGCTCTGTTGTTTAATATGATTTGGACCTACAGGCAGTGCAGCTCACATAAATGCACTGGAGTGAAGTTTTGGATGTACTTAGTTACTAGGTGAATTGTATTAACAGTAGGAACTGTAAGAAGTTGTAACACAACAACCCTCTGCAGTGGGCTTCACTGTTATTTAAGTAGAGATATGAAGCGGAGTCTGAAGCTATAATATCTGGCTGTAACCACTGGCCAAAAAGCGAGTTCTGATTTTCAGTTGTCTTTTAGGACAAAGGGCAGGAGAAGACCTTCAACTCCAGGAGTGGATTCAGGGTTGTTCCTCAACAATTCCTGAATGGAGGGAAGCACATGAGTTTTTGGAAAGGGCTGAGGTTCTAAGATGCCTAAAATCACTCATAGGAAATGTTTAGGAGAGTGTTGCAATTCCCAATTTAGCATGCCAGCTTATTTGAATCCCAGTCTTAAACACTTAACTTCCCCTATGAGAGTTAAGCATTGAGGACCTAGATACTTAACTTGGCGATATGAAATCCAATATGTATGCAGGTGCCTAAAAATAAGATATTGCAATAATGAACTTAAGTCTTCTTTCAGGCTGCAGCTTTAAATCATTGTTGTGGCCCCATCTACGTAAATGGGTATGAAAAATTACACACGGATCCCAAATTTCTAAAAATGAGGTATTCATTAATTAAGCTTCCAAAGTGCCTGTCAGGTTTGTATGGTGTGTGCTTTGGTTTCCCATTTTACTGGTAAGGAGACTTAAAGAAAGAAGCTATGGCTTAGATCCTCACTTGAATCAATGGATCTCGAGAACCTGGATCTAAATAATTCCTCCAGGTTCCCTGACCAAGTTAGCATATGCCTTTTAAAGTTCTGTCTCCTGTCCAGGGGCACCACCATAAGCATGACCCATTTGCTCTCACCCTAGATGCCAAATTCCCAAATGAGACAATATAGCCAAATGGTGCTGCATGCCAACCAGCAAACATGCCTCAGACAGAGTCTGAGTATGGCACTGATTACATGGTTAGCACTGTTCTAATAGATCTAATGTTCAGAATTTAGCATGTGTGGAGTGGGAGTGAATGGATGGGATGTGGTTCATGATGGCAGTGCAAAGATTGTGTAGATGTGACATTAAGGATACAACTGAGATTAGAATCTATGCATAAAATATTCGTCCCCAGTGTAGTCTATGAAAGCTTTCTTTCTGACTTTTCTGGAGTCAAGATTTCACTCCACATCTCTCCAGCCGCATAGTCTGACAATTAGACTATCCCTAAATTATTTCCATTGCACCATTGCTTTCTCTTAACTACTCAGTCACTGGAACATTATGTAGAGATTTCTGCATCATCCACTGAAGGATTTGTTATAGTTCTTTGTGATCTGCTTTTCTTTTTTTCCTGTTTAACTTATAAATTCGTCCTTGATCATCCTGACTCTAGTTGGAAATGTCTTATAATTTAAGCTTTCAAAATCTTTTTAGCCAAAATTAGCCTTGGTGGAATTATCAGCTGGTTCCTATGGCGCTCATGTGAAAACTCTGCTATTTTAGAACAGAGTAAAGGGCCCAATGGTGCTTCTGGCCTCTGACTTTCCAACACAGAAACTCAGGAGAATCTAGATTAAATATTTTAATATAGTCTATTGGGACTTCCATAAAACAATACAGTACTGAGCCAATTATAGTAAAACTCACCCAAGGTTCGACAAGATTTGTAGTGGAATCCTAAGATTTCCAGTTAAGCATGTTCTTTTACGATTTATTTGTCCTGCCTTGGCCAGGATCACCAGTGATTAAAATAAAGTCCTAAGGTCCTCCTATAATCAGTAACAGCAATGGGGATCCTTCAGCTGCAGCGTGCACAGTACCTGAAAAGGTAAAACCATTCTGTCCCAAGAATACCTTCTAGAAAGGGACTTCCATGGGATGACTTGAGAATAAAATTACACAAGTGCTTAAGTAGTCTGTTTAACTGGTCCCTCAAAATAGGACTGAGATTGCCTGTAGGTCTTATGCTGCCCCTTGCACATGGGTAATATCACCCACAGAGCCTTATTTCATTTTCACAAATGTAAGTTGGATCTTTCCATCTTTCTTTAATGAATTGATATGTTGGTTAGTTGGATCATTTTTGGTTTGCTTCATTTGGTTTGTCTATTTTTGGTTTTGGTTTTGTTTGTTGATTATTATAATGGTTATATTATTATTATTATTTTTATTATTATTGTTGTTGTTGTTGTTGTCTTTATGGATCTGAACACAGAGAAAAATCCAGGGTCATAGAATCATAGGATTGGAAGGGACCTCAGAAGGTCGTCTAAGCCAAAATCTCCTAAGATCAAGGTATATTGCATCTACTGCTCTCCCCCCATCTACAAAGCCACAAAGCATCATCAGAGTAAGAAATCAAGTTGGTTAAACATAGGGTGACAATATGGGTCTTGGTTTGGCTAAGACAGTCCTGGGTTCCTCAGGCTGGTCTGGAATGGTTGTTCAAAAGTCTGGGGCTGGAGTCCAGCAGGGATGCGGAGGGGCACGGTGTGCCAGGCAGGCAGGTGGGCAGGCACCACTGCTGCTATGCAGAAGCAAGAGATGTAGGTCCCTTGGATATGGGATCTTAGATAGCGTGATCATATGTCCATCTGCCTTGCTCCTGCACAATGGCAGCAATGCCTGCCCACCCATCTGCCTGCCCACCATGCCCCTCTGCTTCCCAGCTGGACTCTGGCTCAGGACTGTTGACCAACCAGCTGGGACCCGCCTATGGAATCTAGGACTGTCCCCGCTCAACCAGGACTCTTTCCTGCCATGGCAGGGGGTCGGACTTGATGATCTGCTCGGGTCCCTTCTGACCCTATAAACTATGAAACTATGAAACTAGGACGTATGGTCACACTAGTTAAACATGATTAGCTCATGACAAACCCATGGTGGTTTTTCCCAATCACCTTGTTATCTGAAAAAAGGAAGTTGATTCTTTGATATGCTACAGCTCTGGTGCCCAGCGCATCTAGCCAGGGGTTGGAAGATTGGCATGTGGCCAGTCTGTGTGTCTGATCTGGTGCATGGGGCAATGTTATCTGGTCTGTGGGGCTCCCCATATCTTGGTCACCTCTGTGCTACAGTATCTTTCCAGGTATCAAAGTTTGACTGACTAGTCTGTAACTCCCTGGCTTCTCCTTTTTCTCCTTTATAAAGCTGGACACAATATTCTAGTCTTCTAGGACCTTTGCTGACTTCCTTCAAGTCTTAAAGTTATAGCCAATCACTGTCTATTACCTTTGCAATTTTTTTTTTTTGAATACTGCAGATTGAAAACAATCACCTTGTTTAGGTAATTTCTTTCCCAACTCTAGGTTGATAATGGGCTCCCTTCCCTGCAACTAATTATGCCTGTCCTACAACTGCAAAAGCCCCCTTTACAGCCCTTAAGGTTCTTCTGCTCTCAGTAGAATCTGTTTGCTACCAGAGTCTGACTTGTGACATAAGGCCTGAGGGAAGATACTATTTTTTAAAAATTTCATCTTCTATTCTTCCAGGTTTAGTTAAGAATTGTAGTGTCTGCATGCTTTCTGAAGCACAGGGGAACTTTTTTTTTTTACTTTGATTAATTTCTTTTTGCTCTTCACATAAAAGAGCTTAAGAATCCCATTTATTCAACAGCAATGAGATTAATTTTGTGGTATCATTAAAAATACATTCATATGTACAGTCTTAGCTGTCCTGAATGCATTGCACTAGAACTGTGCACTAGGCATTCTTACACAGAAATGAGACTGGCAGCATCCCTTCTTTCACTGCGCTAGCAGAAATGTGAAGTTCACCTTTTATCAGAGTTGTTCCTTTTTATCTTTGAGTAAACTACTTGGTGCATACTGACAACAACACATGTACAGCAGGAGAAGAACAGGCCAAGAGGTGAGCTCTTTAAGCTGCATCATCATCTTCTCTTAATCAGAATCTCATCTGTGTGACCAGGGTCCTCATACCTACGGGGAGAGTTTGGGCCTTGTTACATGGTCAGTTTGGGAAACTCCTGGAACTCTTAACACCTGGACTGTCCACACATTAGCACCAGAAACTAGCTTTGAGCACTTGTTAGGTGGCTAAAAGTTACACCGCTCCATGGCAGGATTATCTCTGATCTGTGTTACCCAAGTCACGTTACACTAAGGTGTAGCCACTGTAGGCTACACTTTAGTGTAAACACCTCACTTGCGCTCCCCCCCTCCTTCTCCACCCCATAGGTGCTGACTTTTATTTTTGTGGGGGAGATGGGGGGCTAAGATGATAGATAATATGTGTACGTTTTACACATTTCAGGTGACAACCCCCTTCCTGAAGGGGGCTAGGGCCTTCATTCAGGCTGCCATGTACCCCCACCCCACCCCACCTCCACTTAACCTCCAAGCTAGTGGACAGAGATAGTTTAAAAATAGGTGTCACCAAATGAAGTAGATCAGCTGTGCCAGGATATGTCCGAGAACAGCTGATTCCCTTCATTGGACAAAACACACATCACTACTTGTCCCACTTGTTGATATTGTAGGACAATGGACAATACATTCCCTACTGCCAGATACATAGTCCCAGCAATCTCAGGGTTCTCAGAGATTGTTGAGGGTGTGTCTGTGCAAGTGGAGGAACCCTGACTTTGCCTGCTTCCCGAGACTTGCCCCAGAAATCCCAGAAGGGTACCTCTTGGGAAGTGGGGAAAAGAGGGACACACTCTGGGGTGGTATGCAGTTCTGGGGCTGGGGACACTAACTAACTGATTGGCATCACCAGTCCTGGAACTGTACTGGAGTGTCCTGAATTTCCCTACTTCCAGAGATACATCCCAGAGATTGCCAATGGTGCTTTCCTACAGAAGCAGGAAAAGCTGGGCAGGTGCTCCTGGGGCTTGAGGGGCCTGATCCTGAAGAGGAATTCCTAGGGTGCACTAGACTAGGCCCCTCAAGTTCAGGGAGCATTTGCCCAGGACAGTAGGAGGGTGCAGGCAGCTTAAGGTTGCCCATGCTCTCCCACCACAAAGCAAATAGATATCCACTACAGTAAAGTGGCAATAGTGTATTACTACCTTTTGTCATGGCCACATTTTGGAATGACAAAAGGTTTTGGTGTATATTTGCTCTCACGTTGTGCCAACATAAACAAAGGCAAACTCTGTTTCTGTCAATTTAAAGACATGATCTCCCTCTAGCCCCTCTTGGTGATGGTCCACTGGGCAGCCAAGAAGGAAATAGCCATGAGGTCAGAAGGAAATAAAAAAACCAGGGGGAGTCTAACTGTGTTGTAGGGGGAAAGACAGTGCCCTAAAGGAGAAAGAACTACGAGTTTGAGTTCCTGCTTCCAAGGTTCATGCATTTTGCCCAATGAACCTTTAACCACAAATAAATAATGTACCAAGGTGTATGTCCAGAGTCTTAATGTAAGTCATGGCATTATAGTAATGGGGGCTGAAGGGAGGTCTTCAGTTGAGCTTGTGAATCTCAGGTTGGCCTCCTCAGTCATCTACGGACTCACTGATGACTTCCCTATTTACTGGAAGACTGTCATCCTCATACCAAGAGGCTGCTGATGACTGCTCTGGTACTGATTTGTACTGAAAAGCTCCTGTAGATAAGGAAACTGGGACATAGGGCTACTAGCAGCATTGCTCCTGTCTATTATCCTTCATATTGCTATATTTTTGGGGCCTTTGCTATATACCAGAGGGCAGAGGGATTGGAAATTTGGCCTCCATAAAACATTCTTTCCTCCTAATGGCTCCCTGATCTTTTCACCACGAATGAGTTGCTTTTTAGCAACAGGGAAGAAAAAAGACCTTGGTTACTAAACCAATACTTCTTAGCTACTCATAAAGTAAAGATCTCTGAAACTGCAGTAGCGAGGGCAATGAAAATATCTCAACAAAGTTAACTGTGAGACTAAAAATGCTTAAGTGGCACCAACAGGGGTTGTGGATATACAGCCCAATACTCCCTAAGCAGCAAAGGAGGGAGGGAAGATTAGACGTTTGCTTTTCAAGTCTCATGTCAGGCTGCTGATGGTCAATGCAATTGTGTACCCTGTGAACTAGGCCTGTTAAAACGCATTAATGAAAACAAGTTACCAACAGAAATAATTAGGAATCCTAAGGATTTTGTAGGAAATTGAATGAGTTCTGACTAGTGGCTGCCTACAATTCAATTATTGTAGTGCAGAGACAAATACCTTTCAACTATCTGTGACAGAGACATGCTGATCCCCTGATGATAAGCTTCTGGACCACATATCTTCCATACTGTTATTAACTTAAGCATGGGGGGTTTTCTCTAATGAGGATAATCACCCAAGCAGTTATGAAACAAAACATAGTGAGGGCCCCCCCAGACCACAACAATCTCCAGTTAATATAATAGTAGTGATAGTATATATTTATGTCACTTCCCCTTTCTTATTGCTGAAGATAAGGATGGGTCTATTTTATTCAACTTGCCTATCAATGGAGCATGGTAAGCGTGCAGAAGAAGCATCAGAAGGGCTTAGAGTATGTTACAGAGGGTGTATCTATATGTGTAAGTAACCTGGGAGCAGTTTATTCCCAAGTAAATTACTTGAGAGTAAACTCTCCTGGGCACATGTCCCGTGCAGGGACACGGGAGCAGATCTGCTGCTTCTAGCAGCAGACTGCTCCTTCTCCCTGCAGCCTTGCAATGGCTGGGACATTGCTGCTGCTGGGGTTAGCTCTACCACCAGAGCCCAGGCAGGGACAATGTCCCCCTGCCCTGGCAGCAGGGAGCTCCCACCCTAAGCCCTGTGGTCATGGGGCCCAGGCTGGGAGATCCTTACTTCCCATCACCAACTTTCATAGTTTCATCATTTGTAAAACTTTGCAGTTGTCAGGCCAGCACTAGGAGATCCTTCTCTCCCGGCATCAGTTCTGCAGTCATAGGGTGAGTGCTAAGAGATCCTTCTTTCCTGCAGAGCTGGCACTGGGAGAGAAGAATGTCCCAGCCTGGGCCCCACGACCATGGGCCTTGGGCTAGGCGATAAGGATCTCCCAGCCCCAGCTGGAAGCTCCCTGCTGCCAGGGCAGGGGGACATTGTCCCCACCTGGGCTCCAGTGATGGAGCCCACCCCAGCAGTAGGCAATTCCTGGGGGCAGGGAGCAATCTCCTACCCCCTGCTGCCCAGCTGACCCAGGCCACTTTTGCTCCTGGTCAGGCATCTACGCGTGAGCTACTGAAGTGAACAGTAAGTAATCTCAAGAAAATTTGCTACTTGCAAACTTGCTGATGTGCTCAGAACCAACCATTTTGCTGCACACACCTATGTACTTTTTTGTTTTATCCTTATCACTGATTCTGGAAAGAAGGGCAAATTAATGTTGCCTTAAGATACTTTCCAGTACTTGTGGCACTATACAGATAGTCAATGCATTTGATTCCTCACCCTTAATGTTTCATGGTTTATGCCAGGAGCTCCCACTGGCTTTAGGAAGGCACGCTGGAGCCAATAAGAGCCATAGCAAGATTTTTCAAAAGAGCCTAAGGGAACTAAATGCCCGGTTCTACCTGAAACTTGCTGGGAATTTGTCACCTCACTACCTAATACTAGTTCACAAACCACAGCCTTTCTATTTGCATCTTCAGTTTTTTATTTGCCCTATTCTGATGCAAATGCAGCTGAATATATTAAACAAGCGGCTGCTGCATTATGGCTGAATTAACTTATGAAACAAGACCCAGGCTACAAGCTGGATTAGAAACATAAATTACTGTAACTTTTCAAGTGAACATAAATCATTTTTTCTTTCTTTTTATCTTTTTTTAAGTGTTGTGGAATTTAGAAACCGTAAAGCTGAATTATACCAACACAACAATTGCTTGAGGGCTGAGACCTTATAAAGAAACCTTGAGCCTAGTGTAGATTTTTACAGTGAGGCTTTATACTACTTTAAAATGTCAGGTTTGATTTTGACATGGTTATTTGTGCCTCATAAAAATAAAGTAACTTGAAGACCCTTTGGGGCCATAGAAAAGCTCCCACACTTGCTATATAGACCTTCCTTCTCATTTTGGCATAAGCTGTGTATTGCCTTTTGCAATACTGTGGTTATTAGGTTAGATCAGCAGCACTCCTATTAGAGACCTCTATTGATCATGTACAGTACTTGAATGGTCGGCAGCTTTTTATGTGAAGAGAATAAATGATATACTTGTTTCTAGCTATTAAACTATAGGGTTAGCAAGGGATTGAATAACTGCCCTTAATATGGCAATTATTTTTGCAGGTACAGTATTTGGTAATGTTTAAGCATAATTACCTAGTAATCTGGTATTTACTATGTTACTGCAAGTGTAATATTTGCACCCTGTAAAATAAAACAAGCATTTAAAAATATTTAATGCTTTCTGGCTCTCCTTTGTGTTTCTGCCTGTGTTACCCAGAATGCAGTGCTGTAGCAGGTTTCCTTTCAACCAACCGCTCGTAATTGTGATAAGATTGTGTAATGCAGAATTTTTTTTTAATTTATGAGATTGGCATCCTGCCCTCTCCACTGAGATTATCAATTTGCCATTTTTCACAGGGCCTGTGACTTCCAAACTCACTGGTAGCATAGGATAGAGAGCTGTGCTGGTCTCTGAAGCCCAGAGAAACTGTATATATGTTAGTGCTGTGATGGCTTGAAGGTAGATGCCTAGACACCATATTCTCAAGCCTAAAGGAAGCTTAATTAAAGTCAGTAGAGACATTTTCTTTTCACTTGCTGATGATTAAGGGAGGAAAACAGTAATTTAGAAATCATTCGGGGCATCATCCATATTGTCTCCTCCTCCTCATAATCTTTCTAAAGTTTGCTTCAGCGCATTGAAATAACCCGTAAGTATCATGACCAATGTATTTCTAAGGTTGTGTGAGCCCTGAAGGGTTTATTCTGTGAGTGGAATGCAAAATGAACTGTACACATTTGATTTATTTGAATCGATTGATTTGAATTGGAAGCAAAAACTGTAGTTTAAGCGTGGTGCCTGAAGGTTGATTAGGATATTTTGAATTTGTCCTGAGGGAATACTCTGTGGGTATGGAGCCTACTGTGTAGAGAGAGGTTTGCATCTGAGGCTCTTAAAGAACCTTACATCATGCTTGCAAACATCTCAAATGCCCATGTGAAGTCCATCCACCCTCCAAGCCATGCTATAATCAAGTGGATATAATGTGAATATTGTCCACTACCATAAATACTGCAAGTTTCAGCTAAATAGAACTTGTATTAGAATCATCTTAATATTAAGGGGGTGGTAACCCCAATGAGGAAAACATTTAAAATTAGAAATCCAAAATGTTTGAAAATGGCAATTGACAATGGGGAGAGAATTAATCCAATGACCCAAACTCTCTTCTATCTCTAGTGCTTATAGCTTAAATTAAAGGTGTGAAGACTGCTGACAGTGAAGGAAGTTGAGGGATCAAGTTACTGGAGGAAGATGGGTATTTGTGTATGATAAGACTGAACCAATTTGAGTTCCTAGAGAAATAATTGTCTATGGATCCTGTATGCCTCTTAGATACAGATGCTCTGGGGACATTTTTTAAGCATTGAAAGGAGGCTAACCCCCCCCCTTCCCCTCATTCTCCATCTCTCCTGCCTACTGCTGATGCTTCCCCACTGTCCCTGGGGCAGGGGAAGCATCAGAGCTGTTCCTGTTTACCCTAGCTGGACTACATGTGGCCTGGGCTCAGCTGGGGACGAAGTGACAGTGGGGACGGTGGTTACTCCTGGGGGATGGAGCAGGGAGAGGAGAACTACTCCCCCACTCTAATGTGGCTGCTGTCCCCATCCCCAAACTAGTCTACCCCCCACGCAGCTCAGCTGACGTGGGCAAAAACAGCTCTGGTGCTTCCCCTGCCCCCAAAACAGCAGGAAAGCAACAGCAGCAGGCAGGCAAGGGATTTTCACCTGCTTTAGGGACTTAAAAAAGTCCCCCGGAGAAGTCTGGGGCCTGGGATGCAGCCACCCCTGCAGCGCAGGTTGCTGCTCCTGCACCCGCTTTGGGAAATCCTGGATCTGCCCCTGCTTATAACCAGTGTATTAACTAAACTAACAAGTACATCAAGCAGGATTTGAGGTGGTATCTTGTACTGGATCACCTGGTAGTGGAGAAGGATGTTAAACAAGCTTGTGGATGCAAAAATGTCCTTCCCCAGATCTGGGGCACATTAACTAAGAAATCTTGCTTCTTGTTCATACCCTGTAACTTCTCAAATATGACTACAATACTATAACCAACAAGGTTCAGTTAGTCTTAAAACTACTTCATGCTGGGCACATCTGCATGAGACACTACGTCGCTGTAGCAATGTACTATGGTGATGTAGTGTCAGCAGGCAAAAACTGTGATACCACAGCGACACTGCCGTGGCAATGTGCTCCATTGGTATAGCACGTCACTATGGCGTTGTAGTGACTAAAAATAACTATGCGCTGTCGGCATGGTGCAGTAACAGCTGTTACTATGCCATCATTTAGTGCTTCCTAAAGACACAGTAACAATGTGTCACAGTAAATGATGGCGCAGCAACAATGGCGCCATGGAGGCACGTGTGGATGCACCCACTGTTGCATACACCTATGAAACATCAACACCATTGTTGTCAGGATGTGATAAATCCATTCATTCTGGTTGTGCCACGTCCTGAGGGTCTGCTCCTTCAGCCTTGGCCAAAATTATTGTCTCAGCAGCCCTTATCCCCATTTCCTTCTCTAATTTGGAGAAGGTGCTACCTTTTTCTCCGTATTCCAGGTTAATCTGCCCAAAGCAATAAAACCAGTGATACCAATACGGCTGGTAACCATAATTTCCTGTTTTCATGAAGACGTGGCAGTTTCTGGGACTTCAACTTCTTCAGAGGTTTTTGTTTTGCCATATCTGTCTCTCTCTGTATCTGCAAATCCCCAGTTACCCTGACATCAGTTTCTAACAGTGCAGGCAATCTTGCTGACATTTTGTTCAACAAAAACCTGAAAACGTGTGACAACCCATTCTTATTTAGTGCCTTCCTGTAGTTTAGCAGTGCTAAATATGGATCAGAGTCTGAGTCTGTAGCCTTTTTTTAGTAGGCGCTTAATTATTTTGACACTGTTTTTCTATCAGCCATTTAGATTTGAAATAATGGGGACTAGTGGTGACACTTCTAAACATGTATTTCACTGCAAACAGCTTAAATCCATGCCCGATAAACTGTGTTCCATCATCAGACAATGCCAGGTATACTGTGTCTAGCTTTAGTATCTTCCAGTAAAGCTATCTCAGGGAAATGAGGATATTAGACTAGGACTCATACATCATTTATTTTTTCAAGCCAGCATAAACAAGTTTATGCTTTCTTTGTTACCACAGGCCATTTTTTCCACGTCCTATCCACACTGTCTCTTTTGCTTGACTTGGCTTGGGTTTTTTTGGCATGTCCAATGTGCATGAGCAGCTGTCTCAATGTCATAGTTCACTCAAGGCTAGTAAAAACATCTCCAGCCTTCTTCTTAGATTTTACATTCCCTAAATGGCCTTAATACATCATTATTCCTCCTCCTATATTTTCCTGCAATGCTTCAAGAATGAATGCCTTGGTGCTTTTGAACAAAATCCCATCCTAGGGAGCAGATTGTTCCCTATGAAAGTGCTAAATTCTAGCTCTGGAATTTGCTTTCTGCAGTCTTCACATTTCCTTAAAAGAATGTTTACAAGGTACAAAATCTCTTCCATGTTTGTAAGCAATTAAAAAAATTGTAGAAGAAAAATCATTGCTTTATTCTCAAGGTGGGATGATGGTGCTTGCTAGCCCCTTTGTGACAATGACAATGGGAGTCTCGTGGCTAGTTTCAGATGACAATAGCCTCTCATAAAGACATGAAACCTTTACATCTATGGACTAAGGCCAACATTTCCTTCTCTCTTTGAACATAGGGTCCAGCAATTCTGTCTCTTTCCAAAGCTGCTCAAAGCTTCCAGCCATGCTCTTCTAGTCATCTATGCAGCCCCTGAACACCCCTAATACCAAGAAATCGTCACATTTGCCTGTGAAACACCTTAAGTGCTGAACACCGACCAAATGGCAGGATGAGGAAATGTGCTTCCCAACAAGGGCACTGATTGTGTGCTCTGTTTCATAAAGGCAGTTGCCAGAACCCTACTGATACATTAAGCATGAAAAGATATTTAGCACTGGGCATCTCTTCCAGAATGTCTCCCTTTGTAGACAGTGTATCACAGCCCCTTTAAACATATGCACTGAGCGCTTTGGCATTGTATTCATAAGCAAAAGACTCTATCTCATTTTATAAGAAACATGAGCAAGGAACATGAACAAGGATATGGGTTTTCTGTTTCCCATGGAAAACAGAAAAAAACACAGATTTCCCCTTTTAACTGAGAAAAACACGGATTTGTCATTTTAATGGAGAAACATGCAAATTTTCCACTTCTGTGAAGAGCTCTCTGTAGGCTGGCAGAATTCCAGGCAGCCTGGAGAGCAGCTCCAGCAGGTAGGTCTGGAGAGTGGGGATTGAGGCCCCCATAGGAAAGGAGAGAGGAAGGGCGGGAGTTGGGCAGACTGAGGCTGGGGCTGCTGCCCAGCCAGGAAGTGCATGGGGCTTGAGGCTCAAGGCCAGAATGCATGGCTGCAGGGCTCTGGCAGGGAGCAAGACAGGGTCACAGGCAGCTCATCCAGGGGGAGGGGGTGACGGGCTCCGCACTTCTGTGCGCACTCCAGGAGGGGCAGGCAGGGGGCATGTGCTCCCCAGATCTGATCGTGGGGCTGCAGGGGACTGTGGACCCAAATCCCTGGCCCTGTAGTCCTGGCAGCTAGGAGCAGGGCTGAGGGGTGTGGGGGGCTACGGGGTGAGGGTCACTAGCAGGGCTGTGGGGCTGTGGGCAGGGAGTGAGGGGCCTGGACCTGCATCCTGGTGAGCAAAGGGAGCAGAGGGAGCTCTGATTTTCCATGATAAAAAACCCAAAATCAAACACCAACATTTAAAGGAATTTAGAATTCATTTCATCATAGTGATTGAGGCCCTGGTAGGCTTCCAAACTGCCTTAAAATTGTACCAATAAAACATTGTGTTCAATTGATGCATACATACATATAGATGTGTGTGTGTGTGTGTGTGTGTGTGTGTGTGTGTGTGTGTATAGTGGTGTTTCATTTTAATTGTGGATTTGGGGGATTTTATCAGAGAATTTGTGATTTTTAAACAGAAAAAACGGGGATCCCTGAACATGAACATATCCACTCTGTTGGTTCTTGGTCTTTGATTCTCATAACAATTAATTCTGATCAGCTCTTCTTTTGCCTTGGGATGAAGAGAAATTTTCTGAAGGTATACAAATGACACCCTTAAACTCTTTATACAACATGCTTCCCTATGTCTTGGAAGTATTATCAAACCCTTATTTATTTATGGTCTCCTGCTCCTCCAATGCCTTGATGAGTCTAAGAACATGATATTTTTTCACACAACATCCAGTAGAATTTTTCCCCTGATATTATTAGAAGTGTCCATTTTCAACTGTTTACTTATACATTTATTTTTATAATCCCTCAGTGGGAATAAGCTTATCACCATAAAGCATGGAGTATAACCTATTTTTCTTCCAATGCTTGTGGGGGGGGAAAGGGGGTGTTCAATACTAATATCACTCTGGCATCACATTTGCGCCTGCACCTGCGTCCAACCTATACTTAATAAATGTTCCATTTGCTTTCAGCCTGATAGTCCTTTCATCTTTCCCTGCAAAGTCATCCATTGGACCTATTAAGAATTCTCTGAGCTAATGGTGCTGCTGTCATCCATTTTGTCCATGCTGTGTACTCTGATGCTTGGAAGCTCTTGCAAAGTGATATAATCTGCTAGGCACTGCTTCAGCTCGTGATGTTTTGCCCAATTATGTGCAGCTCCATGTTTTACTTGTTGTGGACTCTGGCTTTGAGTTCTGCCTCAGGTCTCTTTTCTGGTAGTATGCTTGGAGTACGCTACATCCTCTATGAGCACAGACCTGTACTAAACTCCTTTCTTAGGAAATTCTAGTGGTTTTATCAAAGGTTCATTCCAGGTCTTTCAGGAATTTCTTTCAGAGACTCTTTTCTCTTTTGTTCCACAGCCCAGTCACAATCCGCTCTCTTACTGAGGACTCAGCTGCTCAAAGCTGCAAGATTGTAAGTCATGGAAGGATGAACAATCAAACTGGCTATGTTTTCACCTTCATTTTCTATCTTTTAAAAAGGGTCCATTCCTATCTTATTTTTTTACCTCTCACAAAATATTCCTCAAATCTTGGCAGTATAGTTTCATAGCCTCTTCTGCCCAGTTAACTGAAAGATGTCTAAAACCATCACATGCTTCAGAAGACTACCAAAAATAAGACATTCTAGCAGCACTACTTGCAGAGTAAAAGGATGTTGTTTAAACCTTTTCCAGCTGTCCTCTGCTGTTTTCCAAGGCTCTGTTATTTCACGATGTATACTATCTCAAGAGAGTGCTCTGTTATTTCTCTGATAGCTCAGAGACAGACAGAGGCTCCTTTACTCAAGTGTCTGAGATCTAACAGATCAATGTTGGGCATATCTACATGAGACACTTTACTGCACAGTAAAACTTATTGCACAGTAAACATCCATGTCTACACGTACAGATGCTTACTGTACAGTAATTGGCTCTAATGAATACATTTGCTACCTGCAAATACAAGCAAGCAAATTTACTCGAGATTACTTACTGTGCAGTAGTGCATGTGTAGACACCTGACCAGACATTTGCTCCCAGTCAGCTGGGCAGCAGGGGGTGTGAGATTGTTCCCTGCCCCCAGGAGCTGCCTGCTGCAGGGACCGGCTCAGCCACTGGGGCCTGGGGAGGGAAAATGTCCCTCTGCCCCAGTGGCAGGAAGCTCGTAGCCCCCGTTCCATGATTACAGGGTTGGGGCTGGGAGATCCTTATCTCCCAGCACGAGGTTCATGGTCACAGGGCCAGCACTGAGAGACCCTTCTCTCCCAGCACCAGCTCCATAGTCATGGGGCTGGTGCTGGGAGTGTCTTCTGTCCCAGTGCTAGCTCCATGACCTCAGAGCTGGCTCTAGAAGAGAAGGATCTCTCAGGACTTGCCCTGAGACCATGGAGCTGGCACTGGGAGAGAAGGATCTCCCAGCCCAGGTCCCATGACTGAGGACTCAGGCTAAGAGAGAAGAATCTCCTAGCACTGGCCCCGTGACCTCAGAGCTGGTGGTGGGAGAGAAGGATCTCCCAGCCCGGCCCCATGATCATGGACTGGGTATTGGGAGCTCCCTGCTGCTGGGGTAGGAGGACATTGTCCCAGCCCAGGCTCTGGTAACAAAGCCCGTCCTGGAAGCAGGCAGCTCCTAGAGGCAGGAAGTAATGTCCCAGCCCCCGCCAGAAAACAGCTGTCTCCCAGATTATTTGCACATGTAGATGCGCCCAGTGTGTGATGTGTGCCTCAGCAAGATGCAATTACCTGCTCCAACTGGCCAGATTGTCTTAAAGGTATAGTTCCCAGCAGAAACCAAGGGTTCTCCACCCCCTTTCATACATTACTTTGCACGACCATTCAGAGTAAATGACCATCTGGCTTGACAATTGTAGTTCATATACTCACCAGTATAAAATTCACTGTAGAATTGGAAGAGAATTAATTTGAAGAGACTAGTCTGATAATGTCTTCCTAATCTCTGGGGAGTTGGGTTGACCTCCAAAAGCCACCAGCCTAGAACCCACCAAATCCTGCTCAACTCTCAACTAAACTGGGCAGCACAAAAAAGGCCTCCATGTTGGATTTAAAAAGTAGGGCTTAGGCATTTAGGTCCCCTGATAACTAGTGGAATTAACATCACATCAATAATAGATAATATCTACCTATACTAGATAGATAACTAGGAATGGGTTCCACAGAAGTCAGCATTTTAAATGGGGAGCTGCTGACCTATAAAGCTGAGAATGATAAGAAGAAGCATGCAACAAGCCCTTAACCCCCTAACTTGGATCGGGATTCACAGTCATAGAATCATAGGGTTGGAAGGGGCCTCAGGAGGCCATCTAGTCCAACCCCTGCTCAAAGCAGGACCATCTCCAATTAGATCATCCCAACCAGAGCTTTGTCTACGCAGGCCTTAATATTGTCCAAAGATGGAGATTCCACAACCCCTCTGGGTAACCTGTTCCAATGTTTTACTACCCTCCTAGTGAGAGAGTTTTTCCTAATATCTAATCTAAACTTCCCTTGCTGCAACTTGAGACCATTGCTCCTTGTTTTGTCATCTGCCACCACTGAGTCCAGCTCCATCCTTTTCATAACCACCCTATAGGTAATTGAAGGCTTCAATGAAATCCCTCCTCAGTTTTCTTTTCTCCAGACTAAATAAGCGCAGTTCCCTCAGCCTCTTTTCAGAACTTATGTTCGCCTGCCCTCTAACCATTTTCATTAATTTCCCTCCACTAAACGCTCCAATTTGTGAATATTCTTTCTGTAGTGGGGCCCAAAACTGGGCACAGCACTGGGCAGAGCCCAGATGTGGCTTTACCAGTGCCAAATACAGGGGAAGAATGACTTGGCTTGATTTGCTGGTAACCTTCCTACTAACATAGCCTGGTGTGCTGTTAGCCTTCTTGGCAACAAGGGCACACGGCTGACTCATATTCAGCTTATTGTCCTTTGTAACCCCAAGATCCTTTTCCGCAGAGCTTAGCTGCTTAGTCCCCTGCCTGCACTGGTGCATGGGATTGTTCTGTCCTAAGTGCAGGACTTTGCACTTACATTTATTGAAATTCATGAGATTTCTTTTGGTCCAGTCCTTTAATTTGTTTAGGTCTCTCTGAATCCTAGCCCTACCCTCCAGTATATATACTATTCTCCCCACCTCTGGTAGGAGATGGGGGTCTCAATTTCTTCTTTTGAAGCTGTTCCAGTTTGCATGGAAAAGTAAATATTCACTAGGTCAAAGTGCATGTGTGTAAGAGAAAGAGAAGACAGGGAAAGAATGCATCTGTAGCTTAGTAATAAGAGCTTTCATCCAACAGGGAAAAGATCTGGGTCTTCATGTGGATCTCATGGTTAAGCTCCTTAAGCACTGGACTGAAAAAATTTGCTTAACTCAAGGCTCTGGATTCTGCTAGGAAGCAATGGCACATCTATACTACCAACCCACTGGGCCAGACAGCAGTAGCTTCTGACACGAAGAGCTGCTCTGTGTGCTGCTTTCTGACTTAGAAGCAACATAGTTCTATTCAAATGTTGATATACCTGAGTTAATAAGCACTGCTGGGAGTCAATGTCATTAAGCCTGTTGGCAATGCCATGGGTATACTGCTTTGAAATCAGGAACTAGTCTGTGACTGAAAGCACTGCTATCTGGCATAGTAAGTTTGCAATATAGACATACCTCAGGATGTCAGCTGGTGTAATATCCATTACTTTTATGGAACTGGCTCTGGATGCTTTAGCTTTTTGAAGGCTGCCTATACATGTGCTGGTTTGCGTTCTAATTAGAACATCCCAGCATGGCCTCACCTTCATGTATATAAGACCTCACGCATTAAAAAAGGCTGCTCCTTGTTGAATGAGGTTTAGATAAAGCAACCTGCAGCCATTTTTAAACCCATGGGGACTTAATACACATAACAGTGAGGTGTTTTAATTAGAATGGTTCTCTGGGAACTGCTCTAAATAAAATGCCCCCTCACCACCACCTGCATGTGTAGAGACAGCCTTAGTTTACAGTACTTCAAGTGGGAGCAGATATGGAAATCCATTCCTTTGGGACATGTCTAAACTGCCCCTAATAGGATTATTAATTGATCATCAGTTCCAAAATCAGCTTTCCTCTGATCTTTTATTCACTTGTATTATACAAAACTGTCATAATAGTCATCACCTATTTGGCCACAATGCCATCGCAACCAAGATCTGTTGAAGTCCACTGAAATATTCACATTTACTTCAACAGGTACTAGAACAGGGCCTGAGAGGTATGAATATGCATATGTGTATCTGTTTATGCAGCCGTGATGCCCGAGTATGGGATGACAGTTCTGCCATATCCAGTTTAAAATGTAAGATGATATAGATGTAGAAAAGGTGGGGGAGAGGGACACAATTCAATATGCATACTGTTTATATGCGGTTATTATTTTTTAAATAAATTCCAACTACCACTGGATGCATCTCATCCTATTCATTACCAGTTGACTAATTTCTGCCGAGCATCTTGAGACATATAATTGTGGTTTAGCTTTTTCCATCTCTTTCCACAGCAGTTGCTGCTTTGGGAAGAGAAGAATGGACAGAGTTAGCTGCTAGGGAGCTCTGTACAAGGATTACTAAATTGTCAAATGCAGTAATGTGTTATGACATAGATCAGCTGTTGCTTTCCAGTCTCAGAGGAAACCTTGCGGAATCTCATTCCTTTGACTGTATTAAATTATCTGCAAATGTTGTCCTTTAAACTCCACTCAAGGCCCTTTTATTGTAACATTAGGCACAGGTTGCATGAATGGAAGAATCTCTTTAAAACTATTCTTTCTTTGGATATTTGATTTACCTTTTAGTTTTACAACAAAGTAAATTAATAATGAAAGGTTAGGAGAATTGTTACTATAGCAATCCCCATGGTAACATAAAAAATTCCACTAACACTCATCTTTTGAGTATAGCTCCTATAAGAGCTTAAGTCTGAGTAAAATGCAGGGCTAGCTCTTCAATCTTGGTGGTTACAAAATTAAGTAAAATGTAAATTGTCTTTAAAATTGCACTAAAAATGCTAAAGGTTATCACTTAAATAGGAGTGTCTTGAATTTCTCTGAAGAAATGCAAAACTGTTAGTTCAGAGATGATACCTTTGATTAAACCAACTAAGAAATCGCAAAAAGAAAATCTTTCTTTTTTGCAATTTCTTACTTGATCTAATAAAAGGTATTATCTATGAACCAAGAGATCTAGAATTTTGTATTTCTTTTTGTCTCAGACCAACACAGCTACCGATACATCCTTGAATTTCTCAGGTCTCTTAGAGGAAAAAAGCATCTTCTCAGTTTACCCCCAGTAACTACGTTCCTAAGAAAATATTACTGAGTTGAGAGATTTTACATATTATTTCTGTTTCCTGGTCATAGGACTGAATAGTATTCTTGGGTTTTCTGGGTGACTTGCATTTTTCTATTGGGTTTGCGTAACTTTTTTGTTGTGAAACAGTTTAACAAATATCATCACAAGATATTGCACTCACATTGGCAGGGTGCTCGCATTTTTCTTCAGTCTCCTCATGTCTATACAGCATGTGATTATATTGTAACTATTCAACTCTTACCATAGGTCATACTACCTATATTCAGAACAACAGAAGGACCAGCTGCAATGGGGAATACATCCCTACCTCAGGATAAGTAAATGTCTCATTGACTTAGTTGTCAGCTTGAATACTTCTAACCTGGACTTAGAATCTAGTCAGAGTAATTATTTTGTATGAGATTCTCAATACCCTGATATTTTACTGCACAAATGGTGCCATTGATTTAAAGGAAACTATTAATATAATCAAACATTATTCACCTTGAGTTAGGTTTGCAGAATCTCTCTCTAAACAGAATATTGAAAAAGTCTTCATTCCATTTTAGCTTCATTAATCACTTTTCTTGTACTCTAGTACAAAAATGAACCACATTTACTATTCATGGAAGCAAGCACAGGTTCAGTGAAATTTATACCTCATTATACCAGTCATCATTTTGGCCAAAACCTTTCAACCTACGTATCTAAAAAAACCTGGCCAATATATTACAGTCTCTGTATCACTGTTACAAAGCTGAAGGTCCCCTGAATAAGAAGAGCTAGTGGTTAGAGTATGAGCCTGGGCCTTGAAAGACCTGGCTTAACATTGCCAGAGATTTCTTGTAAGACTTTGGAGGCATCTCTTCACCCTTCTGAGCTTCAGTTCTCCAGCTGTAAATTGGGGAAAAAAACAGCATTTCTCCTCTTCATAGGGATGTTGTTAAGATAAACACATCAAAAATATTATAAGGTACAATGGTAAGTCAAGAAATCAAGTTTGCCTCAGACACAGGAAACCTGTGAGTTATGTATGATTGCCTGAAGAGAGCTTTGGCTCAACTCAGGTTTTGAGATGGCAAAGTAAAAATCACTGACAAGAACAAGCAGATGTCATGCTGGGTCAAACATTACTTAGAGCTTTACTCCCACGAAACAGACATCTCAGGAAAGGCACTGGATCAACTTCCAGCTCTAAGGGTACTGGCACAGCTAAGACAAAGGACCTACAGCCAAAGAATTTGGTAAGGCCATAGACTCCCTAGCAAGTGGAAAAGCTACCAGGGGAAGATGGCATCCCAGCTGAGGTTCTCAAGTGCAGAAAGCCTAGCTTGCTACCACATCTTCTAGCATGCTGCTGGAAGGAAGGCCATGTACCCCAGGTACAGGTTACTAACATAATCAACCTCTACAAGAACAAGGGAGACAAGCATGACTGCAAGAACTATAGGGGCATCTCTCTCCTCAGTGTCGCATGCAAGGCTTTTGCCAGAGTCATCTTGAAACTCTTGCAACAATTTGCTGACCACATCTACTCAGAATCACAGTGTGGTTTCAGAGCAGGAAGCTCAACAGTGGATATGATATTCTCCTTACGCCAACTGCAAGAAAAATTCAGAGAACAAAAAAGTCACTAAACCTAGCATTTGTCAACCTGATGAAAGCATTCAACACTGTCAGCAGAGCAAGTTTTTTCAAGGTCCTGGTAAAGACTGGATGCCCCCCAACATTACTCCTTCCATGAAAACATGTAGGCCACAGTTCAGTTTGATGAATCACCTTCTGACAGGTTTGACATGAAGAGTGGAGTGAAGCAGGGTTGTGTTCTGGCACTCACAGTCTTTGGGATTTTGTTTTCTATGCTGCTACATTATGCTTTTGATGGCTTTTTGCTGATGATGCTGCACTCACTGCCCATGAAGAAGGCCAACTACAAATACTCATGAATAGCTTCTCCCATGCTTGCAAGATAAGGATGTTTGTCCTGACCATCAGCATCAAGAACATGGTGGTTCTAGGACAGGGTGTTCACCTGTCACCATCTATCAGCCTTGATAACACGCCTCTTGAGGCAGTGAACACGTTCTGCTACCTTGGATACACAGTGAGCAACAGCCTATCACTGGATGAAGAGTTAAAGGTGCACACTGGAAAAGCAGCTACCACATTCAGTAAGCTGTCCAAACGGAACAATACAAAACTCACAATCAAAACTACACTGCTTGTATACAAAGGGTGTGTCTTTGGTTTCCTTATGTATAACAGTGAGATATGTCAACATATGCATATTAAGAAAAGAAGCTGAACAGCTTTCACCTATGCTGTTTACAGTGCATCCTTGACATCAAGTGGCAAGACAGAATCACCAACACAGAGGTCATCACCAAAGCCAACCTGCCAACCATCACTGTACTACACAAACAGCAGCATCTATGCTGGCTTGTCCATCTTCACAGGATGGAAGATGGGTGCATCCTGAAGGACATCCTGTATGGGCAAATTGCTGATGGGTAGAGAAGAGTAGTGCTTCAAGGATATACAAGCACGATATGAAGGCTTTTGGCATCAGTCCAAACCTTTAGGAGGCCTCAGCACAGAGGTTGGCAAAATGGTAGATCCAGCCAGTAGCCAGACTCCATTTTCCAGAAGCCCCTGCCTGCATTGCTGTAGCTGCTTCCCATAGAGACCCTAATAGCAGTGGTGCCGTGACACTGTGGGACCAGGGTTTTCATGGAGACCAGCCTCAGCAGCACTGGCAGGGCATGCAGCTGGGCAGGGAGCTCCTCTGGGGCATGTGGGCAGCAGGTCACAGCTCTGCCCTGGCTTTGGACCATGCTGTCACTGTCACAAGATCCCAGGCCCGGAGCAGCTCCCCATGCAGCTGTGCACTCTGTCAGCGCAGCTGGGGCTAGTCTCCATGGAAACCCTGGCCCTGTGCTATCATGGCACCACCAATCCTGGGGTCTCCAGCGAAACCAGCACAATTGTGGGCAGGGACTGCTGGGAAACAGAATCTACCACTGGCCCAATCTGGCCCGCAGCCCAGACTTTGCCCACCCCTGCCTTAGCAGGAGACATGACAAAGTGGCACTCCCTTCTCATTCATGGAACCCAACATCATGGCAGGAAATGGCCACCCAAATTACAACAGAAACTTGACCGAAGGAAACATCCCATCAGTACAGTACCCCTAATGCTTTGTACACCTGTGACCACTGCGGCAGGACCTACAAGTCTAACATCGGTCTATACATCCACAAGAAAAAAATGCACCAGCAGTCAGGCGAATAGCTACAATACCCAGCATCACTCGCTGATGAATGGATGCTATACAATGGGGACCACAGCAAGAAGAGAAATCCAGCCTGTTTTGAGCTAACCCCTAACTGCTGTCTTAAGGATTTATCAAGAGGTGGCATATCAAAGTAAAGTGGTAGTGCTGTCAGTCTCTTGCACGCTAGCAATTAGGGGAAACTGGAACAGTTTGTACAAGACTGTTGCCACCAGACAGTATCTACAATGCCAACCTATCCACCCTTGCCCAATATACCAATGCTTGGACTATTTATTGAGCTTGCTTAAGAAGGTTTGGGTTTTGTGAAGTCCACTGCGATCTAAACTGATATTACCCAAACACGCTATAGGTAAACACACTGTTTTGTATAGGCTAACTTTTGAGCCAGAAGCAATGTGGTTGCATTTACACCTCACCACTGCACAAAAACAGCTAAACTGCTTCTGGTTCAGGAAACAGTGCATGGAAAGAACAACCATGGTGTGCTTGAGGGCTCTGGTGCCTGAAATGGTAAGTGTGCAGTGCTGATATGCCTGCACTGTAAATTAGAGCATTTCTGAGGTTGCCTTAAGATGTGTGGGAGTAGACTTGGCAGCCATCTGTTCCCAGGATTGGGTAAGTCATCTTTGCCCTGACTTTGGGTCTTACATCTCAGCCAGATTGTAAGATCTGGCCCAAAATTGGTTTTAAAAAGTCTCTCGCTTTTTACAATTACAGACTATCTATACATGCAGCAGAGTCAGGACTCCCCAAGGCACTTTTAACCCAAATTATGTGCGCCAATTATTCAGCACTAAGAGCCAGTGGAGTGGGCACTATTGTGAGGTAACATACTATCTCGGGAAGTGAGTGATCCTGAAGTGAATTACTGAACTTTCTTGAGAGGTCAATGCTGCATTTGATGGTTTCATTCCTACCATGATACATCTAAAAATTAAGTTTACCGGCTCTTTTATTATTTTCTCAAATGTACAGCAATGCCTTTAAGGATTAAATTATTGTAGTCTCTAACAATATATGGTGTATTTAGCATTATCCAACAAACAATTATAGGTTCAACTGACTGCCGAGGCAGAAAAGCTGGTAAATAAGATCTGAGAGAGACATTGATTTATAAGAGGCTACAGGGCATTTAGACTCTTTCAAAAGGATAAGAGAGAGCGAGAGAAAAAGGAACAGACAAATAGATATAGAGATATTCGAAGACAGCCTGAGGGACAGGAAAGAAAAAGGAGTTCAGTTCCAAATCTTGCTGTAAGAACAAACAAATCCACAACCAGTCCCCCGCATGTGCTCACTAGAATGTATTAAATGTTACAGTCCATTTTTGTGGTTCATGACAACCCTAATAAAAACCCTCTGAAAATGAGGAGAACTCCTGCAGCAACCTCCTCTCATGCTTTACTTTTTGTCAGTTAATCGTTGCTAAATTAATATCCTCAGTGACTAATCATTTATAATATTTTTAACCCCTCTCCTAAATGATGTGGCATCCGTAAAGAAAGCTCAGCACTGCAGTAGATCTGTTCACAAAGCATTCCAACCTACCCAGCATATTTCTTTCTATTTTCCACGCCCCCCCTTTTTTTTAACTTTATTAAAATGTGATTGGTAAATGTGTTGCTCATTGTTGCTCCATAATGCTTCAGCATTAAGGACTTAGTCACTGAAGGCATTTAGGTATCTAACTCATGTGCTAATGGACTGTTCCTCCAAAGATTTCTTATTTCAATGATCTTTTGGGGTCAGGTACTGAAGAGCGGAGGCTAAAGAGAAATATCTAGAACTAGGCATAGCGGTGAGCTGGTGACTGAGAACTTTCCATATATAGGACTGTAATTAGATTGATTTTCATACTGCCGTTTGTAGCATAAAACAACTCCTAGGCTTCACGTTTTTCCAGGCTGGAAATTGCACCAAATTATGGTGTAGTTGCTGAGTAGTGACTAGAGAACTGTTTTTTTTTCCTTTACAGATGGAAAGTATGGGCTCCTATTCACATGAAGGGAGCCCGCTCCAATGCGCTGTAATTCCAGGGTGTCAGAGTAGACTTGTTTAATTGAGGCTGCTGGAGTGTGGCAATTCCCATGCTCCAGCAGCCTCCAGCATCATGTGTATCAGCGTCCCTGCACTGAAAAATGGCGCTGGGGCATTTTAAACTAAAGCTCATTCGACAAGCTTTACTTCAAAGCACCCCACCGCCATTTTTCAGCACAGGAACATTGATACACGTGACACTTCAGGCACTTCTAATTAGCATGGCTCTCAGAGCTGAGCTAATTAAAGCACCGCCATGCTTCCTGGAGCATGGGTACAAACACCCTATGAGCTAAATTGTACGAGCTTGGCGTGCCTGGAACCCCAGCCTCTTCTGGTCCATCAAACAGGTACATGGCAGTGCACGCTTCTCTATTCAACCACGAGTGTGTCTCAATCCTGAGCCAGAGGGACTTTTGCCATAGATGACAATGTAATCTCCTCCTCTTATCCAAGAGACCAAACCTGGGACTACAGTGAGGCAGCAAACAAGGGGCCAGCTTCTGTGAAGTCAGTGTCCACTTTGATCCTGCTGAACCCACCAAGCTCATTCCTCATTTATCAGCAAATGCTCAGCAGAGGTTAAAAACTTTTGGGATTCTTTACACTACCAAGTATCGTAAAGCAACTGTAGTGTAGCTAAAGATCAGGTTCTTGGTCACCAGTGATCGAGGCTGCATTTGAACTCATTAGTGAAATGCTCAAGAGTCCATCAAAATCTCCTGAAACATCTCGTCTCCCATACGCACTCTAATTTTTAGGATTTGTCAAGTGAGGACAAGAGGAACAGATTAGTTTTTCTTGTGACCTAAGCCAACATAGGTACATTCTTTTCTCAAGTAAAAAGCTAATGGACTGACTCATTAGCCTACCAGACTTCCCTTTCATTCATCCTCAAATGTTTTTCCTTCTTTTTTCCTTCCAAAAACAGAGCACACCAAATTTACTTGTCATATAACACCTCCTGATTCTCTGTGTGGAAAACTTGATGACTTTTAATAGGGGTTTGAACTTTTAGACTCAGGCTATCCAAATGCAATTTCATACCTCCACACAAGGAGAAATAACATTGATGGAATTTCAACTTATCTTTATGCTGACAAATTTTTAAAGGAACACATTGCTGCTGTTTTACTCCCAATGAAATGATGTGGAGGTTAAAAGTGGCTGGTAATATTTTATTACAACAGTGTAAATCTGGAAAATTAAAAGAATAAAATGAACGCTAGCCACAGAGCCGGTGCTGTGCATACAGACCCAAGGAAATAGGAAACAGGCTCAGGGAGTGAAAACTCTTTTTTTCAGCTCGGCAGTGTAAGTGTTCAAAGAGTAAAATGTAAAGTGAGCTGCAAGGGTCAGATCTGGATAAGAGCCCACATTCTGTGTCTCAGCATCCGTTCAGGGATAAATCTGGCTCTTAATCAGGGCTGACAATTAGGCCGTACAGTTAATATTTTTACAGCTGTTTTATTAATAACACATACAGAGCATCCAGCCAGGATTTGTTGGAGACACCTCAGGAAAACGAATGATGTAAATAACAGATGGATGTAGAATATTCTTACAAACAGGCATAAAGATATTCCCATCTTGTTTAGAAGGAATTTAAATAGACAGATTGTAGATAAACAGGCAGACCAAAAAAAAAAGGTGTGTGGGGGGGGAGAGAAAATTTAATATATTGCATACGTGCAAGACAGTATATAGAATTCTCTGTATTTTTTATATTTACATTGCTTGACATACCCACTTGAAGTAACATTAGCATTTGTAATAGCAACAGTGCCAAGGGTCGTTGTGCAACATTTTTTCTGATTGTCAACATTTTTAAGCAGATGGCACCACAAGTACAATGCTTTCTCTAATATATACCCGGTGTATATCTCTGAGACTCGCATACCGTCTCACTGAAGACTGTACTCTGCAGCCACTGCAACGAAGTTTCACTTCTCTGAAATGACTGATTGCCTGTTTTACTGTATTTTTCATTTTTCACAATGGATGGTTATGAATCTAACCAAGCCAGGTTCCTGCTTCTAAAATTTCTCTGTCATTTATCTGTCCCCACTGCCTAATTCCACTTTCCTTTGTTCACCCCTGTAGCTGTTCTCCCTTTCCTTGAAGAACAACATGTTCTTCACTACCAAGGTGGGTTTGTCTTTTGGCTCTGGTGACTTTCCCTTGAATATCTCTGGAGCACATTGGATGATTACAGGTTGTAATCCACAGGTGTGAACTCGATTGTCATCTGTGTAAATTACAATTTTTGTACTTGCACGCATAATGGTAGCATTCAAATCATTTTCAATCTAAATGCATTTTGAATGATTTCTTTAAATATGTTTTCATACCAAACCTAATTAACCTACAGACAGGTGGCTAACGGGTACTATATGTATTGCAGAGATATATATATTTTTACAGTAACATCCTGCCATTATTAAACAAACAGTGAAAGCCAAGAGACAACCCAACAGGTATGATTAGCGTCTAATAGTCTTTGGATTAAATTGATGTTAAAGACACTTTAGATGTATTTATTTCCCAGCAACAGTGTGTTCAGATTTCTTTGTACATTTAAGCTTACCTCTGAACTTACTTGCCTTGCCTTGCTATGCTTGCTAAAGAGATAATTACAATATCCTTGTTATGATTTAACCCTGCATCTGCTTAAGGGCTTTCAACCTTCACTGCAATGTGATGTAGGTCTTTATCTGGGAATCTCTTATGATTTCTTGAACATGTCAACAAAATACAAGAGAAAGGAAAACTTATTATTATAATGTATGGAGGCTTTCAAAAAGGTCTTGATAAAGTACCTAACACCAGGCTATTAAGGACAATAGACAGCCATGGGGTGAGATGTAGAGTACAGTAATGGCCATTTATAGCAGCAATATAAAGAATCCTCAGCTACAGTGGGATATTTTTCAGCGAGATTTTTCAGAAAGGCAATAAACTCTCAAGCTTTAGGGCATGAGAGTCAGGAAAAATTTCCCTCATGGGTAGGTGTTTCTATTATTGTTCACTATAGTCTTTTGTGAAATATATTTTGGAGTACATGGTACTGACCATAATCAAAGATGGGCTGCTGCAGTTACTGGAATATTGGTTTGATTGGATACAGGGATTTCTGTACTCTTAATCTTGCTGCTCAAGTGCTATTGCATGAATATTTGTAGCAAACAAAGAGACACCAGCATAGAACAGGAGACTTTATTTTTAAATGTTAATCACCATGTACATGGCAAAAAACAAAAAAAGGAGAGAAAAGAAAATATTCTTTGGGATGGATTCTCTAGGCCTCTACATTCACTTTGTTTATCCAGGGCAAAGTGACCTAAAGCCATCCAGAGAACCCCTAGAAGAAGCCATTGTATAGGGAGGCTCCCCAGCTGGTGTAAAGCTGGTAGGTCTCTTAGTGGAACTGGGCAGCAATGTAACAGTTTGGATTCTATTTCCTCCTGTAGCAGAATTGGATCACCTAGATATGCATGTACCTAACAGAAGTAAAATGAGGACAGAGTGCTGTCTCTTAAGCATACTCAGAATGGAAGCACAGGCAAGCATAGCTACATAAAATCCAAAATGTTCAGAAGTGCAAAAACTTTGCAGATGTGTCCTGCATAAATATCACAGAGGCATATAAATGTAGGATTGAGCCCAAAGTGTCTTCTGTCAGTTCAGCCACCTGTCACTGCTTCCTCATCTGGAGCTATGTGCCTGGGGTTGGGAAGGGTATAGCAGTGAGGGTATAGCAGGGATGTGCTTGTATGTATAGAAAAGGCAGGGTATTGATCAGGGGTGGGCAACTATTTCAGCTGGAGGACCACTTAATGAGTTTTGGTGAGCTGTCAAGGGCTATAAGGGTAGCCCCATCCCTTGACAGGTGCCTTACCCCCCCGCCCCCCCCCGTCGCCATCTTGGGACCGGATGTCCCATCCTTGACCTTTGCCACTGGAAGTCCCTCCCTCTGGAAGTACTCCTTTGCAGGGTGGGGTGCCATCATGAAACTAGAAAAAAAACCAAATCATATATTAAAAAAAAAAAATCGAACATCTTCTATAACTTATTTTAATTTTATTTTTTTAAGTATTTTTCCGCATTTGTGTATGTTTGCATACTGTATCTAGAGGTGATTATGTAATAGCTTAAAATACACTCTTACTCTAGCATATTGTGTGAGGGGGTGTGCAGGGATGTGGGTTATATGGTTGGAATGGGAGTGTGTGGGAGGATGGGGGTGTGGGTATGGTGGGGTGGGAATGAGTCTGCAGGCTTTAGAAGGGTGTGAGTGTGTTTTGGGGTATAGTAGGGATGGTGTGTGTGGGAAGGTCTTGGTGCAAGTGGATATGGTGGGGGTGTGTGGGAATGTGTGGGTTATGGGGGGGGGGAGAGTGTGTGGGAGAGTATGGGTGTGTGTTCAGGGTATGGTGGGAGGTGGGGAGCCAGCCCCACCCATCCCATCCTGGCTGTAGTGCGCAGTTCCCCAGCGGCAAGCCTGGGACCCATATGGCACTGCACAGAGCCAGCCCAGCCCAGCCCAACGTGGTTCTGGCTGCAAGGTTGGGACCCACACAGCGTGGCACAGAACCGGCCTGGCCTGGCCTAGCACATCCTGGCAGCATGCAGTTCCCTGCTGCATGGCCAGGGCCCAAATGGTGTAGCATGGAGCCAGCCTGGCTCAGTCCAGGGGCATGGCGGAGTGCCAGAACCACGGGAAGTCCTGTACCATCAAGCTGGGCCAGCTCTGTGCCTCCACGTGGTGCTCCTGGCACTCTAGCCGGGAGCAGCACATGGAGACACAGATCCTGAGAGCCCTACGGAGTAAAGCGATCACTGGCAGTTCCCCACCCATTCTTTAACCCACATAGAATGGCCTGGCAGGCCGGATCCAGCCCACAGGATGTATTTTGCTGGCCCCTAGTATAGTTCAAGGAAGGGGAGGTCTGGGTGGTGTGGCTGTGACAGAGAAAGGCTGCTCTGTATCTCATTCTTTGCTGGTGGGTTCTTTAACAGGTATTTAGAGCAGCCTCCCTATAAGGACTGGATGGCAAAGGATGATGCTTCTAGTTCTCCCTCTCCTGACATGATTTGAATGTGAATCTCCAATTACCCACCAAATGGCTCTAGCCCCCAAGCCATGAGCAAGGCAGGGGCTTTTGTTCCTCCAAACCACTGCCTTATCCCAGTACCTCAAATCTGATTTCCTGATAAACCGCACCAATCAAAATCCTTCTGACCTCACTTTCATTTTATAAAGCATATTTGTAGAAAAATCTATGTTTAGAGCCAAATTTGACCTTACAGGGCCCAATTAAAGAAAAGCATGTAAAAACACATGCTTGTGATGCCTGTGTAAGCTTGTATAAAACCTTTTCAGCAAAGAAATTAAGCACATGCTTCAAATTAACAATGTCTGTAAATTTTTTGCTGCACTGAGGCCTCCAGTAAATGGATTTCTTGGAATGAACCTGCCAAAATTTGTGTACAATATTAGGTGATGAACATCAGCAGTGTATGACACATTAATGCTCTGCACATGAGTGCTAACATCATGTGATGGTAAGATCATTCAGTGAATGAGTAGATAAATCATATGGATTTGCAGTTGTACACAGGAATTTTCTTTTGAATGTTGTATAAGGATCTGACTTTACAGCTGTAACCGACTGTAGTTACTGGGTTATCCAATTCATGAAAAAAACCAGAAAAAGCAAGATCAGGACTAGATAATTCAAAGAGATGGCCATGATAGATTGAAACCTGAAGGAAAAGTTAGATGAGGCAGGAGGTCAGGGCTGATGGACAATTTGAAAAGAGACTGGAGGTGAGATTTTGCCTCACTTTTGCAAAATAGTTGTGGAGCTGGAAGGTTTCCACTGCTTAGCATAGATTAATAGAAAAGTAGGGCTGGAAGGGACCTTATGAGTGGCGTAACTGGTGGAGGGGCAATAGGGGCAACCACTCCAAGCATAGATTTGGAGTTGGGCAGGGAAGGTGTTGATGGCAACCATGCATTTGTGGCAACAACCAGAAGCCGATGCTTCAGCTTTGCCTCAGGCACCAGGCCCCATCCCTGCATCTAATCCAGCTCCATGCTCCAGGCAGGATCATTCTGATGTAAACCATGATGGACAAGCATCTGTCTAATCTGTCCTTAAAAGCTTCAAGAGCGACTCTCATGCACAACTACCAGGCATAATGACGGAAACATCAAAAGCACCAATAACAGAAAGTAGTTCACTAAATGTTCTCCAGATACCTGGAGAACAGGATCGTGCCACTGGCTGCACAGAAAGCAAAAAAAAAATACTGTCCTTACCAGTCTGACTATAGGGTACAATTCCTTCCTGATCCCAAAGGTGGTGATTGGGCTGACCCTGAATGATGGAGCAGGACCCTGTAGCCAGGAACATCTGGATTTTTTTAAGACCCAGCAGAAGCACCAGCATATCCCAGTCATAATCCTCAACACAACAGCAATCCATAAAGAGGCACAAAGGTTTTGCATGACACAAGATGCCAAGAAGGTAAAGAAAGCATGGTCCTATCTTCTTTGCTGTCCTGTTGTCCTAGCCAGTGAAACTTGCAAGGATGCTGATTAAATAAATTCTTGATACGCTTATATTGTGGCACATTAACTCAGGTGCTCCTATGGGCAAAATAGCAATTATCACAGTGTTTTGCCCTAAAGACACACAGGCACCTTTGAACTGAATGCTGTTCCCCAAACAGTTGCCTGATTCAGAGGTGGTAACTGCTTTTCTATGAGTAGGTAGGTGTTCACATGTCTAAAAAGCATTCTCTTCACTTGTGATTGTTCCCCATTTGTGTTTTGCTCTCTGTGCACATTCTTGCAAATGGTTTTGTCAGCAGAATCGCTTAAAATTAATATAGCACAATATTTCCAGAAAGCAAATTTGGTGTTTGAATATGCTCGTAGTAGTTTTCCACTCATCTGATCAAGGAATAAAAACAGGTAATATGACCCCTATGTCTAGTCAGAAGGGTTTATTTTTTAATATTTAGGTAGTACCGAGGAAGTAGATATAAGCAATCTACTAAACAAGACCTATACCTAAAAATATGAATAATATTTGAGTCAAAGACTCTTCATTTTATCATGTGCCTTGCAATGTTGCGCTTTTTTTGTTGTTTTGGAAAGCCTTAGGACCTGGGGGTACTATGATTATATGAAAATCTCAGGGTTCTTGCTTTTAAAAGGTCTTTAGCCCTTAGTGTTGTGGAGATCTCAAAACTGGGAATGCTAAAGGCTAAAAAAAAAAAAATCAGGCATATAAAGAACACGTCGATCCAGATTTAATGTATAGACTGTGATTTGCAAAAGAAGGCACCTAAATATCGACCTTCTGGTTTGTATTTAGTCAACTAAAGAAGCCTGGTTTTCAAAAGGATGAGTACCCTGCACCTTCCATTGAGTGTATTGTGAACACCAACACTAGAAGCTACCTTGACAGTTTTGCAAACTGATGGCCCAGCCCTACAGTGAAAACTGTGGACACAGTCTCCACCTGTGGTGATCACCTGGCAAGACCAGGAACATATATACACAAGACTATATGCAAGTATAGGATCTTAGCTGTAGGCACACATCTTGATACAGAAATGCAGGTCTCTCAGTCACATATTTAGGTATCAATATATGGTGCTAAAGATCAGATAATGTTTGTCTTAGCAAAAATGTAAGTTCCAGTAATGATTATATATGAAGAATTATGTATAATTCATCTTCTTTTCTGGTTACCAACTAACTTGGGTGTTATTTTATCACCGTTTTCTTAAATGTTTGTGTCACTTAAATGAACTATAAGGTTTTCTTTGTACTTTCTCAGGATGCATTTAATTAAACAGAAACTCAGAATGAGGACTAAGAGAAAGTTTAAGGGATTCATTTATAACCAGTTAGAATCAATTTCTGAGTAACCTTCAGTTTTTCCAGTCAGTAATCGTAAAGCTTGTGTGATCTGCACCTGAGAGAACTGGAGGAATTTAGAATTTGAGATTCTGGACACAAACATACTGCAACTCATAAAGGTCGGGAGTATTTCTAAGGGATTACTAATAACTTTGCAGATTATTCTAACTTCCAGCTATTTTAGAATCATTTGAGTTCAACTTTGAAATGGTACTTTCCATTTCTCTTAACTATGTATATTTGTATGCCACCAGAAGCTTAATCCCAAACCTAGGAAAATGAGCTGCACTGTGATTGTTATTATTAACAGTAATCAAATTCAATTGTAGTTGGAATCTATCACTCCCTGCTTCACGTGCTAAACTCTTCCTGCTGTACCCATGCCCAGCTGTACCGAAACATACATGGTTCAAGCTAACATGGAAAGAAACATACAAAATGTATCAGAGCAAAATGTGAGGATACAGTAGACCCTTACCAAGTTTTTCTTTTGCCTTCTATGAACTGTTTGTGTCTCTGTACAAACAATTACATTTCTTTAGTGCCTTATCAGAGCTGCCGTGTCAAATGTATTTCAACTTTATTGTAATACACTGCTCTGCACTGTAGGTATTTGTTAGTTTTACTTATAGATGTGTCTATGGTATTTAGCAACATATTTGAGCATCTTACAATCTTAGATATTGTGTGTTTCATTATTTCTATTCTTCTCATCACTGTGTTGAATGGGCAGCTCACAAATAATATTAATTAATCCTCATTCCACATTTTTGAGGTAATAAAGTATTAGTGCTACTTTAGTCTTGAGGAGCTAAGGTACAGAAGGTGATATTTCCAAAGGCGCTTTAGTGGTTTAGGAGTGTAAGCTATTCAACTTGTGTTTCTATATCACTTTATTGCTTTTAAAAATCCCACATAGAGAAATGAGATCATTTGTCTAAGGTTATGCAAGAAATATGTAACAGATCTAGCACCTGAATGCAAACTATGTGTGTCCCAGTAAAGTAACATGACCACAAGTCTATTCTTCCACCAACTTACCCCATGTATATCCAGCAGGTAGAACTTCCTCATTTTAATTTTCCTCTGAAATGGTAGGGGCTGGCTGTGTGGGTGATTTTGTACTGGTGTCATTAAAGAATGGCTCTTTAGAGGAATGAGAGTTTAAATTCTTATGTCTTACAGTAAGCACCAAAGGTGCTGAGATTAGAGCTCATCTTGAAAACCTGAGAGAAGTAGTATCATGCCTATACCTCACCAAAAATGTCCTTCCTGTTACTGTTACCAAAATGCTTCCGGACAGCACAGCCAACCAAACCATTCCTGTTCAATTACAAATTGTCTACATAGTCATACAGGTAAAGTAAAAGTTCTGCACTGAAACATGACTAAGAACTGGTATCCCAGATGAAAGGCAAGTCAACAGTCTGTCTGTTGTGAAATTATGTGTGTGCGTGTGTGTATCTATAGTGGGACAGAGAACAGAAAAACCTGTCCTAAACAGAAGCAAATACATGAAAGTGTGGAGAATACCACTGAAGGCAGAAATGAATGAGATGTTTATGGAAATGTGATAAATATCAGTATAATTAACTTCATTCCAGAAAACACAGATCTCCTAGAGAATGTCTGCCCTATCAATGCCTTTATAAACATGCTTTCTCCAGACCCGTGTGTGGAGGACAGGGTAAGATAATCAGGCATGCCTTTCCCTTGCCTGCTCACCCATAAGGATCTAAATTAAGAGATTGTGTTATCAATGAAAAAAGTTCAGAGAGGGTTTATTTGAGGGTTTTTAAAGAGGAGAATAAACAAACAACAATTAACACCATATTTAACATCTCTGCCATTTTGTGCAGTCAATTTCTAACAGTGATAGGAAGAGAGGTAGTCTATTGAGTTATTTGTGTCAGCAAAATGTTACATGCCTGGCTGAATAGACAAACTAGAAATACAAGAGAATTGCTCCATCCACAAGCAAAGGAGGATGGCCCCGCATTAAGGGTATTTGCTAGGGGGTCTGGAGGCCTGGGTTTAAGTTTTGGCGTTGCTTCAGATTTCTCAGCTTATCTTGAGGAAGGTGTTTCAGTCAAAATTTCAGAAGCATCTACTCTCCTCATGTTTTGGCAAACCAGCCAGAAAGAGCTAACGCCTGGAATGAGACAGACAGCTTCAGTTGATTCAAACTGGATTTCTAACTATTGTTGTTGCTATTTACTCTTATCAGTGTAGTGTCTGCAGTGACAATTTTTTGGGGCATTTTTAAAAGAAGTTTCAAAAGCACCGGAAAGTCACTTAGGGTATAGACAGAAGTAATAATTGTATCACTTGCATCACTCTGTCAGAGAATGTGGGTACAAGCTGTTATGAAATAACTGTAAAAGTCCCACAATCTTGTAGTGAAACAAATGTAGCAAAATTGCTCTAATTAATTCTGCCTCATTCAAGATTAAGGTGAGGGCAATGTACCTCATCTGTATCACATGAGAAGTAAGTCAGCAGCTCCCAGTCTTCCCTAAAACTTGCATTTGTCTATACGATAGACATCTAAATCATTGAGGCTGGCAACAGAGGTCATATTCAGCATGTGATCAGCTGATCTGTTTCACTGATGTCTGTAGACATTGCTAGGCCTATCGTCCAACAAGGTTGGGCCCCTGCTACTCCTGGAGCTTCAGGAGTCCAATCCTGTGGGAAAACAGCCCCAGGTGCTGTGCCCTGACTTGGGTGCGCCTCTGCATGCTGAGGAAACCTGTTCGTAGAGGTGCCCCCAGTGTTGGGGCATGGGAGAGTCCCCCTGCAGAGGACTGCCATGGCGCATGTCTACAAGCGGAAAGGGGAGAACTCCCATAGGGGCACTGCAGTGAGAAAAGCATATCTAGTGCGTCAGGGCAAGGCACCCATTGTTTCACAAGGTTGGCCCCTTGAACCCCTGGGAGCTCCTGCGACAGCTGGAGAGTACAGGCTGCCCCAGGCTGCCCCCACGCTCCCACCATAAACAAACAGATACTGACTGCAAAAAGGCAGCACAAATTATGATTGGGGACATTGCTGTCACAAAATGTAGGCATCTGTGGCATGACAAAGGCCTAAGATGTCTAGTGGTACAAAGGTACCATCTGTTTGCAGCCTTAGGCTTTGTAGTGCTCTGTAAAGCAATACCAAAACATCTACAAAAGTCTGGATATTGGGGCCACCGTCATAACAGGACTAGGTACTTAATTGCTACCTTTGGTGTATTAGCCCAGAGATTCCCAAACTTTTTCTTATTGCATACCCCCTTCCAGATTTATCAGCTGCCTGCATACCCCTACCAGCACGTTTTGTATCTTAATCCCTTAAATACTATTATAAATGAAAATTAAATCTGGCATTACGTCATTTTTCCTGTGCACCCCCCAGAGATGTCTTGTATATACCCAGGGATATGCATATCATAGTTTGGGAACCCCTGCATTAGCCCAAAATGTAAATCCTCAAAACCCTACCTCAGATGTTGCCTCACCCTCTAAGTGCCTATTTCTGACAGTAAAGTTCCCTATGCACTCTTTTTTTGCTTCTTGGAAAGCTTGTCAGGATTCAAAAAGTAGGTATTTTTTTCTCATTTGTCTTCTAGGGCCCATTGTGGAGAGGAAAGTAGCACTGGTGTTGTAACAGCCCTCACCTGTCTTTTTTACTCAAAGATCCACATGGTAGAACAGTCATGTGAAATGTGAGATACCCCGGTTCACATCCTTCCTCTGCATGAAAGGACTTAAATCAATATTGCCTGGTTTTTAGGTGAGTTCCCTAACCACGAATCTAGAAACTATGCTGCAGTGTACCTGTTTCAGTTGAAGCTTTTCCACTGTGTATGGAACAATTAAGTATTCATTCATTCAGCAAGAGCAAGCATGACTATGAGTCTATTTTCTTGCCTGGCCAGGGAAGACCTGGGCTCCAATCTCTTGTCCAATTAACGTCACTGTAATGAATAACTTAATGTTCAGCACAACGTTAACGAATACTAAAGAACTGTATTTCACTGCAAATATTCCTAATGTTTAATATTGATCTGTGTTCCCAGTCTGGACAACAGCTGGATCATAAGCTATCCCCCGAGGTGTTCCCATAAAGAAAATCCTGATCTATGAGTAGAATGAACAATACATATTAAGTTTATGTGTACTTATAGTGGTCTTAATGAAGCCTGCTCCCTATGTTAAACATTATGATTCTCTTTTATATACTTATTACCCATTAGGATCACTTCATTATAGGTTGGCTTCATAATTAAATTTTGTTAACTGTAAAACATAGAAATACAAGCTTTCTGAACTTCAAAGCCCCCTTGCCAGGTATAACAGACAGACATAGAGCCATACGGTTGAGTGCGTGCCAGCAGTTGCTCTATTAGATAGATAACAGGATAATCAGGCATTTTAGTGAAGATAGTTAAAGGATAAAAAGTAGAAGCAGATACTCTACTGTGCTTAGTTTACTGATTTGCACATCTCTACAGTACAGACGTCTTACACATAAATTTAACAATTATTATTGTGTTGCCCTTTTCCATGAAAGGGTAAAGGAGATTTGTAGGAGCACTTAACACATGTAAATCCCTACCTCTTTAAACCCAAGCAATGTGTTAAATGGGTCCATAAATATTGTAAGTATTCTGTCCTTTTAGAAATCATACTTTTTTTTTCCTTTTAATGTAATTAAATCTATACCTCATTATAACACAACTCTTGGGAACTAGACATTTAAGACACACTAAGCGGGTGTTGTTAATAAAAAGAGAGAAAGATTTTTACTGGGTTCGAGGAAGGTAGGAGCCCGAAACATATGAGGACTATGTAAAATTTGGTATGGTATCAGAGTTTTCTAATTGCTTTTATCAAAAGAAAACCTGATCTCACTAGGCCGGCAGTGCTCAATTCCAAATTCAAGTAAGAAAACCAGCACAACATCTGACTGCCTGTAGTAGTCACTTGTGACAATCAAGGTGTCCACATTTCAGTATTAGGCTCTCCATGTTGTTGCTGTTGTTGTGATAATATATTGATTCTTTTTATCATTATTACTAGTTGCCAACACAACAACAGGCTCACTCAAGAAACTTGCTGATATCAAAGGACATAAGAGGACATAAAGTCTTCAACAATATCCCCTGTGTATTTAAAGACTTAAATCTGCAAGGTCCTAACCCAAAGTGTGCTCAACATAAACCACATGACTGCTTCTCTTCTAGTTAATAAATTCTTCATGTACTTAAAATTTAGTGAATGCTTAGGCAGATCAAGACTATCAAACTCAGTATAGTATCTTGCAGGATTAAACC
Organism: Crocodylus porosus; assembly: GCF_001723895.1. NCBI lineage: Eukaryota > Metazoa > Chordata > Crocodylia > Crocodylidae > Crocodylus > Crocodylus porosus. The sequence goes on along the minus strand of NW_017728909.1, from coordinate 2,432,216 downwards.
TGTAGTGATAGTCCCATACCTAGGTATGGTTGCCATGGCAGTTGGGATTGGCTATTTTACCTTGCCAAGCCACCTGAAGGTCCCTCCTTGACCAACTTAGGAACCAGGATTGCTTTGTTCTATAATCTTATTTGAGGTATTCATCTGAGGGATGTTAGCCTGTATTTTTTTAAACAGAATTGGTGAACTTTGTGTCAGTAAACTGTATTTTGTTTCTCTAGCTATTAATTGTAGAATACCTTCAATAAATTAATTATATAAAAGGTGCCTAATGTGCAATTTATATGTTATGATTATTGCACAAAGCCCCAGTTATAAATTAATGCAGTTGGACTGTAGTTAAAGTCTGTATTCTACTCTTAATATTCACTCACTGGCCTTCTCCTTTTATGATTCCTGTCATAACTGTGTGGTGTTGCCTCACTGCCAACTTAGCTACACTTTTACCAGTATGATGAATAAGGAAAAATGAAAATTGCATTTGGCACTTTTAATCCGATAATTATTTTTAAGAAACTAGCAGGAATGTTAAATACATTTTCCAGGTTTTTTTTTCCATCTGTTCCAACCAACGTGCAAGACTGGCACTCAAATAATGAGGCAGATCTCATGAATATGCCTCATAATGAATATTTCAGGATTATCCACATACAAAGATGTATATGTGATAGCTGTTTTGCAGGACATCTGGCTGCAACATGTGCTTCATTAAGTTACACCTGTAAACTTGAGGTCAGTTTTAAACCAGTAATGGTAATAATAAGGAGTTCAAGGAATACAATTATTAATGATGCCAGATGTTGGATTTTGTAAGTACTAGTGTGTTGACCAGACATTGGTAACGTATTTGTTTAATTGCCCTTGTTCCAAAATTTCTGGTGTAGTGTGTCCAACAGCAGGGCTTTAGTTAATCCCTACTAAAGTAGGTATACACTAAATATTGTTTCCATACTGCCTGAGAAAATACTATACCAATTATGCCTCAGGGATATAATAATTTAGAACAATTCCATAATTTGTAACTTTGCTGGGGACAAACCAAAACTTATGTATAAACTAACATGAATGTATGCTGAAGGTATCTGAATCCCAAGTTTCTCTATTACATGTAAACGTTCACTCTTTCTTTTCGGTTTTGTGATCCCAGTGGCCATGTCCCCGTGAGCAGGAATGTGTGGTTTCTGGTACCTCAAAGCCTTTTGTATTACCACGAAACACACACAGTGCTCGTGATTCTGTTCACTTTGCTACATATTTTCAGCTCAGTGGCAAAAGTAGATATGGGAAAATTATGGCATCTAAAAAACTTGTGCCAGAAAAAAAGTGGGGCAGCTTAAAATGGCTGCAGCGTGCACCACCTGAAACCAAAGCCTGGCTGGCCAGAGCCATGTTCCAGCTGCCAGCCAGCCTCTGCATACCCAGATCACAGAATCATAGAGAATTAGGGCTGGATGGTGTTGGCTTAAAAATGGCATTTAAAGACCTGTTTTGGGAGCATTGGCTTATAGGTATAGATATATGCATTATAATGGGTCAAGAGGGGCAGCAGGGTTTAAATAGATTTCTAAAGAGCTTGGGAGATGCACACACAGCTTCTCATGGCCCTGAGAGCAGACAGGCTGTCTAACACAACAAGGCCAACGGATGGACACTGCCTGAGAATGAAGTGGGGCATGCCATAACACAAGATCACAGCCTTCAAGACAGACAGGTCATCTAACACAACAAGGCCAACAAGGACGGACACATGGTCTAAAAAAACAGCCTGGGACCAACAGAAGTATGTATCATACTGTCCCATAACACAAGATAAGTGACACCAGCAAGGTCCCAGAGCAGCAGGGGGGGCTGAGTCCTGGTTTTGGGGGAACAGACCAAATTAGGAAAAGGCCAGGACATATGACCACAGAGAGACAACCAACCAGAGAGAGCCATGGATGAAGAGTCATCAGAGTCATCAAGGAGGAAAGAGAATACAAAAGCGGAGACTTAAGATTAACAAATGGACCCACCTGTCCCTCCTTCTTTTCCTCCCAGTCCTTCCTTTTGTCCCATCCTTCCCTGTCTCTCCTTGTTCCTCCTTCTCTTCCTTGATCAGGGTTCCTGTCCCCATCCCCACTCCCCGGGAAGGGTCCCCAAGGCCACCATGGACAGAGGGCACAGACCAGCAACCATCTCACGCACTCCACTGGAGCTATATGTCTTAGGCTGACACCTAAGAGAGAAAGCCTCAGAGTGGAGCCTGCATCCAGATGAGATGTACATTGATTGACTGATGATAACCCTAGGATTGGTAGATATACAATTGTTTCATTGTTTGTATTGTTTCTTTTTTGTTATCACTCTGTACCAATAAATTAGCCTATTATCAACTGGCAGGTGTTGTGGTCAGTCTGAGGGCTGTGTCCTCCTGGAACAAAGGTATAGGGCCTGGGTTCCTAAAATCCAGTGTCAACAGAAGGGACTTCAGGAGGTCATCTAGTCCAACCCCCTGCTCAAAGCAGGACCATCCCCAAATAGATCATCCCAGGCAAAACTTTGTCTAGCTGTGTCTTGAAAACCTCCAGGGATAGAGCTTCCACTGCCTCTCTGGGCATCCTAATATCTAACCTAAACTTCCCTTGCTGTAACTTGAGACCATTGCTCCTTGTTGTGTCATCCACCACCACTGAGAACAGTTCAGCTACATCCTCTTAGGAACCACCCTTCAAGTAGTTGAAGACTGGTATTAAATCCCCTCTCTGTCTTCTCTTCTCTAAACTAAATAAGACCAGTTCCCTCAGTCTTTCCTCATAAGTCATGTCCCACACCCACCGAACCATTTTTGTTGCCCTCTGCTGAACCCTCTCTAATGTGTCCACATCCTTTCAGGGGGTGGGGCGGAATTGAACATAGTGCTCCAGGTGTGGCCTCACCAATGCTGAATAGAGGGGTTCCCTTGACCTACTGGCAATACGCCTACCAATGCAGCCCAGTATGCCACTAGCCTTCCTGGCAGCAAGGGCACACTGCTGGCTCATATTCAGCTTATTGTCCACTACAACCCCCAGGTCCTTTTCTGCAGAGCTGCTTGCTGCCCAGCCAGTCAGCCCTCAGCCTGTACTGGTGCATGGGATTGTTCCATCCTAAATGCAGGACTTTCCTCTTGTCCTTGTTGAATCTCATGAGATTCCTTTTGACCCAGTCCTCCAATTTGTCTAGGTCTCTCTGAATACTAGCCCTATCCTCCAGCGTATCTACTCCTCCTCCCGCCTTAGTGTCTTCTGCAAACTTGCTGAGGGTGTACTCTATGCCATCGTCCAGGTCATTCATGAAGACATTGAACAAAACTGGCCCCAGAACTGACCCCTGGGGCACTCCACTTGATACCGGCTGCCAACTAGACATTGAGCCATACTGCTCTCTGAGCCCAATGCTCCAGCCAGTTTTCTATCCACCTCAGTCCATTCATCCAGCCTGTACTTCCTTTGCTTGCTTGTAAGAATGTTGGAATAGACAGTATCAAAAGTCTTCCTAAAGTCAAGGTATTACGTCCACTGCTCTCCTCACATCCACAGAGCCAGTCATGTCATTGTAGAAGGCAGTAGGTTGGCCAGGATTGTTGGTCATGACCTGCCCCTGGTGAATCCATGCTGACTGTTCCTAATCACCTTCTTCTCCAAGTGCTTAGAATTGGATTCCTTGAGTATCTAGTCCACGATTTTTCTAGGGATTGAGGTGAGGCTGACTGGTCTGTGGATCCTCCTTTTCCCCTTTGTTAACTATGGGCACTAACTATATTTGCCCTTTTCCAATCATCTGAGACCTCTCCTGATTGCCATGAGTTTTCAAAGATAATGGCTGGTGGCTCTGAAGTCATAACAGCCAACTCCCTCAGCATCTTTGGGTGCCTCCCATACAGTCCCAAGGACTTGTACATATCCAGATCGCCATGACTGCAGGCCCAGGACGCCCCCAGGGTACCAGGTAAGGCTGCTGGGGCCAGCTCAGGTGCTGGTTCAAACCTCCCCTACACCTCCAAGGACAATTTGCCCTGTGCCTGAGCATGAATACAAAGGCATGCCTAGGGACAAGTAGCAGCTCCACATATATGAGCCACTGCTATTTGTCCCTGGGGAAACACATGTTCCTATTCATATGGACAGACTCAGTTTGTCCTAAAAATGGAAATACCTAACAAGATTCAGGAAAAAAAAAGCAAATGAAGGATAGATCCATTCCAGCCCTAGAAAAGAATCTTCTATTCCTTGAATGGTCAGGTACTACTACAGCATCTGTATGTATAGGATTTTATAGATGACCAGTCAAACTAGCTTTCTAGCAGCTTTTATAGCACAAGTGTGACATAGCAGCCAGAATCTGGCTTTACATAGAAAACCAAGCTACACCGCATATGAGAGAGACAGGAGGCCCAATGGAAAGACTGAAAAAATTCAGTGCAGAGATTTGCATACACCTTGTCTGCCCTACAGACTTAATGTAGCAGACAGAGATGTGCTAACCATGCTGCCCTGCACTGTACATGCTACAACCCAAACCAGCTATACTGTGCCCCCCCTACAGCACTGTGCTAACATGGGTTTTTACAACTGCTGAGAGACGATACAACTTGTTCGTTTGCAGTGGCACATGAGTGTGGCTACCCTTCCTCTGAGTTGTCAGGCACTGCGTATAAAGTTCAGCATTATGTTTAAACTGGAACAGCAAGTTTGTGCTGTAGACATGGTCATAGATGTCAGACATGGGTTCAGATTGACTGTTTATTTGTGTTTGAAGGAGAAAGATAGGAAGGAAGATACATTATTGAAAATAGCATTAATGTTTACAGGTCAATATTTACAAGCATCTAAGAGCTGCAGTCCCACTGTTTTTTAGTTGTGTACAGGTGCAGATGGGTTTCTAGCATGATTTTCAGTAGTATCTAGGTGCCTAACTATTTCTGAAGTCTTTCAACTGAGGAACATGGGCTGTAAACAGACATCTCATTTGAAGTGGCCCTGAGTGCCCCAGGCTTTGACCCACATCAAAATAGGAGCCACACAGCCATTTATACACACAGCCTTTCAAAACTTCATTGCTGCTCTTCTACTAATAGGTGGCCAGCAAGAGCACACAGCCTAGAGGTTTGTCCATGGAATGACCCACAATTAACTCACAGATGCACACACAGAATCAGAGAAGTCGGGTTGGAAGGGACCTTGTAGATCTTCAAGTCCAACCTCCGGCCTGAACGGGAGAAAAACTGGACTCAAATGAGTCCAGCCAGGTAGGCATCAAGCCTCTTCTTACAGACCCCCAGGGTAGGAGCCAGCACCACTTCCCTTGGATGTTGGTTCCAGCTCCTAGCCGCCCTGACTGTGAACTAGTTCTTGCGGATGTCTAATCTAAACCTACTCTCCAATAATTTGTGTCCATTATTCCTTGTTATGCCAGGGGGCGCTAGGGGAAACAGAGTCTCCCCTAAACCCTTCTGGTCCCCCCTAGTGAGTTTATAGACAGTCACCAGGTCCCCCCTCAGCCTTCTCTTGTGAAGGCTGAACAGATTTAGGTCCTGCAGTCTTTCATTATAGGCGCTGCCCTGTAGTCCCCGGATCATGCGAGTGGCCCTCCTCTGGACCCTCTCAATGTTGTCCACATCCCTCCTGAAGTGGGGCGCACAGAACTGGATGCAGTACTCCAGCTGTGGCCTGACCAGCGTCACATAGAGGGGGAGGATCACCTCCTTGGCTCTACTAGAGATGCACCTATGGATGCACGACAAGGCCCGGTTAACCCTGACAACTGTGACCTCACATTGTCGGCCCATGTTCATCTTGGAGTCAATAATGACTCAAAGATCCCTTTCTGCCTCTGTGCTCTCAAGAAGGGAGTTTCCCATCTTATAAGTGTGCTGCTGGTTTCTACTGCCTAAGTGCAGCACCCTGCACTTGTCAG